>NC_084577.2:1860000-2190000 GCF_033978685.3 Nerophis lumbriciformis
GTGGCAAAATTATCCTCTGCATTTGACCTATCACCCTTGATCACCCCCTGGGAGGTGAGGGGAGCAGTGAGGCACAGCGGTGGCCGCGCCCGGGCGTCATTTTTGGTGATTCAAACCCCCAATTCCAACCCTTGATGCTGAGTGTCAAGCAGAGAGTTGACGAACAGTAGGGAGTGTTAAATATTTTTAATATGTTTATTACTGCACACGTGTAAAAATTACAATTTCAATGTTGATGATGTGCAAAGAGAATTAAATTTTTGGTTAATTTTCAGCTATTTTCCCCAAAATGTGAATTAGGCGATGTCTATGGTGTGTTTAACCGATTAATCGAACAAACTAATCGATAGATTTCTCCATTATATAAGTAAAATCCGCAGCCCTAAAAGTGTACATCGCACCAAATTACCTTAAGTACACTTGTCTATTTTAGGGCTGTGACAATGATATGATTAAATTGATTAATTTATCTACAAAAAAACTTAGATTTATATTATGTTGCATTTCATCAATAAATAAGTGTAACAACTAAAAATGTATCAAGACCGCCTGCAACTTTAAACATAGTTGCGGATATAGTTTTGAAAGAATGCCCTGGTTTATCACTGCACACATGTTTAAAGTACACTATCAAAGTTGATGATGTGCATTTATTATAAAAGAGGTATGAAGATCATGGCAAGCAGAAAATGTTTTGTTTTATTTCAACCATTTTCCCTAAAATGTGAATATGAAGTGTGTTTTATCCGATTATTCGATTAATCAAACAAACTAATCGACAGATTACTCGATTATATAAATGATAGACAGTTGCAGCCTTAAAAGTATATATTTTACCAAAAATAACATAAACTAAATAAATATCACATATGCTCGCAGTAGTCTATAGGGTTGCGACGATTAATCGATTAATTCAAGCTTTAATTGATATCCCATTGACCGTTTATTAAGTGTAAAGGACTACTAAAAATTCATAAAATCTATTGATCGCATGGAGTGCCCGGAACTTTAAATACCCCGACACACACGGACAATTATATTATTAACAACTTATAACCACTCAAATGCATGTTGTGTTGGACATATGTTGTATAATTTCTTTTATGATAATTCATAATTCAATGTTTCTTGCAGTATAATATTAAGATTCAGTTGTTCATTTTTTTTCTTGCAGATTTGCATGAGTCAGGAGTTTGTTTTATCAACTTTGCTGAAACCTTAATTCCTTTATATATTGGTAATACAACTTAGGGCTGACTGAATAAATCGAGGAGAAAAAAGTTTGGGATTTATATTTTGTTATGTCAATTAATCGTTAAAGGAGTGTAACTGATGAAAAATTATAGTTTTTTTTGTGTTTATGAAAAATTAGACATGTTAAAAGTGCAATTTCAATGTTGATGTTGTGCATTTATTAGAAAAACAGAATTAAGTTGACGTCAAGCAGAAAACTAGGTATTATTTTCCATATTTCAATTATTTACCCAAAAATACACACTGAGGCTATAATGTGTGTTTTATTCGTTTACTCGATTAATCGAATAAACTAGTTGATAGATTACTCGATTACTAAAATAATCCATAGCTCCAGCCCGTAATGGAGAAATCTTTTGATCATATTGTCCCATTAATCAAGTAGTCGAATAAAACATTGATTAACGTGGACCCTGACTTAAACAAGTTGAAAAACTTATTAGAGTGTTACCATTTAGTGGTCAATTGTACGGAATATGTACTATGTGCAATCTACTAATAAAAGTCTCAATCAATCAATTAAAAAACACACGAGCCTCAATGCATATTTTAGGTGAAATATGCACAATTTTTCTGCCTGCCATAACCTTCATTTTTTTCTTCCAAATAAATTCAATCAACATTAAAATTGCATTTTTAACATGTGTGTATTTATAATAATAAATAAAAAAAGTCTGCTTTTAGCGCTGTCATGTGCGCTCTATTGCAGTGGCCGTGTGGAAACTATGTCCTCGTATTTAAAGTTCCAGGGCATTTTTTTTCATTTTTTGACAATTAACGATTAATCAAAGCAACAAAATATGAATCAGAGCTTTTTTTCCTCATCAATTTAATCGGTCCTATATGCTTTTTTTGTGTAATTTCTAGAAAAAAAAGACAGGAAGTAACATTTCAGTAAAGTTTATGAAACAACCTGATTCATGCATGAACTATTATTATAATTAATCATAAATTATGACTGTTTTATTCAAAATAATACAATAATCCGCCCACGAGCATGCAATTTATTGGATTAAAGTTGTTATACTCATATACATTATTTTGTGCCATTCGCAAACAATTTGCATTCTGCAGGAGAACATGCCAATACTAAAATGCATATACAAGGGCAATGGGTTTGATATAGAATATAGCCAAATTAATTATTATTATTTTAAAGTTGAGCAGAATTATCACAATAAAATGCTGCAATCGAACCATTTTAAAGCACAAAAGCATTACATTTCAATGTTGCATGTTCGAGCGCTGCTTAATTAGCCAGCGTGGCGACGCGCAGGAGCGCATGCACGTGCACAAGGAGGCGTCTTAAATTCCCCCGGCCACCCATGGGGGTCCCTTTGGGTTGCCGCGGAGTGTATTTCCGTGGCGTGGTGACTGCGTGCGTGCAGGTGGAGCAGCATTGGCGTGTGTGTCATCACCCTCATGCAGACAGTCTGCAGCCTGCACGGCCATCAGGAGCCGCGCGTCTCTCAACGTGCAATTATCCCGACCACTGGCAGGTTCACGACACGTCATTTCTCCTTTCCCACGCCATTGACACTATTCTCTGCATGCACTATTCAATATGTCACCGCTACAATCACTTGTTGTTATTGTGTGAGGATTAACACGTTTTACATTTTGCAATAAGAGTAGTGTAAAATAAGTAAAGTGAAATGTGATGTGATCAGCGCATGCAAGTGTGGATCATGCAAAAATAAACAGCTATTCCATCCATCCATTTTCTATTATTTATTTAAAATGTTACATTTCTGCGTCAAAACAATTGTTTCTCTCTCTCTCTGCAGCAAAAAACCTGCAAGTCAACAAAAACAATGGTCTTGAAATGTGACCTGATTAGGCACCACGTTCATTAGATACTCAAATAAATAGCTTTTAATCCTATTAGTGCAGCCTGGAATTGATTTTCCACTTCAATTCAATTTTTACTGCATTTAATGTCTTTTTAATATGAATTTGCGAATATATTTTACAGGTGTCAAACTTAAAGCCCAAGGGCCACATCATTGAATATGTGCGTCATAAAAGCACTTTGTTTTTCTCGCTAAATGTAATTGAATCTTTCCGCTTTGACAGAAAACAAAATGTACTGGATGCAATTTTATGTCTTTTAAACTTTAACTTTGTCTGATCCCGCAAGAAGATATTTCAAATATTTTTGTTGTTATCAAAAATCCCTATATATTTGTTTATAAGGGTCGGTGTACCTTCCGTTTATTGTATTTCCAATTCTTAAATGCAAATCAAAAAACAAATTTCGGGCCATTTTTTCTATTTTCATTTGTGAAACAAAAGTTGGACAACTATTTAATTAGTTGTAATTTTTCAAAACAACATGCTGAACAAAGGTGTTAGCGTTATGCTAAAAACATGATAAACGCAAAGGAAAAGCTTAACTACTGCTTCCGGTTAAATTTGTCATCACACAGATAACCACGCATTTTTTGCATTTTGGATGAACATATATTTGATTTCTGTGTTAAAATCCAATATTATGGCAATATTTGAATGAAAATCAACCCGTTTTTGTTTGTTTTAATATCTGCCATATATAATAAAAATCGAAACACAACCCTAATTTATTTTTGTGATTTGCTTTTCAGAATTGGAAATAGAATGAACGCAAGGAAAAAAATAATCAAATAAAAAAAAAAAAAAAAAAAAGAATGAGCGAAAGGAACAGGGACAATTTTAATTAAAAATATTGCCATAAAATTGGATTTTGTGCTGTTTTTCTTTTATGGATTTTAATTTTTCCGGAAAATCACAAAAATCGAAAAAAATGTTCATCCAAAATGCACAAAATACGTGGTTATCTATGTGATGCAAATTGAACCGGAAGCAGTAGTTTAGCTTTTCCTTTATATTTAGCATGTTTTTAGCATAACGGTAACATATTTGATCAACAGGAGTCATATTGTCGTTAAAAAAAAGCTTCATTAAATAGTTGTCCAACTTTTGTTTTGGAAATGAAAATAGAAAAAAGTGGTCCGAAATTTGTTTTTTGATTCGCATTTCAGAATTTGAAAAAGAATGAACAGAAGGTACACGGACCTATAAGGTTACACGTTACAAAAAAGCTCTTCGCAACTTTGGAGATGGCCTAAAAAAAACGTATTTAAAAAAATAGATTCTTATGAAAAAAAAAAAAAAGATTTTTGAATTGATATTAAAATCGAAATAAATGACAATTGCGATTTGGAAGTGAATCGATTTTCTTTCAGTACTCCTTGTGATAATATGTTTTTTATTCATATATACTCCCATACAAGCACCCCTGGACCTTAACTGTTGCCAATCTGACCAAAAACAAACACAATAATAATAATAATAATAATAATAATAATAATAATAATAAATTATGAGTCCTTTTTTAATGAAATATAGGAATATTTCTAATAGAAAATCACAAATATTAAAATGTTTTCTTTTTCTTTTAAAAAGTTGCAAAGAGCATATGGTAAATCAATAAAACAGTACAAAAATGAATGTATACTCAATTTGACCAAGTATACTTCATTTGAAAGTGTGCAGATAAGAATAACAGATACTTGTATTTTGTGTAATAGTTACTTAATGTATTATTTATTATGCATATATTTGTGATTCATTTTTAGATTGTATTAATTGTCGATTTTATGTATAATATTTTATTTTGTCCTACTCTTCAGTTTTATTGCACTGTTGGGGATGAATAGAGTAACATCCATCAACAACAACAACAGCAGCAACACAAGAAGCTGCATAAAGCACCCATGAGGGGTTTTAAAGATGACATATTTGAGTTATATATTTTGTATGTAGTAGGTGGCTTGAATTGCGATATTTTTTTTAACGGTCACACATCTTTGTTGTTATATTACCTGCAAAGAAAAATGATCATCTTGTCCAAAGTGAGGCTCAAGCTCAAGGGCCTGCAGCTCATTTTATATCGGCCCATGCACATACTGAAAATAAAATGACGAAAGAAAAACAAAAGTAGAAAACAAGTGAAAACAAATTGGTCGTAGTATTTTTATTCTTTTTCAAAATGATATTAAAAAAGGACAAATAGTACAAAACCTTTCCTTTTTATGCATGTGGCCCTTGGGTGTAAAACGTTTGGACACCCTTGCATGAGGCCTACAAAGGCCGTCATTGCAAAGGGGCCATAATGTAATTTGAAAGAGTGGAATTCCTGTCCTGGTGCACTTCCTGCCCTTGCAGATCTGGAACTAGGATGTTTATCATAGTGCGTGCGGGTGGAATGCGACGGACGGATCCGACGGGTCAGGTCGGGACCGGAGAACAGAACACAGCCACCCGGCCTGGAGATGACACACACACACACACACAGCAAGTCGAAAGAATATGAAGATTATGTTGTGGATCAATCCTATTAAATTAGTAGTAGTACTTGAATTAAAAATACCTGTATATTTTAAATGAATTTGTTTGAATATTTGTAATTATTTAAGACAATACCTAATTAAATGCATATCAGTGTTTATATTACGTTCAAGGCTGTAACATTTACCTCCACTCTGGCCTTCCTGCATTTGTAAATATAAACAGGACATCTCATCATTGGACCCCTTCTGAGGCAAAAGAAAGGCATGTGAGAAGGAAAGATGGATGAATGGAGAGACCCCGCCAAGGGGAAGAAGAGCGAGCGTATACCCTCAGCCCTCATGTAGCGCCTTCAACATGGCTGTGGTCCCTCTCTGAGAGAAAAGAGAAGATAGAGCAAATAAACAAAGACCACCAGGTTTCCTCCACCTCCTTTAGATCCCCGCCCGCACCCTACTAAGGTTGGGGCATGCGTGGGGGGTGCCTGGGATCACACACTGATAAAAAAAGAAAAGAAAAAAAAAGCCCTTTCCAACACTTCTGAGATGTGTTTCCGTGACGATGTATCTTCTTGAATGAAGACGTTCAGTGGGTGGTGTGTGCGGAACATTTCCTTACATTGTGCGTCTCCTCAACCTCCAACATGGAGGTCATTACGCTGTTTCAAACCAGAAATTCACTCATATCCTTATCTGACTTTCATTGTGTGAGGTGGCTGGTCGCATGGACTACTAAAAACACGCAACTTCCATTTTGTTTCGATTTCAAATGCATTTTTCCATTAGAAATACTGGAGATCCAAATACCAACAAGAATATATCAGTGTTTCTCAACCATTGTTGGGCCGCGAGCGCCCTCTAGAGCAGTGTTTTTCAACCACTGTGGCGTGCCGTGAGATACAGTCTGGTGTGCCGTGGGAGATTATGTAATTTCACCTATTTAGGTTAAAAATATTTAATGCAAACCAGTAATTATAATCTGCAAATTGAGTGTCGGTGCTGTCTAGAGCTCGGCAGAGTAACCGTGTAATACTCTTCCATATCAGTAGGTGGCAGCAGGTAGCTAATTGCTTTGTAAACACCGTATCTAATGCTTAATCCAAAAATAAACAAAAGGCGAGTGCCTCTAAAAAAGGCATTGAAGCTTAGGTATGGCTATGGAAAACTAAACTAAAACTGAACTGGCTACAAAGTAAACAAAAACAGAATGCTGGACGACAGCAAAGACTTACAGCGTGTGGAGCAGACGGCGTCCACAAAGTACATCTGTAAATGACATGACAATCAACAATTTCCACACAAAGAAGGATAGCGTCCGCACAACTGAAATAGTCTTGATTGCTAAAACAAAGCAGGTGCGGAGAATAGCGCTCAAAGGAAGACATGAAAATGCCACAGGAAATGCCACCAAAATAGGAGCACAAGACACTGCACACAGGAAAACACCAAAAAACTCCAAATAAGTCACGGCGTGATGTGACAGGTCGTGACACCTACTTTGAGACAAGAGCTATAGTGATGCATTGTTGGTTATGGTTTGAGTTCATATCCAACAATAACTTTTTACTGTCAATATCAACTACCGAGTTTATATTTTTAATGTTTTCTGCTGGTGGTGTGCCTCCGCATTTTATCAAAGAACAAAAATGTGCCTTGGCTCCAAAAAGGTTAAAAAACACTGCTCTCGAGGACCGGCAAAACATATCAGTTTCTCAGCAGCGGTACTCAATTGTAATACGCTTTTCCTCTACTTGTGGCAGTAATGACAATATCAAACAAAGAAGTCTAGAGCTAAAGTTATAGAGAAGTTTAAGCGCAAGAATTATGACAAAAGTGGTGAAACTGTATTTTCATTTGCACTTCAACTTTATAGACAGTTTTGTTAGGAAACAGTCATTATTCATTTTATTTATTTATCTTAGTACATTATAATTGTATGTTAATGTATTTTTCGTGAGTACATGGTCCGAAATTTGTTTTTTGATTTGCATTTCAGAATTTGAAATTGAATGAACGGAAGGTACACGAACCTTTAAGTTTACGAGTTACAAAAAAGCTCTTCTTGGCTGCTGACATACAGTATGCCATATGTGCGCAACTTCAGAGATGGCCTAAAAAAAAATATTAAAAAAAATGGAATCTTATGGAAAAAAAAAAGGATTATTGAATTGATATTAAATCGAAATAAATAAGTATCGTGATTTGGAAATGAAACTATTTTTTTTCAGTACTCCTTGTGATTATATGTTTTTATTGGACCTTAACTGTTGCCAGTCTGACCAATTTCTGATTTGTTTTGATTTCAAATACATTTTTCCATTAGACATACTGGAGATCCAAATACCAACAAGAATATATCAGTGTTTCTCAACCATTGTTGGGCCGCGAGCATCCTCTAGAGGACCGGCAAAAAAAATGCGTTTCTCAGCTGTGGGCCACAGCGGTACTCAATTGTAATACACTTTTCCTCCACTTGTGGCAGTAATGACAACATCAAACAAAAGAAGTCTGGAACTAAAGTTATAGAGAAGTTTAAGCGCAAAAATTATGACTAAAGTGGTGAAACTGTATTTTCATTTGGACTTAAACTTTATTGGCAGTTTTGTTAAGAAACAGTCATTATTTGTGGTATTTTTTTTAGTACATTATTTGCGAGTTAAAGGTGCTGTTGGCAACTTCCTCAAAGTAACAATTTATAAAACAGAAAATATAACAAGAACACCACAAGCTAGCTTATGTTACTATTACTAATTCAAAGAACAAAGAACACATTTGTTTCGCAATTGTCTTTATTTTTCATAGTTACAAAGTTTATGTAGTAAACATTTTTTACCAGCTCGGATAAAATGATAGGTGTATACGGCGGTCACTCACCCGTCACTCTCCTTTGCTATTATTAGCTAACAACACCTGAAGCATTTGTACATAATGACATAATTACGTCATTACGTACAAAAAGCTGTAAAAGTGCGGGATATACTGTGTAAAATAAATTGCAAAGTTGGCTTATTCCCACTCCTTTTCGAACATGTCGTAATGACAAAATGAAAAATTGTGATGTGTCATACTGTAATTGTATGCATGTTCAAAATAAACTTAAACCATTAACTATAAACCAGTGGTTCTCAAACTTTTCTCACAACCTCAGAGAAAACTTGGCTTTCGAAGTCTAAAACAATAATGGCCAACATTAAAATACAGCAGCTAAGTAGTCCTAAGTATTCGTTAAAAGCAAGGCATAGGTTTTATTTAACAGGTATATTTAATAGTTTTGGCCATTTTAACATTACTCACAGTTTGAACAGTAACAATGTGTTTGAATATCTAATTTAGTGATTCTTTGGCGTACCACTAGATGGAGCACGCGCACCACGAGTGGTACACGTACCACCATTTGAGAATCCTTGCCATAAACCATAATAATTGCATTACTTTCTACTACGGGATCGATAAAATATCGGTATCGTATCGGAAGTGAAAAACATTGTATCAGGATGATTCTAATAATAACTTAATATTGTGTATTTATTTATTTGTATGTGTCAAGCTATAGTTGACTAGCACATGTGGATATTATATCATCTCATTAACTACCATATTCACTAGAGATGTGAATCTTACAACAGATCATGTTTTGTTTCCGATTCTTGGGGTGACGATTCGACACAATTCTCGATTCAGACCGATTCCAGCAATATATTATTTCAATCCAATCCAATCCACTTTATTTATATAGCACATTTAAACAACAAAATGTTTCCAAAGTGCTGCACAACAATATTAAACACAATTAAAAACAATATAAAATAAATGTGATTAAAAACAATTTCAAAGGGTAAAACCAATTAAAACAGTAAATAGAAAGCAAAAGCAAAATTTTAAAAACACAGAGGACAACAGAGGACCACACAACTCACGTAGTGTTAAAAGCCAGAGAATAAAAGTGGGTCTTATTTGATATAAAAATGATAATAAAGCCTTGTCAAAACAAGTAACAGTTTACAAAAGCTCTACTTGGCTGCTGACAAACAACATATACACACAGCAAATACACCAGTGATAGCTTCCTTTTAAAAACTGATTTTTTTACATTTTTTAAAAAAATCGTTTAAAATAAATAAATAATTGATTTAGAACTGGAATAAATCTGACAATGAATCAATTTTTTTCAGCACCCTGGTATTTGCAGTGAACACAAGAGCTATTTATTTGTCTTCATATGTCAATGAACAATCCATTCATCCATCCATCCATCCATTTTTCTACCTTTTAATCAAACGTTATTTGTATAGCATTTTTAATGCACAGGCAAGTTGTAACACAAACTGCTTTACACCAGTATATGTAAATTGACAAGAACAAAACATGGCATAATCAAAGGATTGAGGAAAAGCATACACACTGGAGAGTAACTACAAATACATGTCATTTAATAAACAATACAAAAATATTTTTTTAAATACATGCGAAAAATACAATAATAATAAAAAATATATATTACAAAAATCAACATATCAAATAAATAAATACATATATAAATACAATAGTAAGTATAATAGTAGGGTCCGTGTACCTTACGTTCATTTGATTTCGAATTCTCAAATGCAAATCAAAAAACTAATTTTGGGCCAATTTTTCTATTTTTATTTCTGAAACAAAAGTTGGACAACTATTTAATGACAATTTTTTTAAACGACAATAGGACTCCTGCTGAACAAAGGTGTTAGCGTTACGCTAAAAACATGCTAAACGCGAATGAAACGCTAAAATACTGCTTCTGGTTCAATTTATTATCACACAGATAAACAAGCATTTTTGCATTTTGGATGAACATGAATTGGATTTTTGTGTCTATCTGGAAAAATAAAAATCCATGAAAGGAAACCAGCGCAAAATCAACATTTGATGGCAATATTTCAATGACAATCAACTAGAGATGTCCGATAGTATCGGACTGCCGATATTATCGACCGATAAATGCTTTAAAATGTAATATCGGAAATTATCAGTATTGGTTTCAAAAAGTAAAATTTATGACTTTTTAAAACGCCGCTGTATGGAGTGGTACACGGACGTAGGGAGAAGTACAGAGCGCCAATAAACCTTAAAGGCACTGCTTTTGCGTGCCGGCCCAATCAGATAATATCTACGGCTTTTCACACACAAGTGAATTCAAGCATACTTGGTCAACAGCCATACAGGTCACACTGAGAGTGGCCGTATAAACAACGTTAACGCTGTTACAAATATGCGCCACACTGTGAACCCACACCAAACAAGACTGACAACAACGACATAAACACAACAGAACAAATACCCAGAATCCTTGCAGCACTAACTCTTTCGGGACGCTACAATATACACCCCGTCACCAAAACCCCGCCAACCTCAACCTCCTCATGCTCTCTCAGGTACAGCATGTCCCAAATTCCAAGCTGCTGTTTTGAGGCATGTTAAAAAAAACAATGCACTTTGTGACTTCAATAATAAATATGGCAGTGCCATGTTGGCATTTTTTTCCATAACTTGAGTTGATTTATTTTGGAAAAGCTTGTTACATTGTTTAATGCATCCACAAAATTAGGCATAAAAATGTGTTAATTCCACAACTGTATATATCGGTATCGGTTGATATCGGAATCGGTAATTAAGAGTTGGACAATATCGGAATATCGGATATCGGCAAAAAAGCCATTATCGGACATCTCTAAAATGAACCCTTTTTTGTTTGTTTTCAAATATGCCATATATAGGAAAAATCGAAAAACGGCCCGAACTTTGTTTTTTTGATTTGCGTGTCAGAATTGGAAATAGAATGAAGGTACATGGACCTATTAGTAATATTATCAATAAATAAAATATAAAATAACAACATAAAAATTAAGAACCATGTAAGAGTTCATAATGATCAATAAAAAGCCTTATCAAAAAGGTAATGGTCAGCCTGTCGATTAATTTTAAAAACAGTAAATGTACAAGTAGATTAATAATTCATTTTCGACCACTTATCCTTAATAATTTTGACGAAAAAATAAAATGGAAAATGACACAATATGTTACTGCATACGTCAGCAGCTAAATTAGGAGCCTTTGTTTGTTTACTTACTAATAAAAGACAAGTTGTTTTGTATGTTCACTATTTTATTTAAGGACAAACTTGCAATAAGAAACATATGTTTAATGTACCCTAAGATCTTTTGTTAAAATAAAGCCAATAATGCAATTTTTTGTGGTCCCCTTTATTTAGAAAAGCATCGAAAAGTACCGAAAAGTACCGAAAAATGTTTGTACCGGTACCAAAATATTGTTATCGAGACAACACTAGTGTGAAGTATGGACTACACTTTAGATGTGTGTGGCAGTGATGCCAACCACTACCAATGTTCCCTCTAATTTTTCATGTGTGTGAGCAAACGCAAAAACTCCCTGAGCATTCAGTGGAGCCCATGTGTGCAACATCAGATGTGCACACTGTGGCTACATCAGCAGCACACCTGTCCCAAACCTGACTAAATAACAAGTTCAATCTCCATCCATCCATCCATTTTTTACCGCTAGTCCCTTTCGGGGTCGCGGGGGGTGCTGGAGCCTATCTCATCTGCATTCAGGCGGAAGGCGGTGTACACCCTGGACAAGTCCCCACCTCATCGCAGGGCCAACACAGATAGACAAACAACATTCTCTTATTATTATAATCAAATGACAACAGTCATTTTCATGAGGTTATTTTCTAATATAAGTGTTAAGGCCCACTTACAATGACAATAACAAAAAAATATTGTTTTTCATGAGCTGTGTACTTGTATTGTTTGTCTGAGTGGAGGTCCTGCTTTGGAAATAATGTGTACCCCTTTCAGACAATGCATTTAGTTCCCATTAAAACATTCACATGTTGCACAATGAGATGTAAGCAGGGGATCATGTGTACATTCCTGCAACTTCCTGTTTGTAAAAAATATATTTTTTATTAGTATTTATTTAATATACTAACAGCATTTCATGATTAATATTTATAAATTAAGATTCCTAATAAATGGCACTATAATTAGCACACATTTGCGTGGTAAATCATAGTGTAACGACCTGGAATGACACTTTATGTGTGGTGTTGGAGTTGTCCGACTTTTTGTGTGGCTGTAAACGCATCACTGGCTAAGTGCCATATGTGCATGTGTTGGCGCAAGTGAGAAAGAGCGAGCGGCTGCTGTTGATATAACAAAGTTACTTTTGGTCTGGTTTGTACTGCAGAAAATGACCACTTTTGCTAGATATAATTTTTTTACTAATGTTTTGGTGATGTGTTTATGGGTGACAATAAAGAGTTTTGCTCAGTAAAGTGATCGATGGAATTAATTTCCTCAAAGCGTCTCGACAGACGTTACAATATTTGAACAATAATGACGAAAACTGTTTTCTCTGTCGTGTCCGTGTGTCGAAAATTGTTATGCGCTTATTTTTTTATTTGATTTTGTGCGTGGCATAGATTTGCCGTGCGCAGAGGACGCTTGAGCAGTGCGCAATTGCACAGGCGCGCACCTTAGAGGGAACGTTGCCAATGACCCTGTGAGTCATTGTAATGGACATTTTCCCCATGCTTAACATATTACACATAATATGAAGCCGAATAATCCATATATTGTTTCTACTAGAGCATAACAGCATATTGGAATATGTCTGGCAATCATTATCTGGCATGAGAGGGAGCAACACATGATTAGTCGTTGATGCAATGGATGATAGGAAAGAGACTGCAAGGAAGGTGAAAACCGAAGAGCCACGTCTTGCTAACCTTTGGAGAGGAGTTGAAATGCTGCAGCCTCCTGCCAACAAGATTCTCTTTGAGGTTTTCTTGAACCGCTGCCATACTTAAATGATTCACAGGAGCAGATTGACTGTAATGTGTTCTGTACTCGTGTTCAAACTAAGCTGGAGATGTTTTTTTTGTCATGTTTTAGTGTGTTTTTGGATGCATGCGCTCAGTGATGGAGGGCTAAGTGGTGGTAATGCAAGAGACAGGTGTGCCAAGTTATAACAGTTTCAAACTCAGGGTGGGCGTGCGTGAAAGAAAGCATCAAGTCCCCACACATAAACTTCCTCACCCGAGGAACTTATTTTCACCCTGGCGACTTAACAAGTTGCAGGCCACAGCCGGCCGGGCTCACACTTCAAAATCCCCAAGTAACCTCAAACCCATTTCACGTCCTTAGCCCGGCTCGGGGATTACATTTCAGGCCAAATCAAAACAAGTCACTTCGTTAGAGGTAATTACACAGGTAGCCTACCTCGCTGGGCAAACAAACATGGACGCCAGCTGACAGGCTGAAGACAGATCAAAGCGGAGGACTGACAGGGAACGGGAGAACATTCAAACAAGGGTTTGTTAATCACGCCGACACTTTCGCTTTCACTAACATGCCACACGCACGCTTCTCTTTAGCCGTCCGCCAATAGAGGGACGATTTGCTCATGGTTGAAAAAGAAATCAAAACGCCAAGAGCGTGATCATTACAGTCGAGTGGCGTGTAAAAACAATACATGTCACCAGTGGTGTGCCGTCAGGGCCAGCAAGGCCTTCTCTGCTGGCCTAACATAACCAGAAATCAAATTAGAGCTCCCGTTTTCTTATTGATTTTATAATGTATATTTGTATAATGTGTGTGTTCTGAAATAGTGACAGAGAATAGAACAAGGATGGACAATTCAACCCTTAACTCAACAATGAGTAGATGAGTGTTATGTGTGTGTATATGTGTAAATAAATGAACACTGAAATTCAAGTATTTCTTTTATTTATTTATATATATATATATATATATATATATATATATATATATATATATATATATATATATATATATATATATATATATACATATATGTATATATATATATATATATATACATATATATATATATATATGTAATATATACATATATATATATATATATATATGTAATAAAATATATATATATATATATATATATATATATATATATATATATATATATATATATATATATATATATATAGCTAGAATTCACTGAAAGTCAAGTATTTCTTATATATATATATATATATATATATATATATATCTTAACCACGCCCCCCACCCCCCACCTCCCGAAATCGGAGGTCTCAAGGTTGGCAAGTATGATATATATTAGGGCTGCGAATCTTTGGGTGTCCCACGATTCGATTCAATATCGGTTCTTGGGGTCACGATTCGATTCAAAATCAATTTTTTTTTTCGATACAACACGATTCTCGATTCAAAAACGATATTTTTCCGATTCAAAACAATTCTCTATTCATTCAATACATAGGATTTCAGCAGGATCTACCCCAGCCTGCTGACATGCAAGCAGAGTAATTTTTTGTAAAAAGCTTTTATAATTGTAAAGGACAATGTTTTATCAACTGATTGCAATAATGTAAATTTGCTTTAACTATTAAATGAACCAAAAATATGACTTATTTTATCTTTGTGAAAATATTGGACACAGTGTGTTGTCAAGCTTATGAGATGCGATGCAAGTGTAAGCCACTGTGACCAATGTTCCCTCTAATTTTTCATGTTTGTGAGCAAACGCACAAACTCCTTGAGCATTCAGTGGAGCACATGTGAGCAACATCACATGTGCACACTGTGGCTACACCACCGTCACACCTGTCCCAAACATAACATCATAACAATTTAAATGTTTTATTAAAATGATTTTCTGATACAAGTGATTTTGCCCTCTTACAATGACAATAACAAAAAAACATGTTTTTCATGACCTATGTGCTAGCATTGTATGTCTGGCTGCGGGTCCTGCCTTTAAAAGAAATGTTACCCCTTTCAGAGATTACATTTAGTTCCTGTAACTTTCTGTCTGTAAAATACATCTTTTTATTAGCATTTATGAAATCTAGTGACAATATTTCATGAATAATATCCTTAGGTTAACATTCTTAATAAATGGCAGTAAAATAAGCACACATCTGATTGAGGAGTCAGAGTGTTACAACCTGGCATTTACACATTGTGTGGCGTTGGGGTTGTCCGACTTTTTGTGTGGCCATAAATGCATCACTGGCTAAGTGCCATGAGTGCGTGTGTTGGTGTAGGTGAGAGAGCGAGCAGTTTCTGTTGAAACGACGGATGACACATTTGGTTTAAGCCTGGTTTGTATGGCAGAAAATGACCAGTTTTTAAAGATAAAAGTTTTTTTTACTCATGTTTTTGGTGTGGTTACAAACAGTTTTGCTCAATAAAGTGATTGATGGAATTCCTGTCCGTTAAGTGTCTCGACAGACGATAATTGAACTGTGTTGACAAAGATTGTTTTATTCATTGGGGCCACTCTTCTTGTCATCTGTCACTCATAGAGTTGCATTGCAAAATCATACAGAATAAATTGTAATGTGTTTATTTTGTTTAAAGTTCGGATGGGATTTTTGTTTTCTACGCGGCATTAATTTGCTGTGCGCAGAGGACGCGTGAGCGGTGCGCAATTGCGCAGGCGCGCACCTTAGAGGGAACGTTGAAGTGCACTTTTCTTGGTTGAAACAAAAGAGACCTTTTTGCTCAATATGTTAAAAAATATTCTTAAATTAGGTAAATGCCAGTGCCATTATCTTGACATAACGATATGCGCTCGGCATCATGATTTTGTTTTTCATGCTTGAAGTTGTCATGATGTGGAGGTGACGAACCCCAAGATGCAGAGATGACAGGCGGTGTACAAGAAAACATGGTTTTAATGTTAAAAAAAAGGTGAAAACAAAAAGGCGCACAAGGCAAAGGCACAACTTAACGCAGTAAACAAAAGCTAACACTTAGCCTGAACTATGGACATGAAACAAAAAGTTGCTAACTGTGGCATAAATAAACAAAACTTACTTGGCAAGGCACGAGCTGCATGAAATCTTCAGCATGAACTATGGTATCTCCAGAAAACAAGCATGAACAGAGCATTGCATGAAACAGGGAGTCCACAGCATACAACAAACAATACTCTAGCACTGACTGGAGGGCGAGGCAGGTTTAAATAATGCCTCTGATTAGTGCTCGGGCAGCAGGTGAGTGGGCGAACACTAATCAGAGGAGGTGGAAATAATAAGTAACCATGGTAACTAAAACAAACAAGGGTGCACAAAAAAACAGTTACTATGAAATCCAAAACTAACAGAACATAAAACATGATCCGGTACATGGATCATGACAGAAGTAAGAAATGATTACTTTAAAAAAGTAGTTTTATACTTGTGAGTGTTGATGACACAGCTTTGCAACAGTTGATATTCTAGTTTCAAGCATGTTTTACTCAATATAGGTCATAACATCTCAGCAACAAGCTGTAATATCTTACTGAGATAATGTAGGACCAAAACCCTTAAAACAAGTAAAACACTCTAACATAAAATCTGCTTAGTGAAGAGTATTATCTTATCAGACAGAAAATAAGCAAATTTCACCCTTATTTGAGATATTTAATCTTGCTTGGATTTCAGTTTTTGCAGTGTAGAGTATTTGCCACGATGTAAACGTTTGCAAACCGAAAAGAACACAGGTAGATTCGTGAATGTAGTGTCTATTGCACTAATATTTGAATCTTGTTTTCAAGGACTTATTATAAGCAAACATCTCGATCTCATCAAGCTAAATTTCGCCACACCTAGTGTGTGTGTGAGACAATCATGGGTAACTTTAATATTGTGACAGTTTGGCTCGCTCGCACACTTTGGATATCTTTTTAAAATCACTGCCGTGGCAACCATGGCTCTACTCTTAATTGACCTAACACAGTCAGTGTGCATGGTAGCTTTCAGTGAATAAGTTGATGTTATCTGATGACCACATGGAAAAAGAAGAACCTGAGACCACCAGTCAGTCTTCTCTAAGCGCCAGCTGTCCTTTATGTCATCTCTGAATCCATCTCTTTATTATTTATGAAGCACAAGTAGAAGGAATCCAATGCTGATTTTCTAATGAATGTCTGTCACAGCTGGAAGTACAACAAATGATTATTATTACCCTGCAGGTAAACATCAACAGAAAAGGAAACAACATTAAAATTATTTTAAAATCATGGTCAAGTGAATATAAAGTCATCTGCTTACTGTATTTAGAACGTTTTTGAGTCTGAGAAACATTTGAATCATCCCCTATCATATATGACTTTATATTTAGAGCAGGGGTGAGTTTGCTAAGTATAAAATCGAGCCAACATTTTTGAATGAAAGAAACCGCTGTTCTAAATGTGTCCACTGGATGTCGCAATAGCAATTCTTTGTATCCTTGTAGATGATGCTAAATATGTAAAAAAAAACAAAAAAAAAACACATGATGTTAGTGCACCAGTCGAGGAAAAGGATCAAACTACATACCGTATTTTTCGGATAATAAATCACAGTTTATTTCATAGTTTGGCCGGGAGTGCGACTTATACTCTGGAGCGACTTATGTGTGAAATTATTAACACATTACCGTAAAATATCAAATAAAATGATTTATCTCATTCACGTAAGAGACTAGGCGTATATCAGCAATCGTCACACACACACGTCAACCAATAACAATTTGGCGGGGGCGAGTCATGGCAGAAGTGTATTGTGAAAAAAAAGATGCTACCTGCTACTACTTCCGTACCTATGAAAATTGATCATTTCAACATTGGTGGTAACTTATAAAAACTGAGAAGGGCTGAAGAAAAAATGGCACCGAAAAGGAAATCATATACTGCAGGTTACTAGCTGGAAGTAGTGAAATATGCAGCAGAAAAAAAATACAATTTCCCCCAAAAATGCGACTCTAGTGCGACTTATATATGTTTTTTTCCTTCTTTATTATGCATTTTCGGCCGGTGCGACTTATACCGTATTTTTCGGACTATAAGTTGCAGTTTTTTTCATAGTTTGGCCGGGGCTGCGACTTATACTCAGGAGCGACTTATGTGTGAAATTATTAACACATTACCGTAAAATATCAAGTAATATTATTTAGCTCATTCACGTAAGAGACGAGACGTATAAGATTTCATCGGATTTAGCGATTAAGAGTGACAGATTGTTTGGTAAACGAATAGCATGTTCTATATGTTTTAGTTATTTGAATGACTCTTACCATAATATGTTACGTTAAAGGCCTACTGAAATGCGATTTTCTTATTTAAACGGGGATAGCCGGTCCATTCTATGTGTCATACTTGATAATTTCACGATATTGCCATATTTTTGCTGAAAGGATTTAGTAGAGAACATCGACGATAAAGTTCGCAACTTTTGGTCGCTGATAAAAAAGCCTTGCTTGTACCGGAAGTAGCAGACGAGTAGCGTGACGTCACAGGTTGTGGAGCTCCTCACATCTGCACATTGTTTACAATCATGGCCACCAGCAGCGAGAGCGTTTCGGACCGAGAAAGCGACGATTTCCCCATTAATTTGAGCGAGGATGAAAGATTTGTGGATGAGGAAAGTGAGAGTGAAGGACTAGAGGGCAGTGGGAGCGATTCAGATAGGGAAGATGCTGTGAGAGGCGGGTGGGACCTGATATTCAGCTGGGAATGACTAAAACAGTATATAAACACAAGACATATATATACTCTATTAGCTACAACACAACCAGGCTTATATTTAATATGCCACAAATTAATCCCGCATAACAAACATCTCCCCCCTCTCGTCCGTATAACCCGCCAATACAACTCAAACACCTGCACAACACACTCAATCACACAGCCCAAAGTACCGTTCACCTCCCCAAAGTTCATACAGCACATATATTTCCCCAAAGTCCCCAAAGTTACGTACGTGACATGCACATAGCGGCACACACGTACGGGCAAGCGATCAAATGTTTGGAAGCCGCAGCTGCATGCGTACTCACGGTACCGTGTCTGCGTATCCAACTCAAAGTCCTCCTGGTAAGAGTCTCTGTTGTCCCAGTTCTCAACAGGCCAATGGTAAAGCTTGACTGTCATCTTTCGGGAATGTAAACAATGAAAATACCGGCCGTGTTTGTGTTGCTGAAGTCGGCCGCAATACACCGCTTCCCACCTACAGCTTTCTTCTTTGCTGTCTCCATTGTTCATTGAACAAATTGCTAAAGATTCACCAACACAGATGTCCAGAATACTGTGGAATTTTGCGATGAAAACAGACGACTTAATAGCAGTTCACCATGCTGTCCCAAAATGTCCTCTACAATCCGTGACGTCACGCGCAGACGTCATCATACCGAGACGTTTTCAGCAGGATATCCCACGCGAAATTTAAAATTGCACTTTAGTAAGCTAACCAGGCCGTATTGGCATGTGTTGCAATGTTAAGATTTCATCATTGATATATAAACTATCAGACTGCGTGGTCGGTAGTAGTGGGTTTCAGTAGGCCTTTAACATACCAGGCACGTTCTCAGTTGGTTATTTATGCGTCATATAACGTACACTTATTCAGCCTGTTGTTCACTATTCTTTATTTATTTTAAATTGCCTTTCAAATGTCTATTCTTGGTGTTGGGTTTTATCAAATAAATTCCCCCCAAAAATGCGACTTATACTCCAGTGCGTCTTATATATGTTTTTTTCCTTCTTTATTATGCATTTTCGGCAGGTGCGACTTATACTCCGAAAAATACGGTAAACAAAATCCTGTAATTTGATTTTGATATTACTTTTTTTTATCTTGATAGATTGAAAATTAACACCAATGAGTTGACTGATGGAACATTATCACATCATTTCTTCAGAAAGTATAAGTAACGACAAATAAAGATAGAATACTATTAAACACAACATGTAAGTGTAAAAAAACCCCAACAACATTATGATTTGTACATTTTCAGAATGTGCTTGTTCTATTTGTTCTGTGTTTTACAACAAACCTTGCAGTTTTAGTTTGCATGATATAGGCATGAGATTTTGAAACAACACACACACACACACACACACACACACACACACACACACACACACACACACACACACACACACACACACGCACACACACACACACACACACACACACACACACACACACACACACACACACACACCACCAAAACACAGTATTCTGTGCTCTACCAACAGTGTGTCAATCAGTGTGGGATCAGATTGCACACAGCACGCCACACAAACCTCCTCCCTTGCAGCTCTTCTGCCTCTTCCGTGACCACAATAACAAACAAAAAAAACTCTCAGTTGAACACACAGACATGAGAGAGCGCTCAATTTTAACACATGCACACACAATACACACACATGCACGCGCGCCATTTTTACAATGGTAGTTCAACTGTTCCTCAGTTTTCATACACCACTCAGTTTCCCCCCCCCCCCCCCCAGAGTTTAGAGTTTTCGTATTCCGTCTGGGTTCTTGCACTCCCAATTATTGCACCTGACAAACTAGTCCCGCGGATTATTTGTGCCCAAACAAACCCACGCGTTGGTGACTCAGTCCCTGTGCTTCAATTATAATGCGACTGCTAGATAAGCCAGGGTAGGCCAAAGGAATTTACGAGTTCCAGCACTTTGATAAAGAAGGCGAGAAACACTATTTTATTCTCGAAAAAACCTGGAGCGAAGTACAATCCCTCGCTCTGGTCTTTCCCAAAGAGTCTTCAACGAAAGTAAGAAATTATGCGAAATGTCCATTCGTCCATTTAATTTGTCATTTATTTCCACACACGATATTGATATTTGTACGATATCAGCAACACAAATAAAAGTATCTGATTATATCGGCGTGCATCGAAAACTTTTCATATAAGTGCTCCAAAGCAAGCAGTGCATTTACAGTTGTCCACTAAGCACACAAGGTTGGTCTTTTTGTGTATTTGAGCTTTTCCACTATTGAGGGGCTCAATTATTAACACTTAATTAGTAATCTTATTCTTGATTTAGTCATATTCAATAATTATATCTAACTTACTTACAGTTTAACAACATAAATCTTGTCAAATTATATGAAGCCATGTGTTAGTCACAAACATTATTATCAAGGCTTAGGTCAAGCTGATTACAAAAATATTTCCTAATTAGAGATGCCGATAAATGCTTTAAAATGTAATATCGGAAATGATCGGTATCGTTTTTTTTTTATTATCGGCATCGTTTTTTTTAATTAAATTTTTTTATTTTTTATTAAATCAACATAAAAAACACAATATACACTTACAATTAGTGCACCAACCGAAAAAACCTCCCTCCCCCATTTACACTCATTCACACAAAAGGGTTGTTTCTTTCTGTTATTAATATTCTGGTTCCTACATTATAGATCAATATAGATCAATACAGTCTGCAAGGGATACAGTCCGTAAGCACACATGATTGTGCGTGCTGCTGGTCCACTAATAGTACTAACCTTTAACAGTTAATTTTACTCATTTTCATTAATTACTGGTTTCTATGTAACTGTTTTTATATTGTTTTACTTTCTTTTTTTATTCAAGAAAATGTTTTTAATTTATTTATCTTATTTTATTTTATTAATTTTTTTAAAAAGGACCTTATCTTCACCATACCTGGTTGTCCAAATTAGGCATGATAATGTTTTAATTCTACGACTGTATATATCGGCATCGGTTGATATCGGATATCGGCAAAAAAGCCATTATCGGACATCCCTATTCCTAATCATAAAATTCTGCAAAAGAAGATATTCATAAAACTGATAAAAAATAAATGTATATATATACAATTACAAAGGGTTAAAACACATTTAATATTAATAATAATGATAATAATAATAATAATAATAATAATATAGATGTTTCTTAACTAAACTGTCAATAAAATTTAAGTGCAAATGAAAAATACAGCTTCACTGCTTTAGTCATACTTTTTGCGCTTGAGAAACTTCTTTATGACTTTACCTCTAGACTTCTTCTGTTTGATATTGTCACCACTGCCACAAGTGGTGGAAGAGTGTATTACAACTGAGTACTGCTGCGGCCCATACGGACCACAGCTAAGAAACAGATATTTTCATGCGGCCCTCCTGGGGGCGCTTGTGGCCCAACAATGGACCCTATGGTTAAAAAACACTGCTATAGACCAGTGGTTCTCAAACGTTTTTCTCCAAGTACCCCCTCAGAAAAAATGTGGCTCTCTAAGTACCACCCTAATGGCCAACATTAAAATATAGTAGCATAGTAGGCCTAAGAATTAATTAAAAACAAGGCAGATTTTTTTATTTTTTTATTTAACAAATATGTTTAATATTTTGGCCCAATACACCATTACACACACTTTGAACAGTAACACTGTGCCTGAATATAGGAAAATAAAAGACAGTACTTTAATCAAGTGATTCTTTGGCGTACCGCTAGATCAATCAATCAATCAATCAATCAATGTTTATTTATATAGCCCTAAATGACAAGTGTCTCAAAGGGCTGCACAAGCCACAACGACATTCTCGGTTCAGAGCTCACATAAGGGCAAGGAAAAACTCACAACCCAGTGGGATGTCAATATGAATGACTATGAGAAACCTTGGAGAGGACCGTAGATGTGGGTGAAAATCCAGTCCATAGTGGATCTAGCATAATAGTGAGAGTCCAGTCCATAGTGGGGCCAGCAGGAGACCATCCCGAATGGAGACGGGTCAGCAGCGCAGAGATGTCCCCAACCGAGTGGTCCACACCGGGTCCCGACTCTGGACAGCCAGTACTTCATCCATGGCCACCGGACCTGTGCCCCCCCTTCCACAAGGGAGAGGGGGGCAGAAAAGAAAAGAAACGGCAGATCAACTGGTCTAAAAAGGATGCGCACCACTAGTGTTGCACGTACCACGGACACAGATTCACTTGTATAGTCCACTAGGAGCTAGAAGCTTGTGTCCTTGCTTGGACATTCTGGCAATTTAAAACTTGACATTTGTTAATACTGTATAAACAAGTAGCAATTATAGTTATTATATAATTATAGTTATTATTCTCAGGCCTGATCTACTAATAAATCTACAAATAACAAGTGCTAAATAACATGGGCAAACTGTACAATTGGTGGGCGTGTTGCAAGACTGCGTGTGCAATTACTAACAAGTACAAAAGTGGTGCAGACCGCCTTATTTAAATGGAAATTTTGTGTCCACTAGCGGCTGTTACCATAGAAACACTCATTTCCAGCATCATCTGGCCTAATATGGTCCAACCTGGGTTTTGCTGTGTTGTTGAACATGCAGCACACAACTATAATCCCTGCCAATCTGGAATATTGCAGCACACTCTGGACAACAGAACCTATTTGTAGCACGCCGAAGGTGTGCTCTGGGTGACTGCACGACTGCTGGTTTTGACAACACTGGCTGGAATGATTCAGACTTTTGAAAGTTTTTTCATTGAGGAGATATGTTGATGATATACCTTCTATATCAGAGGTGCCCAAACTTTTGCTTTCAAGGACCAAAGTGAAAATGTGCCAAACACGTTTAGACTACAGGTCTCAAACTCAAGGCCTGGGGGCCAGATCTGGCACGCCATCTTTTATATAGCCCGCGAACGCCTGGAAATCGTATGAGAAAATAAAGCATCTTTTTTTTTTCTTACTAAATGTATTCGGGTTTTTTTTCCATTTTGACATTAAAAATAGTACTGCATTAAGTTGCATACCTTTTAAACTTTAATATCATCCAATATTGCAACAAATATTATTTTAATGTACTTCCCAACATTTTTTCGGTTAAAATAAAATACTTAAATACCTCATTTCAAAACAATTTATTCATCAAATTCTACATTTTAAAAATGACAATAGAATATACAGTAACATGTGTGGTGCTTTTTACAACATTAAAGTAAATTGCAAAAACTCTACCACTGTTTTTTACAGTAACATTCTGTCGACTGAGCAGGCAGTTTTTTTTGTACTGTAAAGTCTACTGTTGTTGTTTTTACGGTGTATTACTGTAAAATAAATGGTACCTCACTATTAACTGTAAAAAACTGGCAGCTTAGTTGCCAGAATTAAAACAATGATGGTATTGTTTTTCCATTTACAGTAATATGTTGTAAAAACCACCATACATTTTAGAGTAAAATTCTGCAGACTAAAGTTTTTTAAGTAAAAAAACAGTTGTTCGGTTTTTCCATTTACAGTAAACTAAAAAAAGACTGTATATTTTACAGTAAAGTTCTGGTGACTGAGTTGCCAGTTTTTATAGTAAAATCTAGATTTTTTTTTCTTTACTGTGGACATAAATAACTATATCTATCTATCTATCTATCTATCTATCTATCTATCTATCTATCTATCTATCTATCTATCTATCTATCTATCTATCTATCTATCTATCTATCTGTCTATTACCTGACCGCTTCTATGTTAGCTACCTCTCTTTGTTTATAATGTATATTTTCTGCTGGATCTACTCTCTATTTTATGCTGCCCTTTTTTTGCTGCAGCTGTTACATATACTGTAATATTGTACATGGTCATTCGGATTTGCTATATATTGTATATATTATTCTAGAGGTTGCCCTCTAGTGGGTTCTTCAGACCACCACAGACTGCCAGGAATTCAGGATGCAACACTGTTTTATTTTCCTTCAATGGTGCAAAGTCTTTTGCTTTTCAGCACAGTGTCTTTTCTGCATCCGTGTCTCTCAGCAGCACCCCCAACCCCAACTACTCGTTTCCTCACGGCTGCTGCTAATAAAGGCGACAGGTGATTAGATAACAAGGCCCACCTGGGCCATCTACGCACCTGTCGCTGTCTTCGAGGCCGGTCCTGACACACCCCGTTCTGCGGCAGGCCCGCAGGCCACGCCCCCCTCCACAATTATTTAAAAATAAAATATAATATAATAATACAATACATCAGTAAATATTATATACTGTATATATAACATGTAAATATTACATATATGTTATATTTTATATTGCTACTATGGTACATTTTTGTCTACTTTATACCTGCATTATCCTTTCCATCCTTACCTTTTGTAATTGAGCTACTGTGTGGAACAATTTTCCTTGTGGATCAATAAAGTTTGTCTAAGTCTAAGTCTAAGTCTAATATTCAACTTCATTGGCAAATTAATGTATTATTTGCTATTACATGCGGCCCTCTGAGGGCATTCACAACTGCGACGTGGACCTCTATGAAAACGAGTTTGGCACCCTTGGTGTAGACCCATACCAACAGATATATGGTAGCAGAGTTCATCACAATGGCTAGATAGCAACTACTGTAGTTACCCTTGCGGATATGCCGTCAATGAATGTGTTGGCTTGAAAGTGGTCGATATGAATATGTATAAAATTTGGGAGAAAAAATTTGGCGGGCCTAACCAAAAGACTTGACGGGCCTAATTTGGTCTCCGGCCCTACTTTGGGCACCTCCGTTCGAAAAAAACTAATTCCATTAAATAAAAAATTGTTTCGCTGTCTGATGTCTCCAAATAAGTCAAAGGGTTAATTTGCACCGAATTACTGTGTCCCCTAAAGGAGATTGTTTTCAGAAACAGTCAGAAGGACACTTGAAGGAAAGCCAAATTCATGCAAAATTTCAGTCTTTGCACCACAATTACATGTTATGTAGACCAGGAGTGTCAAAGTCAAGGCCTGCGGGCCAATTTCGGCCCGCGAATGAATTATCTATGGCCCCTGTGGTGATATTTGATTAGAATTAAAACCGGCCCGCAGGCAACAGCCGCCTGCTGCTGTTTTGCACGCACCAATACTGTATCAATTTTGGCGCGAGGAATTTTCAAGTCATCAAGTCATAAAAATGGGATCCCACAGTAAATTTTTGGGTTACCGCTTTTTTGCAACGGTTTTGAAAACAAATGATAAATGTATGCATTATCCTATTATATCTCACATTCTATATTGTGTTTTGGAAAAAGGTTGTCATAAACGTTACTTAATTTCATTAAAAAAAAGAATACAAAATAAACACATTTTTATGCACATGTGAATTTATTCAGTTATAAACCTCATTCACTTTCTTCTTTCCTTCATGGATCTAAACTTTACCGCTGCCGGTATTTTTTTTCTATATTTTTATTGTAATATTTTCAGAATGTGTTTGTTCTATTTTTGGCCAAAGTAAGACAAAGAAAACAATCTGACATTGTATTTTTTTTGTAGTTTTAATGCCATGATTTTAATGCACAGATTTTCCTCCATGCGGCACCTGGCCTAAAATGAGTTTGACTGTAAATAACAGAATAATGCCAATTATAAAAAGTAACACTGATAATCCGATATTTCTGCATTATTTTATGTATCAATGTGGTGCAGGACCAATACAGTAGTTGACTTTTGGAGGGGAAGCGAAGGAGAACATGTCCCATGGAGAGCTGAGCTCAGAGAAAGAGGGAGACTCCTTTGGTGCTTTGTCCCCCGGCGGCAGAAAGGAGGAGAGGGGCTACTCCCCTGACAGATCTGAAGATGTCCTGTTTTGCTTTTCTTCAGCTCTTGCGCTTCCTGCAGGAAGCAACATCATGCTGGGCACCAAAGCTTTGGCAAGAGCAGGACAGTCGGCTCTGGTACTGATGTCCGCTGTCCATAAACGGGACTGGACTAAACAGATGTGCTTGAAGTCAAACGCAATCATCATTAAATCCTAACAAAGGCCTGCGAATAGTTAAGACTGTTTATATTTGGGTAAAATGATACAATTTTACTGTGCACAATATAAAAAATATTAAAATAAAAATGAAGCAGACAATTATCCTTTTTTTTTTTTAACTTAAAGGGGAGCCATTTTACTATATGCATGTCTGTCCCTCCTTATACGCAGACCAAACATTGTGCTTCGGCCCCCAACCACTTAAAGTTAGTTAAGTTAAAGTACCAATGATTGTCACACACACACTAGGTGTGGTGAAATTTGTCCTCTGCATTCGGCCCATCCCCTTGTTCACCCCCTGGGAGGTGAGGGGAGCAGTGAGCAGCAGTGTGCGGCGTGCTCGGGAATAATTTTTGGTGATTTAACCCCCAATTCCATAGACAGAGGCGGTGACCTTTGCTCCTGCAGGGGCGCTGGCCACAACTCCCCCCACATCTGTCTACAGGTAAAATTCACCCTCAAAAGACACAGTAGTGAGTAGTCATAATTACAGTGTTTTAACATATCGGTATTATCAAAACAATTAATTCAAAACAAGACCTGCACTCCATGAATAGTTCAACAAGTATATTTCATATTAACCTAAATGTCTCTGTCTATTTTAGCCAAAATTAAGCATTTGATTCTTTTTTGTAAATGTACGACTTGTCCAGGGTGTACCCCGCCTTCCGCCCGAATGCAGCTGAGATAGGCTCCAGCACCCCCCGCGACCCCAAAAGAGACAAGCGGTAGAAAATGGATGAATGGATGGATGACTAAAATGGTCGTCTGTAGAAACAAACTAGTTTTATTCCATATTGTGTATAACTACACTGAGTGTGCGCAATTGGCGTCTTGGTGACTGTCCCATTTGAATACATTTATATTATAAATCTAGAATGTGTTTATATTGTGTATCTTACATACCGCTCAGGCAAATGACAGTCTAAAAATGCATTTTCCCATCGATAACATGACGCCATCACAAGCGGCAAGTGCGCGCTCTTTCAGTCAATTAGTGCACGCGGAAAAAAAAATGGCGAAATCGTTGGGGAAACGTAAAACAGACTCAGAGTGTAGAGTTTTTAAACATCAGTGAACATCTGACTTTTTTTTGTCCAGTGTAAGGAAAAGGCAGTTTGTCTAATCTGCAATGGGACAGATTATATATATACCTGTATATATATATATATATATATATATATATATATATATATATATATATATATATATATATATATATATATACACACACACACATGTTAGGTCAGGAAAACACACAGAGGCTATTTCATCCCTACAAGCCTGTTTTTCAGGTTTCCCTGCTCTTCAGGGGATTTATATATTCCGCTCTACCCCGGTATTGAGCACTGTATAACGGATACATATATATATATATATATATACAGGGGCGCCGCTAGGGATTTTGGGCCCCATGAAAAGAATCTTTACAGGGCCCCCAACACAGTGTCATTATTTTTTCTGTATTATAATTTCATCATCATTAGGGGCCTCTCTGGGCCCCCCTCCATCATGGGCCCCTAGAATCCGTCTCCTTTACCCCCCCTTTTCGGCGCCCCTGTATATATATATATATATATATATATATATATATATATATATATGTATATATATATATATATATATATATATATATATATATATATAGCCCGGCCCCTGACCCAAAAATTGGGCCAGGGGACCCCTGCTCTAGACCCCTGCTCTAGACCCTGAGTTTCTCCTTGCCCTTATGTGGGCTCTGTACCGAGGATGTCGTTGTGGCTTGTGCAGCCCTTTGAGACACTTGTGATTTAGGGCTATATAAATAAACATTGATTGATTGATAAAAAGTGAAGTTAAAGTACCAATGATTGTCACACACACACTCTCGGTGTGGCGAAATTATTCTCTGCATTTGACCCATCACCCTTGATCACCCCCTGGGAGGTGAGGGGAGCAGTGAGCAGCAGCGGTGGCCACGCCCGGGAATCATTTTTGGTGATTTAACCCCCAATTCCAACCCTTGATGCTGAGTGCCAAGCAGGAGTTGATCACTGAAAATATAATTGAACTCATGCTATAGAAATTAGGGATGTAACGATTTCAAAATCTCGCGGTACGATATTATCACGGTATACAATATTATTGTTGTTAATATCCCAAAAAAAAAAAAAAACTAAAAAATGTCAGTGTGTAAAATGAAGTGGCAGCAATGTTTAGGATAAACACACTCATTGTAATTGAACACATACATAATGCCAAAATGTTCTAATCATATTTATTACTACAAACAAGTATTTCTAAGTGCAAAGAATTGTGTGGGAACATCCACTGTGTCTCTCAACCTTTACTCTCTGAGAAGCAATGGACATTTTTTAATATCAATTTGGAAAATGCAGTTTCTTAGGAAAGTTAACTCACATTTTACTTTTTATAATGTAAATCCCACACAAAGTGACGTATAGCTTCATCTTTTCTGGGTGATGTAACAAATAATTTTTCTATTAAATAGGCTTTATTTTGCATTTTAATTAACGTGGGATTATTTTTTGTATTTAGAAATAATAATACCAACTTTTTTTTTCTTTTTTTTTTTTTTCTCCAACATTTGTGGCACTGGCGTGGCGCCCCCTGATGGACGGCGCCCTTAGCATTTGCCTATACGGCCTATGCCACGGGCCGGCCCTGCTGTAACGACTTGGTATCGGATTGATACCCAAATATGTAGTATCATCCAAATCTAATGTAAAGTATCCAAACAACAGAAGAATAAGTGATTACCGTATTTTCCGCACTATAAGGCGCACCTAAAAACCACAAATTTTCTCAAAAGCTGACAGTGCGCCTTATAACCCGGTGCGCTTTATATATGGATAAATATTAAGATTCATTTTCATAAAGTTTAGGTCTCGCAACTACGGTAAACAGCCGCCATCTTTTTTCCCCGTAGAAGAAGCGCGCGGTTCATGCTGGGATATGTGACGTTTCATTTCCATTTGTGTGTTTATGTAAAGACCCCAAAATGGCTCCTATTAAGTGTGTTGTCTGTCTAATTATAAATAATGCAGACGAGGCGTGTTAACTGAGTTCTCAACGTTTACTCACAGCGTGCTCATAACCACATTCTAACTGCCAGCATACAACAACGCTTCTCAGGGCTACCGCGCATGCTCGTCACTATCGTTGCATGCTGGGTAGTGTAGTTGTTATATTTGCTAGCTCATAACATCACATTAAGAGACACGCTTACGCGCTTAATTCAATACTCGCCGTCATTCCGGGTGGATTGACAAAAGACCTCCAGCCGCTAGATATTGGTGTCAACAGGGCATTCGAAGCTAAACTGCTAACTGCGTGGGAACAATGGATGACCGAAGGCGAACACACCTTCACTAAGACGAGGAGGCAGCGCCAGACGACGCCAACATCTGCCAGTGGATCGTAAATTTGCCCAACTTTTCACTTCGGACACCGAAGACGAAGGATTTACGAATGAAGAATAACTTCAGAAAGTGAGCGCTATGTTTATTTTGTGTGTTGTGACATTAACGTTCGAGCAACATTATGTTGCTATTGCTCTGCACTATTTTGAATTTTACTATGTTTGTGATTGCACATTTGCGTACATTTTGGGAGTGAACAGAGTTGTTAGAACGCTGGTTTTTAATATATTATTAAAGTTTGACTGACCTATCTGACTGTTTTTTTGACATTCCCTTTAGCGCAGCGTAGGCGCGGCTTATAGTCCGGGGCGGCTTATTGGTGGACAAAGTTATGAAATATGTAATTCATTGAAGGTGCGGCTAATAATCCGGTGCGCCTTATAGTGCGGAAAATACGGTATATGTTTTTTTCCTTCTTTATTGTGCATTTTCAGCCGGTGCGACTTATACTCCGGAGCGACTTATAGTCCGAAAAATACGGTATTGAAAAGTATCGAAAAGTATCGAAATAATTTAGGTACCGGTACCAAAATAATAGTATCGGGACAACACTACATCCGTCATAGAAATCAACATTATAAGTAAATCAAGTAAATCAATGAACAAATACATTCATGGCCTCTGTGTGCGTTTTCCTCTCATTCGGAGTGTGAGACCTTATCTCTTAGATCAGATAAGGCTTCAGTACTGGTCCTCGAACTTCAGCAGGTCTGTCCAAACACATGAGCTCATGCTGCCTGCTAATAATATAGAGTCCATGTGTCGGATTCTTTCGGCATCTCTCACTTCCATTTTCTCCGCCTTTAGATCCAGCCTCTTTACTTAGTCGATTCTCCCTTTTTCTTAAATGGCGTTTCGATTTTGCCTCGGACTTTCGAACACTATCAGATGTGGGATCTCAAAGGAGAGGGGTCGCCACGACAACAAAGCCTGAAGCCATCAAGGCAGGTGAGTTGGACCTGCATAAAGGTCTCCTTGGTGATGCCTGTGTGTTCCTGCAGGGAAGGTGTGGAAGTGTGTGTGTGTGTGTGTGTGTGGGACCTGGCACAAAACAATTCACCATTTCCGTGTGAGCGTGTTTACTTCATCGCCATGTGTGGCTGCTCTCCATGTATGTATTATATCTCTGCAGGGAATGAGGGGGGTGCGGGTGGGAATAAGGTTACCCCCTGATAGAGGCAGCATAGGGTCATCTCGCGGCGGGACACCTCCTTGGGGTGACCTCACCGCCCCTTGTGGCCCCCACGAACAGAGCAGACTTCTGAGGAGAGAAGAGGAAGGGCGAGACCCCCAGAGAACGGGACCCCTGGACTGCCCCAAGACCCTGGACCCCAGTTCTAAAGAGGTCCGACCCAGACACAATGTGTTCCTAATCAGGGGAAAGACAAACAATACTTTTATTAAAGAGATTGCCATTACCCCCCCATCCCACTACACACACACACCCACGCACGCACAAACACACACATTTAAGAGTTGCGGTATTTATTAAAAGGCAGATTAGACTGTCGTATCACCACAAATCTTGACTTTCCTCTTCTGCCTCTTCTCCATTCTCTATCCAGGAAAACAAACTGAGGGATTAAGGATTTGGGGAAGGGTAATGGGAGCCAGGTGGAGAAGTGTGACTGTGGGGGTCCCCTGCTAGATTAAGGGAAGGGCAGAATGGGGGTGGTTTCCAATCCCTCACACGCCTTCCTAAAGGCAGCTAATGTTTCTTTTGAAGAAATAATCCGTTTTGGCCATCTAATAGCACTTGGCAATCATAAGCCTTTGCAGGGCATGTATGGTATTACTAGAGGTGGCTACCAGCACGTGGAGGTGGAATTATTTGGATTAAAAGTCAAAATGAAGTACTTTCGGAAATGTGTCCATATTGACTTTATACTCAGTGGTTCTCAAACTTTTTTCTACCAAGTTTCACCTTAGGCCATGTCTACATTAAAGGGGAACATTATCACAATTTCAGAATGGTTAAAACCATTAAAAATCAGTTCCCAGTGGCTTATTATATTTTTCGAAGTTTTTTTTAAAAATTTTACCCATCACGCAATATCCCTAAAAAAAGCTTCAAAGTGCCTGATTTTAACCATCGTTATAAACACCCGTCCATTTTCCTGTGACGTCACATAGTGACATTAGCTCGGATTCAGACTCGGATTTCAGCGGTTTAAGCGATTCAACAGATTACGAATGTATTGAAACGGATGGTTGTAGTGTGGAGGCAGGTAGCGAAAATGAAATTGAAGAAGAAACTGAAGCTATTGAGCCATATCGGTTTGAACCGTATGCAAGCGAAACCGACGAAAACGACACGACAGCCAGCGACACGGGAGAAAGCGAGGACGAATTCGGCGATCGCCTTCTAACCAACTATTGGTATGTGTTTGTTTGGCATTAAAGGAAACTAACAACTATGAACTAGGTTTACAGCATATGAAATACATTTGGCAACAACATGCACTTTGAGAGGGCAGACAGCCCAATTTTCATCAATTAATATATTCTGTAGACATACCCTCATCCGCGCTCTTTTCCTGAAAGCTGATCTGTCCAGTTTTGGAGTTGATGTCAGCAGGCCAGGGAAGCTAGGGTCGATAGGGGGTTTAGCTCGCTTGTCTGCGGGAACAAACTGCCGCCATTGCTTGCCGTGCTACCGAGGTCCTTTGTCCCTGAATTGCTCACACACTCCGGCAGATTCAATGGGGGTCTGGCGGCAGATTTCTTTGACTTTATCGTTGGAAATGCATCTGCTTTGAGTGTCGCAGGATATCCACACATTCTTGCCATCTCTGTCGTAGCATAGCTTTCGTCGGTAAAGTGTGCGGAACAAACGTCCAATTTCTTGCCACTTTCGCATCTTTGGGCCACTGGTGCAACTTGAATCCGTCCCTGTTCGTGTTGTTACACCCTCCGACAACACACCGACGAGGCATGATGTCTCCAAGGTACGGAAAACAGTCGAAAAAACGGAAAATAACAGAGCTGATTTGACTCGGTGTTTGAGAAAATGGCAGATTGCTTCCCGATGTGACGCCACGTTGTGACGTCATCGCTCCGAGAGCGAATATTAGAAAGGCGTTTAATTCGCCAAAATTCACCCATTTAGAGTTCGGAAATCGGTTAAAAAAATACATGGTCTTTTTTTCTGCAACATCAAGGTATATATTGACGCTTACATAGGTCTAGTGATAATGTTCCCCTTTAAGCACATTAAGCCGGATAACTCCTTAACCCTTGTGTGGTGTTCGGGTCTGTGGGACCCGTTTTCATTTTTTATTAAAAGAAAAATGATACAATTAATTAATTTTTCAAACTGAGACTCACTGACTTTGGCTCATTTTCTGTGAAGAACATATATCAGAATACATGTTTAATGACCACACACCATACACCCCCCCTACACATTTTGTCCGGGTCCACTGGACCCAGGGCTAATAGAAGTGTGGAAATTGATGTTCTGTGTACCACACACACACACACACACACACACACACACACACACACACACACACACACACACACACACACACACACACACACAGCAAGCCTAGACAGGAGGAGGACAGAGTGTAGGTACACAGAACATCAGAGGGTCAAATGTGCGAGAAAATGAGAGCAGACAGTGTTGACAAACAATGTTGCAACCTTGTGTGGGAACCGCAGGTGCAGAAACACAAAAGAAGAATCCCTGTGGGATGCAGAAACTGGCAGAGAAATTTTCCGTGCAACGTTCATATTGTTGTTACTCAGCCAGCGTTTGTGGGTCTGATGGACTTTTATGTTAAAATACTGAACAGATTGTTGTTTATTGGGATAAGGTAAACATCTGTTCAGTATTTTAACATAAAAGTGTTTGATTGTGAGGCATTAAAAGCCACAAAATGCAACGGGTCCAACAGACCCACAAACACTGGCTGAGTAACAACAATATGAACATTACACAAGGGTTAAAGGCCTACTGAAATGCGATTTTCTAATTTAAACAGGGATAGCAGGTCCATTCTATGTGTCATTCTTGATCATTTCGCGATGTTGCCATATTTTTGCTGAAAGGATTTAATAGAGATCATCGACGAAAAAGTTCGCAACTTTTGGTCGCTGATAAAAAAAGCCTTGCCTCTACCGGAAGTAGCAGACGAGTAGCGTGACGTCACAGGTTGTGGAGCTCCTCACATCTGCACATTGTTTACAATCATGGCCACCAGCAGCGAGAGCGATTCGGACCGAGAAAGCGATGATTTCCCCATTAATTTGAGCGAGGATGAAAGATTTGTGGATGAGGAAAGTGAGAGTGAAGGACTAGAGGGCAGTGGGAGCGATTCAGATAGGGAAGATGCTATGAGAGGCGGGTGGGACCTGATATTCAGCTGGGAATGACTAAAACAGTAAATAAACACAAGACATATCTATACTCTATTAGCCACAACACAACCAGGCTTATATTTAATATGCCACAAATTAATCCCGCATAACAAACACCTCCCCCCTCCCGTCCATATAACCCGCCAATACAACTCAAACACCTGCACACTCAATCCCACAGCCCAAAGTACCGTTCACCTCCCCAAAGTTCATACAGCACATATATTTCCCCAAAGTTACGTACGTGACATGCACATAGCGGCATGCACGTACGGGCAAGCGATCAAATGCTTGGAAGCCACAGCTGCATGCGTACTCACAGTACCGCGTCTGCATATCCAACTCAAAGTCCTCCTGGTAAGAGTCTCTGTTGTCCCAGTTCTCCAAAGACAAAGGTAAAGCTTGACTGTCATCTTCCGGGAATGTAAACAATGAAACACCGGCTGTGTTTGTGTTGTTGCTGCAGTCGGCCGCAATACACCGCTTCCCACCTACAGCTTCATTGAACAAATTGCAAAAGATTCACCAACACAGATGTCCAGAATACTGTGGAATTTTGCGATGAAAACAGACGACTTAATAGCTGGCCACCATGCTGTCCCAAAATGTCCTCCACAATCCGTGACGTCACGCGCTGACGTCATCATACCGAGACGTTTTCAGCAGGATATTTTGCGCGAAATTTAGAATTGCACTTTAGTAAGCTAACCCGGCCATATTGGCATGTGTTGTAATGTTAAGATTTCATCATTGATATATAAACTATCAGACTGCGTGGTCGGTAGTAGTGGGTTTCAGTAGGCCTTTGAATAAATAATTATTTAGCCTAAGCCCCGTTTCAGCCACACTAAATCAGCGTTTAAGGCCCCCCTCCACGGCCAATTTTTTACAGGGGTAAGTGAGCCGTGTATTTCTTGAATCTCCGGCTCTTAGCTTTGTATGGACTCATTTATCGTTTAACAAACTGAGTTCGGAGAGGATGTGACGCCAGAAATACCGCGCCCCACAGGAAGTGACATCAGAAAGAACGCGCCACAGCCAGATTCATAACAACTCGTTCGGTTACTCGGCGGCAACCACTAGAAAGATGAAGGCGTGTCATTCAGACATGCCCCTGTTTCTCCTTCTTGTACATGTACAGACGCTTTTGGAAATCACACATCAATACCTTAAGAGAAGGAAACGGGCGATTGCAGCTATTTCGGATACAACACTTCTCAGACAGCAACATAGACGGTTGAGCGACGGTTTTGGATAAAGCCTGGAAGAACGGCAGCCTTGTGCGATACGTTTGTCACCGAGTGTGTTGTGTCAGAGGAACGGCAAGATAACTTTCCAATGTCCAGGTCAGCTGTGATTCTACTTAGTGAACGACTTTGTCCATTTGTCCATCCATAACCTCTCTCCATCATATCTCTCTGACCTGATCCATGTCGCCACGTTCTCACGTTCCCTAAGATCCTCTTCATCCATCCATCTCACTGTCCCTTTATTTAAACTGTCCACCATGGGTGCCTGAGCTTTGAGCCTTTCTGCCCCACATCTTTGGAACTCTTTACCACGAGAACTTCGCAACTTAGATTCAATATCCCTCTTCAAATCAAGACTCAAAACACACCTATTCCTGACTGCTTATTCATTGTAATCATCTTTTCTTTTCTCTTTGTTGTTGTTGTTTTTATCCAATTTGATTTTATTGTTGTGATTTTGTACGGTGTCCTTGAGTGCCCAGAAAGGCGCCTTATAAATAAAATGTATTATTATTATTATTATTATTATTTGTCGAAGAGAGACAACAACAATGTGGGCTGCCGTGGACGAGGGAAGACTACGAAAAATAGCGAATGCATTTGGACTGGCAAAGCAGACTGTCAGTTATTGTCCGTGATGTATGTCGAGCGACTACTCAACGTCTAGTTTTGAAGTGGTTGCGAGTACGACCGCCAATTTCAGCCTACAAGCACAGTGTCCTGTTGTTGGTTGTTGTAAAATGTTCTTTATCACATTGTTTACTTTCAAACGTCCAATAGTGAGTGAATTATATTTATATAGCGCTTTTCTCTAGTGACTCAAAGTGCTTTACATAGTGAAACCCAATATCTAAGTTACATTTAAACCAGTGTGGGTGACACTGGGAGCAGCTGGGTAAAGTGTCTTGCCCAAGGACACAACGGCAGTGACTAGGACGGCGGAAGCTGGAATCGAACCTGGAACCCTCAAGTTGCTGGCATGGCCACTCTACCAACCGAGCTATGCCGCCCCAGTAAAGATATGATTCATGTATGATGGCTCAGGTGTGATTCACTACAATAGTCTAACAGCTGCTGATGGTGAGGCAAGCAAGGTTTACTGTCAAAAGAAATGTGGCAATAGTCTATATTGAAACACAGGGTAAGGATATACTTCCAGGTCAGAGGTGACTATGACGCATTTTTTCGCGCATGCATATTAGGTCGCGTTGCGCCGGCTGACGGAGGGGGAGGGGCTCTTAAACGGTGGCATTGTTGTGTGTGGACATGGAGAAGGTTAGGTAGGATTTACCCTGGATAACCTTATCCGGCTTAGTGTAGAAGGGGCCTTAGAAAACACTTGTCTCTCTAAGTACCACCATAGTGTGATCGATATTAAAATACAGTAGTGTAGTAGGCCTAAATATTCAATAAAAACAAGGCAGAGGTTTTATTTAAAAAGTATATTTAATATCGTTGGCTGCTGTAACATTACACAGAGTTTGAACAGTAAAATATTTAATTAAGTGATTCTTTGGTGTACCTCTGGATCATGGGTGTCAAAGTCTGGCCCGCGGGCCAAATTTTGCCCGCCGTGTAATTTCACTTGGCCCTTGAGGCGATATCAAATTAACACTAGAGCTGGCCCGCCGATTATATACAGCGGTGGTGCCGCGGTAACACCGCATTCACCGCTAATTCTCATACTTGCCAACCCTCCCGGGAGACTCCCAAATTTTAAGTGCCCCACCCGAAAATCATCACGTCCGCTTTTCATCCAGTCCAACGAGTGCTGGCCCAGTCACATAACATGTGCGGCTTCTGCACGCACACACACGTGAATGAAACGCATACTTGATCAACAGCGATACAGGTCACACTGAGGGAGGTCGTATAAACAATTTTAACACTGTTAGAAATATGCGCCACACTATGAACCCACACCAAACAAGAAAGACAAACACATTTCGGGAGAACATCCGCACCGTAACACAACATAAACACAACAGAACAAATACCCAGAATCCAGCACTAACTCTTCCGGGACACTACAAAGTGTGTGTGTGTGTGTGTGTGTGTGGGGGGGGGGGGGGGGGGGGGGTTATTTTGTAGCATCCCAGTAATAATACGAACATAGTAACATAGTTAATTATTGTTAATCAGCAAAAGTGTGAGACAAAACATTCAGATCTTCTCAAAAGTGAGCCAGATGGAGGTGAGGAAGAAGTCAGACTGTTCACACCCATTGTGATCTGCATGTACACACACACACACACACACACACACACACACACACACACACACACACACACACACACACACACACACACACACACACACACACACACACACACACGCACAGGCACACAAAACGCAGGCATTCTTTACGTTAGTTCAAGCGTGATATCCACCAGACGATGGCGAGGTGTGTGTGTGTGTGTGTGTGTGTGTGTGTGTGAGTGTGTGTGTGTGTGTTTGAGCGAGAGACTCATGTAACAGAGCCTTATCTCCTTCTGTCTATTCAAAGTCGACAACATCAACACCTGAAGGGCAAAACTTTGAACGAAACTTGTTAGAGCTAAACTCAGAAATGGCCCTCATTTGCTTCACTCTGTGTTTAAAATAATCTAAAAAACAAGAAAACTTTATAGGTATAAAATAATTATTGGGCATACTGTGCACTCCAATTTTATACAAACCAAATTGGTACAAACTGTCTTTTTTTTCATCCTCTGACAAACATAATAGTGTTGGCTAATAGATGGTAAGCTATCTGAACAAACCATCCATGGAAAACGGGTCTGGACTGCAGGTAAGCCAGTCTAGTACACACACTCTTTTACTACGAAGCCACTGTTGTAACACTTGGCTTGGCATTGTCTTGCTGAAATAAGCAGGGGCGTCCATGACAACGTTGCTTGGATTGCAACTTATGTTGCTCCAAAACCTGTATGTACCTTTCAGCATTAATGGTGCCTTCACAGATGTGTAAGTTACCCATGCCTTGGGCACTAATACACCCCCATACCATCACAGATGCTGGCTTATGAACTTTGCGCCTATAAAAATCCGGATGGTTCTTTTCCTCTTTGGTCCGGAGGAAACGACTTCCACAGTTTCCAAAAACAATTTGAAATGTGGACTCGTCAGACCACAGAACACTTTTCCACTTTGCATCAGTCCATCTTAGATGCGCTCGGGCCCAGCGAAGCCGGTAGCCCTTCTGGGTGTTGTTGATAAATGGCTTTCGCTTTGCACAGTAGAGTTTTAACATGCACTTACAGATGCAGCGACGAGCTGTAGTTACTGACAGTGGTTTTCTGAAGTGTTCCTGAGCCCATGTGGTGATATCCTTTACACACGGACGTCGGTTTTTGATGCAGCAAAAAAACAAACAAGAAAACATTATAGGTATAAAATAATTGTTGGGCGTACTGTACACTCCAAATTTGTACAAACCAAATTGGTACAAACTGTCTTTTTTCCATCCTCTGACAAACATAACAATGTTGGCTAATAGATGGTAATATATCTGAACAAACCATCCTCAGGTTTCTGGTAAAGGATGACAAGCAAATTAGTGTCTAATGATAAATTACATTAATATTGGTTGCCCTAATTTTTACAATATGCTGAGGGTAAAATAAAACAAAAATACTAGTGCTGCAATTTGGACACTATTATTGGACACATTACTTTGTGTAGTCTTGCCTGTGCAATCTAAAGCATAGATATGAATAAGTAGATAGGACACGTCCCTTACGATGAGACTTAGCGAGTGGGGTCAAAGTGTCATTCAGAGAAACTAAACCAACAATGATGGCTGCTCTTTATTCTGCTTACAATTGCACATTATTCCGAATCCTAAGGAGCCTGGCAATGACCTTTCATAGCTAGGACTTTAGATTTATTTTAAATGAAAATATAAAAAGTTTACGTGCGGTGAGGTTGATGGCTGGTGAGGCACTGACTTCATCACAGTCAGATTTACAAACATATGAACCCTAAAGAGTATCTTATTCACCATTTGATTGGCAGCAGTTAACGGGTTATGTTTAAAAGCTCATACCAGCATTCTTCCCTGCTTGGCACTCAGCATCAAGGGTTGGAATTGGGGGTTAAATCACCAAAAATTATTCCCGGGTGCGGCGCCACTGCTGCCCACTGCTCCCCTCACCTCCCAGGGGATGAACAAGGGGATGGGTCAAATGCAGAGGACACATTTCACCACACCTAGTGTGTGTGTGTGTGACAATCATTGGTACTTTAACTTAACTTTAACTTTAACTTTACACATACAAACTGTAGCACACAAAAAAGCACATTTAATAAAAAAAACGTTATTATGGTCTTACCTTTACTTATAAATTAAGTCCATGCGCCGCTGTTGTGCTGGATTATTGCAACCCCGCCATAGAATGCACCCCCTGACGGGAGTGTTATATCAACTAAAGCCCTCACTTAAACTTTCCACGTGCAAGATTGAATCTATTTAAAAAAGTGTAACCGAGGGTTTATAAATGTCGCCTATACTGTATGAAACTACAAAATAACAAACACGGAGGCTCCAGTTTACACGAGGACCACTTTATTTACCTTCTTTCAAAAACCTCCGCTCCACTCCAACGTGTCATCACTTCCGCTCTTAGCGCCTTCAAAATAAGAGCTCAAGGCATATACTGTATAACAGCACATAACAGGAACTTAACATCACAAAGAGGAAAGCCCATAAAAATAGGTTACAAAAGTTATTTAATAAGAAGCCAAAAAGTGCAAAAACAATAATGTTCGTGTTGGAGGAGTTGTGAATTAGATACACCTGCAGTCTGCAGGTGTACCTAATGTTGTGGCCCTGCAGTCATTCACAACTCCTCCAACAAACACAAACATTATTGTTTTTGCACTTTTTGGCTTCTTATGAAATAACTTTTTTAAATAGATTCAATCTTGCACGTGGAAAGTTTAAGTGTGGGCTTTAGTTGATATAACACTCTCGTCAGAGGGTGCATTCTACGGCGGGGGTGCAGGAGGCGGGATTACTGCGAGCCTCAGCCAGTGCGTCTTCGCAGCAGTTTTATGATCGCTCAGCATAAGAAATACGTTACACACATACAGTTGTTGACAAAATACACTGTACATCAGTGACGTGCAGTCAGGCGGGGCCTCACCTGCCATCATGGAAAGAAAAAAAATGTAAAAAAAATAAAAAAAAATTAAATTGTTATATGTATCCAGTGATTATACTATACAGTTATTTTCCATTTAACTTCACCAGTTTTAGATTATTTTTATTCAAAATCGCTGAATTTTCACATTTGCCGTTCAAATACTGAGAAGAGACGGTGCTGTGATCAGCAGCCAGTTGAGGCACGTCACTCAGTTGTGCTTCAACATGGATTGCGGACTCGGCTAACTGCTGGCCTGCTGTGCAGTGAGACCGTATTGCTATATGAACTATATTATACATTTCCATAGTTTAGTTAGCTGAGGTATATAATGTACAGTGTATTTTGTCAACAACTGTATGTGTGTAAAGTATTTCTTGTGCTGAGCGATCATAAAACGGCTGCAAAAGACGCACTGGCTGAGGCTCGCCTCCTGCACCCCCGCCGTAGAATTGTTATATCAACTAAAGTGTGACGACCGGGGCGCATGGTGATGCGGGGCTCGCTCTCCCAGGAATGCAGATCGGGCTTCGGACACAGCGTGCAGGTAAGAAATGATTTATTTAAGAAATAAATTATACTGGAATAAACAAAAACGTGCTCATAGCACGGAAGGCAAAAACTAAAGGAGCTAGCGTGGGAGCTAGAAGGTAAAAAGGAGTCTAGCGTGGAAGCTAGCAGGTTCAGAGCAGGAAACAAAAGTCGTCATCTGTTGTGTGAAAACAAACTAGGAAGCAAGACAGAATGACAGGGAAGGCAGGCTTAAATAATAATGTCAGTGATGACAAACAGGTGCGCGTCGGGAACACACGCGGCAGGTGAAAATAATAAGCAGCCATGGCAACAAACTCAGGTGTACAAAACAGGCACTCAAGGAGTCCAAAACCAACAAAAAACACAAGTACCTCGAAAACGTAAACAAAAATATGATCCGGGCAGCGGATCAAAACATAAAGCCCACACTTAAACTTTCCACGTGCAAGATTGAATCTATTTAAAAAAGTTATTTCATAAGAAGCCAAAAAGTGCAAAAACAATAATGTTGGTGTTGGAGGAGTTGTGAATGACTGCAGGGACACAACATTAGGTACACCTGCAGACTGCAGCTGTATCTAATTCACAACTCCTCCAACACAAACATTATTGTTTTTGCACTTTTTGGCTTCTTATTAAATAACTTTTGTAACCTATTTTCATGGGCTTTCCTCTTTGTGATGTTAAGTTCCTGTTATGCGCTGTTATACAGTATATGCCTTGAGCTCTTATTTTGAAGGCGCTAAGAGCGGAAGTGATGTCACGTTGCGGAGGTTTTTGAAAGAAGGTAAATAAAGTGGTCCTCGTGTAAACTGGAGCCTCCATGTTTGTTATTTTGTAGTTTCATACAGTATAGGCGACATTTATAAACCCTCGGTTACACTTTTTTAAATAGATTCAATCTTGCACGTGGAAAGTTTAAGTGAGGGCTTTAGTTGCGGCGCATGGACTTAATTTCTAAGTAAAGGTAAGACCATAATAACGTTTTTTTTTATTAAATGTGCTTTTTTGTGTGCTACAGTTTGTATGTGTAAAGTTAAAGTTAAGTTAAAGTACCAATGATTGTCACACACACACTAGGTGTAATGAAATTTGTCCTCTGCATTTGACCCATCCCCTTGATCACCCCCTGGGAGGTGAGGGGAGCAGTGGGGAGCAGCGGCGACGCGCCTGGGAATCATTTTTGGTGATTTAACCCCCAATTCCAACCCTTGATGCTGAGTGCCAAGCAGGGAAGAATGCTGGTATGAGCTTTTAAACATAACCCGTTAACTGCTGCCAATCAAATAGTGAATAAGATACTCTTTAGGGTTCATATGTTTGTAAATCTGACTGTGATGAAGTCAGTGCCTCACCAGCCATCAACCTCACCGCACGTCACTGCTGTACATTATATACCTCAGCTAACTAAACTATGGAAATGTATAATATAGTTCATATAGCAATACGGTCTCACTGCACAGCAGGCCAGCAGTTAGCCGAGTCCAATCCATCGTGAGGCACAACGCAGTGACGTGCCTCAACTGGCTGCTGTTCACCGCAAGTCTCTCCTCAGTATTTGAATGGCAAATGTGAAAATTCAGCGATTTTGAATACAAATAATCTAAAACTGGTGAAGTTAAATGGAAAATAACTTTATAGAATAATCACTGGATACATATAACAATTTAATAATTTTTTTTTCTTTTTACATTTTTTTTTCTTTCCATGATGGCAAGTGAGGCCCCGCCTCACCTGCCTCTAGTGACCGCACGTCACTGAATATAACATAAATTAAATTAAAAAGATAATTTTTATTCAACATTTAGAACACTTTCTTCAGGTCTAGATAATATGTACGGGATATGGTTTGGTGTAAATTTTGCGCCACGTTTTTTAATCTGTCTGCAAGAAGTTGGTTCATGGAGACGTTCCCAGATTCCAAATAAAACCACTCCGCACCCTCTCCAGAAGTATCATCAGTTAGCTTTTGAAAATGTACTGTTAACCCCCCCACCCCACCCCCCAAAACCCCCCCACATAAAACAAAAACTAAACTATCTCAGATCTCTCCAGGGGACCTCAATCCCCTGAAGATTGTAGGGATGAAATAGCCCCTGTGTTTTTTGCTGACCTAACGTATATTCCGCTCTACCCCAGTATTGAGCACTGTATAACGGATAAACCACATAAATATATATATATATATAAAAATATATTTATTAAAACAAATTAAAAAACATATGTATATATATAAATATAAATATATATATATATACATTGAAATCGTCACCACTATATGGTGACAAATGAACTTTATAAGCCCGATTGTAGCTGAGATAGGCTCCAGCGCCCCCCGCGACCCCGAAGGGAATAAGCGGTAGAAAATGGATGGATGGAAGATTATAAAGAGTCACCTGGTCACAACATTAGGTACACCTGATCAATTCAGGGAGTGCATAAAAAAGGTTGAATCTACCAGCATTTATGTCACTCCATGTCACAAGTGGGTGTTATTGTGCATATGCCAAGACTAGACGAAAATAATACACAGAAGTATTTATTTCATAGTATTTATTTTATGGCTCCAGCACCCCCCGCGACGCCGAAAGGGACAAGCGGTAGAAAGTGGATGGATGGATGGACATAGAGCAGGCGGGAGAACATGAAACGAAAAGGAATACACGGAAGTTGGGCTCAGCAGAGGGGGAGGAGGCTTTCTGACACCATATGTCCAAGAATGACCACATATGTACGTCCGTCAATGTGTGACATCACAAATGGCCCACTGTTAGGCATCCAAAACTGCATGCAAGCTCACAACCAAATGCATGAACCTTATGATTTGACGCGTTGAGATTGATTAACACAAGTATCCAACTTTGTACAACATTTATAAGTCAGAAGAGACACAATTCATTATAGGTTTCCTTAGGGCTGAGGAATATGGCTAAAAACTGTATCACAATATTATTTTTTAATACTGGTCGTTATCAATATCCATCCATCCATCCATCTTCTTCCGCTTATCCGAGGTCGGGTCGCGGGGGGCAGCAGCCTAAGCAGGGAAGCCCAGACTTTCCTCTCCCCAGCCACTTCGTCCAGCTCCTCCCGGGGGATCCCGAGGCGTTCCCAGGCCAGCCGGGAGACATAGTCTTCCCAACGTGTCCTGGGTCTTCCTCGTGGCCTCCTACCGGTCGGACATGCCCTAAACACCTCCTTAGGGAGGCGCTCGGGTGGCATCCTGACCAGATGCCCGAACCACCTCATCTGGCTCCTCTCGATGTGGAGGAGCAGCGGCTTTACTTTGAGCTCCCCCCGGATGACAGAGCTTCTCACCCTATCTCTAAGGGAGAGCCCCGCCACTCGGCGGAGGAAACTCATTTCGGCCGCTTGTACCCGTGATCTTGTCCTTTCGGTCATAACCCAAAGCTCATGACCATAGGTGAGGATGGGAACGTAGATCGACCGGTAAATTGAGAGCTTTGCCTTCCGGCTCAGCTCCTTCTTCACCACAACGGATCGATACAGCGTCCGCATTACTGAAGACGCCGCACCGATCCGCCTGTCGATCTCACGATCCACTCTTCCCTCACTCGTGAACAAGACTCCGAGGTACTTGAACTCCTCCACTTGGGGCAAGATCTCCTCCCCAACCCGGAGATGGCACTCCACCCTTTTCCGGGCGAGAACCATGGACTCGGACTTGGAGGTGCTGATTCTCATCCCAGTCGCTTCACACTCGGCTGCGAACCGATCCAGTGAGAGCTGAAGATCCTGGCCAGATGAAGCCATCAGGACCAAATCATCTGCAAAAAGCAGAGACCTAATCCTGCAGCCACCAAACCGGATCCCCTCAACGCCTTGACTGCGCCTAGAAATTCTGTCCATAAAAGTTATGAACAGAATCGGTGACAAAGGGCAGCCTTGGCGGAGTCCAACCCTCACCGGAAACGTGTCCGACTTACTGCCGGCAATGCGAACCAAGCTCTGACACTGATCATACAGGGAGCGGACCGCCACAATCAGACAGTCCGAAACCCCATACTCTCTGAGCACTCCCCACAGGACTTCCCGAGGGACACGGTCGAATGCCTTCTCCAAGTCCACAAAGCACATGTAGACTGGTTGGGCAAACTCCCATGCACCCTCAAGGACCCTGCCGAGAGTATAGAGCTGGTCCACAGTTCCACGACCAGGACGAAAACCACACTGTTCCTCCTGAATCCGAGGTTCGACTATCCGGCGTAGCCTCCTCTCCAGTACACCTGAATAGACCTTACCGGGAAGGCTGAGGAGTGTGATCCCACGATAGTTAGAACACACCCTCCGGTTCCCCTTTTTAAAGAGAGGAACCACCACCCCGGTCTGCCAATCCAGAGGTACTGCCCCCGATGTCCACGCGATGCTGCAGAGTCTTGTCAACCAAGACAGCCCTACAGCATCCAGAGCCTTAAGGAACTCCGGGCGGATCTCATCCACCCCCGGGGCCTTGCCACCGAGGAGCTTTTTAACTACCTCAGCAACCTCAGCCCCAGAAATAGGAGAGCCCACCACAGAATTCCCCAGGCACTGCTTCCTCATAGGAAGACGTGTTGGTGGGATTGAGGAGGTCTTCGAAGTATTCCCTCCACCGATCCACAACTTCCGCAGTCGAGGTCAGCAGAACACCATCCGCACCATACACGGTGTTGGTAGTGCACTGCTTCCCCTTCCTGAGGCGGCGGATGGTGGTCCAGAATCGCTTCGAAGCCGTCCGGAAGTCGTTTTCCATGGCTTCCCCGAACTCCTCCCATGTCCGAGTTTTTGCCTCCGCGACCGCTGAAGCCGCACACCGCTTGGCCTGTCGGTACCTGTCCGCTGCCTCAGGAGTCCCATGAGCCAAAAGAACCCAATAGGACTCCTTCTTCAGCTTGACGGCATCCCTCACCGCCGGTGTCCACCAACGGGTTCTAGGATTACCGCCACGACAGGCACCAACTACCTTGCGGCCACAGCTCCAATCAGCCGCCTCGACAATAGAGGTGCGGAACATGGTCCACTCGGACTCAATGTCCAGCACCTCCCTCGTGACATGTTCAAAGTTCTTCCGGAGGTGGGAATTGAAACTCTCTCTGACAGGAGACTCTGCCAGACGTTCCCAGCAAACCCTCACAATGCGTTTGGGCCTGCCAGGTCTGTCCGGCATCCTCCCCCACCATCGCAGCCAACTCACCACCAGGTGGTGATCGGTAGAAAGCTCCGCCCCTCTCTTCACCCGAGTGTCCAAAACATGAGGCCGCAAATCCGATGACACAACTACAAAGTCGATCATAGAACTGCGGCCTAGGGTGTCCTGGTGCCAAGTGCACATATGGACACCCTTATGCTTGAACATGGTGTTCGTTATGGACAATCCGTGACGGGCACAAAAGTCCAATAACAAAACACCACTTGGGTTCAGATCCGGGCGGCCATTCTTCCCAATCACGCCTCTCCAGGTTTCACTGTCGTTGCCAATATGAGCGTTGAAGTCCCCCAGTAGAACGAGGGAATCACCCGGGGGAGCACTCTCAAGTACTCCCTCGAGTGAATCCAAAAAGGGTGGGTACTCTGAGCTGCTGTTTGGCGCGTAAGCGCAAACAACAGTCAGGACCCGTCCCCCCACCCGAAGGCGGAGGGAAGCTACCCTCTCGTCCACCGGGTTGAACTCCAACATGCAGGCTCTGAGCCGGGGGGCAACAAGAATTGCCACCCCAGCCCGTCGCCTCTCACTGCTGGCAACGCCAGAGTGGAAGAGAGTCCATCCCCTCTCGAGAGAACTGGTTCCAGAGCCCTTGCTGTGCGTCGAGGTGAGTCCGACTATATCCAACCGGAACTTCTCTACCTCGCGCACTAGCTCAGGCTCCTTCCCCCCCAGCGAGGTGACGTTCCACGTCCCAAGAGCTAGCTTCTGTAGCCGAGGATCGGACCGCCAAGTGCCCTGCCTTCGGCTACCGCCCAGCTCACATTGCACCCGACCTCTATGGCCCCTGCTATGGGTGGTGAGCCCATTGGAGGGGGGACCCACGTTGCCTCTTCGGGCTGTGCCCGGCCGGGCCCCATGGGGACAGGCCCGGCCACCAGGCGCTCGCCATCGTGCCCCAACTCCGGGCCTGGCTCCGGAGGGGGGCCCCGGTGACCCGCGTCCGGGCGAGGGAAATCTGAGTCTCGGTTCTTGCATTTCCATAGAAGTCTTCGATAGTTATCAATAGTTATTGATAATTTTTATGACGTATGGAAAATACGGACAAGGATTAAAATATATTGATTGATTGATTGATTGATTGGTTGATTGATTGAGACTTGTATTAGTAGATTGCACAGTACAGTACATATTCCGTACAAGTGACCACTAAATGGTAACACCCGAATAAGTTTTTCAACTTGTTTAAGTCGGGGTCCACGTTAATCAATTCATGGTATATTAATGTAACTTTCCTCTGATTATAATCCCGTCAGCTCAATCAATGGAAACAAAATTAAAAAACACTTCACAATAAGTTCTTTACATTCAGGAACAAACATAAAGAATTTGTAAGAAATGATTAATAAAGTGTAACCAAATATTGTGTGAAAATTTAAACATAGAAAAACCTGAGAAGAACAAGAACAATCTTATTTAGATATGGAAATACATTAATGTTATGCAGTAATTATTATTAAAAAGTATAGAACTACTTTATTATTTTGATAATAATAATAACAATATTTTGTTACATTTTGTTATTTATCTTATTTATACAGTCTTGCACTTTAGTTCCTACCTTTTCACTTTGCTAATCTTAATGCCGGAGGTCCTCCGTATCTTCGGAATCTCAAATACTTCACAAACATGCCAACGTTTGACAGAAAAAGATGAGCGCAGCGAAGGACTACGGTCGGTTTGAAAAAAATCCAAAAAACTGTCGAGGTAACTTTTTCTGTTTTATCCACAATTTCCTCGCTCTCTGTAGCAGTCATGTTTACTTTCTCTTCTCATTCCATTCAGAGCCCATGTGTCAAAGTCAAGGCCCGCGAATGAATTATCTATGGCCCCAGGGATGATATTTGATTAGAATTAGAACCGGCCCGCAGGCAACAGCCGCCTGCTGCTGTTATGTGCGCACCAATACTCCCATCAGTGTTGGCGCTCGGAATTTTCAAAATGGGGCCCCAGTGACCCCATCAAGTCATAAAAACGGGGTCCCACAGTACATTTTTGGGGTCCCACTTTTTTGCAACCGTTTTGAAAACAAATGATAAATGTATGCATTATCCTGTTATATCTCACATTCTATATTGTGTTTTGGAAAAAGGTTGTCATAATCGTTACTTAATTCATTAAAAAAAATAATACAAAAGAAAACACATTTTTATGCCTATGTAAATGTATTCATTTACAAAAATTAATTCACTTTCTTCTTTCCTTCATGGATTTAAACTTTACCGTTTTTTTCCCTATATTTTTATTGTAATATTTTCAGAATGTGTTTGTTCTATTTTTGGCCAAAGTAGGACAAAGAAAACAATCCGAAGGTGTCTTTATTTTTTAGTTTTAATGCCTATGATTTTAATAGTCCGGCCCGTGTGTGCACAGATTTTCCCTGAGCAAAAATGAGTTTGACACCCCTCATTCAGAGAATCAACAGCAAGATGGCTCAACTAAATATGATAGTTAACGCTGTTATGCGATTGGCTGTTAAACATATCCCTCCCATTGCTCACTGACCACTTCCTGTTTTTCTAGGTTACCATTAGAGATGTCCGATAATATCGGCAGTTACCTAATGGTAACCTAGAAAAACAGGAAGTGGTCAGTGGCAGTCCGATATTATCGGCCGATAAATGCTTTAAAATGTAACATAGGAAATTATCGGTATCGGTTTCAAAAAGTAACATTTATAACTTTTTAAAACGCCGCTGTACGGAGTGGTACACGGACGTAGGGAGAAGTACAGAGCGCCAATAAACCTTAAAGGCACTGCCTTTGCGTGCCGGCCCAATCACATACTATCTACGGCTTTTCACACACACAAGTGAATGCAAATCATACTTGGTCAACAGCCATACAGGTCACACTGAGGGTGGCCGTATAAACAACTTTATTACTGTTACAAATATGCGCCACACTGTGAACCCACACCAAACAAGAATGACAAACACACTTCGGGAGAACATCCGCACCGTAACACAACATAAACACAACAGGACAAATACCCAGAACCCCTGTCAGCACTACCTCTTCTGGGACGCTACAATATACCCTCCCGCCGCTAGCCCCTACTCCCCCCACACCTCAACCCCGCCCACCTCAACCTCCTCATGCTCTCTCAGGGAGAGCATGTCCCAAATTCCAAGCTGCTGTTTTGAGGCATGTTAAAAAAAATAATGCACTTTGTGACTTCAATAATAAATATGGCAGTGCCATGTTGGCATTTTTTTCCATAACTTGAGTTGATTCATTTTGGAAAACCTTGTTACATTGTTTAATGCATTCAGCGGGGCATCACAACAAAATTAGGCATAATAATGTGTTAATTCCACGACTGTATATATCGGTATCGGTTGATATCGGAATCGGTAATTAAAAGTTGGACAATATCGGATATCGGCAAAAAAGCCATTATCAGACATCGCTAGTTACCATACCGCAAGTGCCTTTGTTCCAACCATGCTTCATTGTTTCCAGTTTCTTCCGACCCAAAAATTAAATTTCTGTATTGAACGCTTTATCGAACACATTTTTTTATTGATATCAATTACATGTCTGTCGCATATGTATTGATATCGATTTATCGGCCCAGCCTTAGGTTACCTTTAAAATTTTGATGCAGTAAGCGTAATGATGCGGACTCCTTTGTTACTGCATACTTTGTAATATGCTTCTGTCTTGGAAATGTTGTTATGACGTTTCAGTACATCTGAAACCCCAGGATGCAGACACGACAGGCATACTATATATATATATATAAATATATTTAATCTAAAACAAAAAAACCAATAATAGTGCAGCAGGAAGTGCATAGGAAGCATTAACACTTAAAAGTGCGAATGCACGGAAGCGAAATGATCAAAATGACCCAGCCCGGTCCAGAAGACAGGACTGGCATAAAGAGCTACCTGATTGGCAACCAGAGACAGGTGTGTCCTGATTGCCAGTCAGGCACAGGTGAGGAAGCCAGCGTTTAAACAAGCGGTGGAGGAAAACAGGAAGTGGAAAACAAAAATAGAAGTGCTGCAGTGGAAAATAATACGGAAACTCAGAAAAATAATACTAAAGTCCACACTGTCTTGTGAGATTGTGATATTTGTATGTGTACATAATATCCAACTATAATTATTTATTTGTTTACAAATGTGTTTTAAAATGCAATATTGTCCAATTAAGTCCACGTATTACGTATGTCTAGCTTGTGTGCTATTGTGCGCTTAGCTGTTGTGTAGCTGCTGGCTACTAGTTGCCTATAGCCTACCATGTTTACATTTTGTAAATGACTTGACTAAAATACAAGAAAAGACCAAAATTGTGTGCCAATTGGAGGATCTTTAGGTGTTAACTGCAAGTAAACTTGATGTAATGTATTGTATTTCTTTTTTTTATTTTCTTTTTTTTTAATTGACATCCAGCATCAGACATTCCTATCCATTACATCATATTCACATACCTCATATATCTGTTGTCTGCCCTAAATGTCAAAATATTTTTTGTTTATATCCCAACCATACCACCAACACCCCCCCCCCAAAAAAAGGAAACAGCAAAAAAAACAAAGTAGTATCTACAAATACATCAATTAAATAAACAAAAAAAGTAATAATAATAATAATCAGAAATAAAAAATATATATATAAACAGATACATATATATTAAGGATGTCCGATAATAGCTTTTTGCCGATATCCGATATTCCGATATTGTCCAACTCTTTAATTACCGATACCGATATCAACCGATACCGATATCAACCGATACTGATGTATACAGTTGTGGAATTAACCCATTTTTATGCCTAATTTGGACAACCAGGTATGGTTAAGATAAGGTCCTTTTTTAAAATATTAATAAAATGAAATAAGATAAATAAATTAAAAACATTTTCTTGAATAAAAAAGAAAGTAAAACAATATAAAAACAGTTACATAGAAACTAGTAATTAATGAAAATGAGTATAATTAACTGTTAAAGGTTAGTACTATTAGTGGACCAGCAGCACGCACAATCATGTGTGCTTACGGACTGTATCCCTTGCAGACTGTATTGATATATATTGATATATAATGTAGGAACCAGAATATTAATAACAGAGAGAAACAAGCCTTTTGTGTGAATGAGTGTAAATGGGGGAGGGAAGTTATTTGGGTTGGTGCACTAATTAAGTGTATCTTGTGTTTTTTATGTTGATTTAATAAAAAATAAATAATTAAATAAAAAACCAATACCGATAATAGAAAAACCGATACCGATAATTTCCGATATTACATTTTAAAGCATTTATCGGACATCTCTAATCTATATATATATATATATATATATATATATATATATATATATATATATATATATATATATATATATATATACACACATATAGAGAGTAATCTTTTTTTTTACAAATTGTTTATTTATTTTGTATTTTTTTTTTTTTTTTAAGCAGTACAATCACTCATTCGAAAAATTTAAGTCAGGCTTAAAGGGCGTGACATAATTGACCCAGTTTAATGTATTGTATTTCAAACAAGCACTACTATTCATTCATATAAGAAAATGCACGTTTCATTGTTTTCCTGTTATATTGTTGTACACATTGCATAACTAAACACCTTAGCCCTAAGAAACAATACTGACTTTCTCGGTAACATTCCACTATGTGAGGAAATATATTTCCGAGAGGTGAAAAACATTCACCTGTTTTTAACGTGTTCCAAGCTGAAAAGGAAATATTCCTCCTTTGTGGACTTCCACCATCCTGGTGAGGGAACGCTGGTGTGGTACAACATCAAAGACCAACACACGCCCAAAAGGAAAGCACTGCAAAAAATAAACATCAGCCTTTGTTCTGACAGCTGAGTTCAATGATTAGAGAAAGAAGGAGGGAAAAGGAGAATGGACGAAATAATGAGTGACCAAAGCTCGGGTCTGATTTCTTTTTGTGTCGGAGCGAAACGACCGGAGGACGTCAGTCATCAGTGACGCCGCGCACAGGAAATGTTACTGTGGCGGGGCTACGACGGTGGCACGACATAGCTGGCCACGAATTGCTAATTAGCTCTTCCGTGCGTGTGGATGGTTGCTGGTGATGACGTGTGGTGATGCAGTTACGAGAACTCACGCACAAAAACGCCAAACAAATTGAAATGTAGTTTTACTGCATGACACAACTTACCATTAGGGGCATAGGAGAAAGTGCCCCAATAGATGCAGCGTTTAGTTTTTGTAAGTGTTAAATGGGGTTCACTTATAAATGTATGAAGGTTGTCAGAAACTAGACTACCGTATTTTCCGGACCATAGGGCGCACCGGATTATAAGGCGCACTGCCGATGAATGGTCTATTTTCAATGCAGCGTTTTGTGGGCGGTCTTATTTACGTGGCTCACCTTCGGCAGCATCTTCTCCCCGTCATCTTTGTTGTAGCGGTGTAGCGTGCAAGGACGGGAGTGGAAGAAGTGTCAAAAGATGGAGATAACTGTTTTAATGACATTCAGACTTCACTTAAATCAACAACGGAGCAGCATCTCCTCATCCGGAAATAACAACACCGGAAATGGGTCCTGTGAAAAACCGTCCGACCGGATCTCTCTAATAACTAAAGTTTCTTGGGTGAATAATGTAAACTCACTACACCGGTATGTTTTAGCGCTTTCATGGCGAGTTTACTGACAGATATAAGTAAGAACTTTACACTACTTTATATTAGAAATGGCAACAGCGGAGGGTGAATGTCACATAACAAGAAGATAGAGAAAAAGAAGAAGCTTATCGACTACGGTGTCGACACGGACTACGAAGACGAACTCGCGCAATTTTTCAGGATTTATGCAGATCCCAAATACAGATCAGCAGGTACCAGAAGGTAAGAAAAGTTGCTTTTGCATAATATTGCATAACAAAATGCCAGATAATATGTCTTACCTTATACACACACCAAAATGATACTCGTATGTTTAATGCGCCAACAATCCTTCAAGTGGTGCGGCTTCATAGCTTACCAAAGTCGTACTAAAACATTTTGATAGATTTTTTTAGTGCCGTGTGTAATGTTCTATATTTTCAATGGAACATATAAAATGTTAGTGTTGTTTACTTGAGTCATATTGCCATCATAGTGCAGTCTACGCGTATCTCTTATGTTTGACTGCCATCTACTGGTCACACTTATCATTACTCCATGTACCAAATAAAATTGCTTCGATGTCGGTAAGCAAAACCAGAATTATTCCGTACATTAGGCGCACCGGGTTATAAAAGGCGCACTGTCGAGTTTTGAGAAAAAAAAGGATTTTAAGTGCGCCATATAGTCCGGAAAATATGGTACTGTAAAACAGTCAGTTGATTAAAAAACACATTTTAATTTAAAAACTGGCTGCTCAGTCATCAGAATTTTACAGTGGTAGTCTTTTTCCATTCCAGTAATGTACTTTTTTATCGTAAACATATCGGTGTTACTGTTTTTCTATTTACAGTAGCGCACTGTGAAAACAACGGCCGTTGATTTTACGGTAAATAAATGGAAGCTCAGTTGCCAGAATTTTACCAAAAATAACAGTGCTACTGTTTTTTTTTCATTTACATTCATGCACTTTTATTCATCGTAAACATATCTGTGTTACTGTTTTTGCATTTACAGTAATGCACTGTAAAAAAATTGGCCGTTGATTTTACGGTAAATAAATGGCAGCTCAGTCGCTAGAATTTTACCATAAAAATAACAATGATAGTCTTTTTTCATTTACAGCAATGTACTTTTTTATCGTAAACGTATCGGTGTTACTGTTTTTGCATTCACAGTAATGCACTGTAAACAAATTGGCCGTTGATTTTACGGTATATAAATGGCAGCTCAGTCGCTAGAATTTTACGAAAAATAACAGTGCCACTGTTTTTTTTCATTTTTATTCGTGCACTTTTTTATCGTAAACATATCGGTGTCACTGTTTTTCTATTTACAGTAATGCACTGTAAAAACAACGGTCGTTGATTTTACGGTAAATAAACGGCAGCTCAGATGTCAGAATTTTACCATAAAAATAACAATGATAGTCTTTTTTCATTTACAGCAATGTACTTTTTTATCGTAAACATATCGGTGTTACTGTTTTTGCATTTACAGTAATGCACTGTAAACAAATTGGCCGTTGATTTTACGGTATATAAATGGCAGCTCAGTCGCTAGAATTTTACGAAAAATAACAGTGCTACTGTTTTTTTTAATTTTTATTCATGCACTTTTTTATCGTAAACATATCGGTGTTACTGTTTTTCTATTTACAGTAGCGCACTGTAAAAACAACGGCCGTTGATTTTACGGTAAATAAACGACAGCTCAGATGTCAGAATTTTACCATAAAAATAACAATGATAGTCTTTTTTCATTTACACCAATGTACTTTTTTATCGTAAACATATCGGTGTTACTGTTTTTGCATTTACAGTAATGCACTGTAAACAAATTGGCCGTTGATTTTACGGTATATAAATGGCAGCTCAGTCGCTAGAATTAAAAAAAAAATAACAGTGCCACTGTTTTTTTTCATTTTTATTCGTGCACTTTTTTATCGTAAACATATCGGTGTTACTGTTTTTCTATTTACAGTAGCGCACTGTAAAAACAACGGCCGTTGATTTTACGGTAAATAAACGGCAGCTCAGATGTCAGAATTTTACCATAAAAATAACAATGATAGTCTTTTTTCATTTACAGCAATGTACTTTTTTATCGTAAACATATCGGTGTTACTGTTTTTGCATTTACAGTAATGCACTGTAAACAAATTCGCCGTTGATTTTACGGTATATAAATGGCAGCTCAGTCGCTAGAATTTAAAAAAAAATAACAGTGCCACTGTTTTTTTTCATTTTTATTCGTGCACTTTTTTATCGTAAACATATCGGTGTCACTGTTTTTCTATTTACAGTAATGCACTGTAAAAACAACGGTCGTTGATTTTACGGTAAATAAACGGCAGCTCAGATGTCAGAATTTTACCATAAAAATAACAATGATAGTCTTTTTTCATTTACAGCAATGTACTTTTTTATCGTAAACATATCGGTGTTACTGTTTTTGCATTCACAGTAATGCACTGTAAACAAATTGGCCGTTGATTTTACGGTATATAAATGGCAGCTCAGTCGCTAGAATTTTACGAAAAATAACAGTGCTACTGTTTTTTTTTATTTTTATTCATGCACTTTTTTATCGTAAACATATCGGTGTTACTGTTTTTCTATTTACAGTAGCGCACTGTAAAAACAACGGCCGTTGATTTTACGGTAAATAAACGACAGCTCAGATGTCAGAATTTTACCATAAAAATAACAATGATAGTCTTTTTTCATTTACACCAATGTACTTTTTTATCGTAAACATATCGGTGTTACTGTTTTTGCATTTACAGTAATGCACTGTAAACAAATTGGCCGTTGATTTTACGGTATATAAATGGCAGCTCAGTCGCTAGAATTTTACGAAAAATAACAGTGCCACTGTTTTTTTTCATTTTTATTCGTGCACTTTTTTATCGTGAACATATCGGTGTCACTGTTTTTCTATTTACAGTAATGCACTGTAAAAACAACGGTCGTTGATTTTACGGTAAATAAACGGCAGCTCAGATGTCAGAATTTTACCATAAAAATAACAATGATAGTCTTTTTTCATTTACAGCAATGTACTTTTTTATCGTAAACATATCGGTGTTACTGTTTTTGCATTTACAGTAATGCACTGTAAACAAATTGGCCGTTGATTTTACGGTATATAAATGGCAGCTCAGTCGCTAGAATTTTACGAAAAATAACAGTGCTACTGTTTTTTTTAATTTTTATTCATGCACTTTTTTATCGTAAACATATCGGTGTTACTGTTTTTCTATTTACAGTAGCGCACTGTAAAAACAACGGCCGTTGATTTTACGGTAAATAAACGACAGCTCAGATGTCAGAATTTTACCATAAAAATAACAATGATAGTCTTTTTTCATTTACACCAATGTACTTTTTTATCGTAAACATATCGGTGTTACTGTTTTTGCATTTACAGTAATGCACTGTAAACAAATTGGCCGTTGATTTTACGGTATATAAATGGCAGCTCAGTCGCTAGAATTTTACGAAAAATAACAGTGCTACTGTTTTTTTAAATTTTTATTCATGCACTTTTTTATCGTAAACATATCGGTGTTACTGTTTTTCTATTTACAGTAGCGCACTGTAAAAACAACGGCCGTTAATTTTACGGTAAATAAACGACAGCTCAGATGTCAGAATTTTACCATAAAAATAACAATGATAGTCTTTTTTCATTTACAGCAATGTACTTTTTTATCGTAAACATATCGGTGTTACTGTTTTTGCATTTACAGTAATGCACTGTAAACAAATTGGCCGTTGATTTTACGGTATATAAATGGCAGCTCAGTCGCAAGTATTTTACCAAAAATAACAGAGCTACTGTTTTTTTTCATTTACAGTAATGTACTTATTTTATCGTAAACATATCGGTGGAACTGTTTTTCCATTTACAGTAATGCACTGTAAAAACAGCGGCCGTTGATTTTACGGTAAATAAATGGCAGCTCATTCACCAAAATGTTAGCGTAAAAATAACAATGGTACCACTTTTCCATTTACAGTAATACACTGTCAAATTAGCACCTCTAGGTTAAAAAACTGTCAGCTCCATCGCCGTAATTTTAGTGTCAAAATAAAAGTGATACAGTTTTTACATTTACAGTAAATGTAAAAACGATGACCATAGATTTTTATGTTACAAAAAACAAACTATCAGCTCAGACTGCAACATTTTATTATACAATTACAGTTTTTCATTCACAGTCATGTATTGTAAGAAGAATGACCACAGATTTAGAAAATTACAATACAAATACAACAATAATAAAAATGTTTGTGTAATCCTACTTTGTAATACAGTAAAATGTTCTGTATCACCAAATATCATAGAATTTTTCTAAATGTTGTTTTTTAAATCACAAAAGTGAACCATCAAAAGTGTTCAGATGATTGTGGAATTTCCCGTTCTTCCTCTTTAGCACAAACAAAAAAATCAAGCAAAACAAAAGTGAACACAAAAATTAAGATTTCAGATGACAGCAACAATGTGACATTTTACACAGGAAAAAGACAACTGTCACTAAAGTACACTTTTGTTTGTTTTCCTGAAAAGAGCCAATAAAGTGGACAAAGAGCTGTCCTAACAGTATGAAGTATTGCCATTTTCATTCATTCATTTTTATGTTTTACACCAATAAGCCAACAAGTAGAGGCACCCTCTTTGTCTCGGATATGAAGAACAGACCTCATGCTATGTAGGCATCTTTAGATATTTGATTTAAAAAGAAAAGAAGCTATATGAGTCTGCGGCCTGGGATATTATATCTGACCGCTGTAAATCAAACACAGGTGGATGAACTCTCTTCTTCCTTCGCTGAACTCCCATCCTGACTTTTACCTTTTCTTTCTGTTCCTTGTTCTCAATCTACTGAACACAATTTTCATTGTGTAATGGCTATAACCAAAATACACTTTTTAAATTTTACCAGACACGTTCCGTAAATTAGCACAAAGTATCGATATCGGATCAGTATCGCCGATACAAATGTGAATTTTACTCGGTTTTGGATCGGAAAGAGAATCCGTGATATCACACATCACTATCTTGAATGGCTCTTTGACAGGAACAGCTCCTCAATATCCGGATTCCTTCGGATATTGAGGAGGATTTATGATAACCATAAATCCCATCTCTAATACCAATAAAACCAGTAATAATGGGTGTAATATATTATTTAGCACCGGGGTGCCCAAATTTTTTCGACCGAGAGCCACATACTAAAAATCAATTGATCAATTGGGGGACATTTTGGTAGTTTTCACCTTTAAAACCAATACAATTTACATTTTTTTTTGTCAAAGAAAGAAAATGCAATGTTGGTAGGCATTCCGTGTGAATGCCGAAGAGCCAAAGCGAACAGTTAGCACGCTGGCCAGATAGCTTCAAGTAAGTATAAGCAAAATGAGCTAAAAAAGCATGCAAACAGTACTATATTAACATGCTAACAATAGCATGTTTACAGTTAGCATTATTGAATTCGCAAAATATATGTACCTGGTAAACTACCTAAAAAAATCTAACAAGCTAATGTTAGCGTGCTAAAATGCTAAAAAAAAAACAGACATGCGAGGAATAACCCATTTGAACATATTTGTAGCAAACATGGAAAGAATCATATGAAATAAAGCATATAAAGAACAAAAAAATGCAATAAGAGATGTCCGATAATGGCTTTTTTGCCGATATCCAATATTCCGATATTGTCCAACTCTTAATTACCGATTCCGATATATACAGTCGTGGAATTAACACATTATTATGCCTTATTTTGTTGTGATGCCCCGCTGGATGCATTAAACAATGTTTTCCAAAATAAGTCAACTCAAGTTATGGAAAAAAATGCCAACATGGCACTGCCATATTTATTATTGAAGTCACAAAGTGCATTATTTTTTTTAACATGCCTCAAAACAGCAGCTTGGAATTTGGGACATGCTCTCCCTGAGAGAGCATGAGGAGGTTGAGGTGGGCGGGGTTGAGGTGTGGGGGGGAGGTAGGGGCTAGCGGCGGCAGGGTATATTGTAGCGTCCCAGAAGAGTTAGTGCTGACAGGGGTTCTGGGTATTTGTTCTGTTGTGTTTATGTTGTGTTACGGTGCGGATGTTCTCCCGAAGTGTGTTTGTCATTCTTGTTTGGTGTGGGTTCACAGTGTGGCGCATATTTGTAACAGTGTTAAAGTTGTTTATACGGCCACTCTAAGTGTGACCTGTATGACTGTTGACCAAGTATGCATTGCATTCACTTGTGTGTGTGAAAAGCCGTAGATATTATGTGATTGGGCCGGCACGCAAAGGCAGTGCCTTTAAGGTTTATTGACGCTCTGTACTTCTCCCTACGTCCGTGTACACAGCGGCGTTTTAAAAAGTCATACGTTTTACTTTTTGAAACCGATACCGATTATTTCCGATGTTACATTTTAAAGCATTTATCGACCGATAATATCGGCAGTCCGATATTTTTGGACATCTCTAACTGCAATCATTAAAAAGGGCAATAATAATATTTCCCAAAATACAAAAAGTATCCTATCATTGTATAAATGAATATACGTTGGCAATCAAAACACTTGTGTACAAAATGATATCCGACCTTGAAGACATAGGGCCTGATCTACTAAAGGTTTGCGTCTATTAAAACACGAGCAAACTTGATAGCGCAAGCAGCTCTACTAAGCTTGTTCGCAGAGGATTGTGTCTCTTACGTGAGCAAAATATACATGCAGAATATTTGCTGAGTTTTAGAATGCCCACAATACTGTTTTAGTTATATTGTGAAACTTACAAACGTTGCTTGGAGTGACGAATGAAGTAGTAGAAGCTCTATGGACGGTTATACTTCCGGTTCAAGGCATGAAAGAGGAAGTGCATTTACAACACGCAGCACCTCGAGTGAACAGATTCGTCAAAAAGATGGTGCCATAGCACAAACAATAACACACCTTTTCAGTGTCTCTGTCGGTGTTCTATGAAAACTATTTGTTGATTGAATACAACCGTATATTAGCCGCAACGTTGAATAAGCCGCAGGGTTCAAAGCTTGGGGAAAAAATAACGCCTTATAGTTCGGAAAATACAGTATCTCCCATATGACAAAATTAACTCCATAAAAAAAATGCCAAAAGAAGCCAAAATAAATACATTTTTAGTTGTTTAGTTGTTTTAATCAGTCCCTTAATTCACCCATCAGTTATAAAATTAGAAAACGTCATTGCTGAGTAGACAAAAATGTCTAATATTTTTATTTCTGTCAGTACAAATACGCTGACGCCAGTGTTCTGAAAAATTCCTTTTAAAAATTAAGGAATTATAGCTACTGTTTACTTTCCCGAAAAAGTAGTTGTAATTACTCTCTCATCATCTCATACTCTCAATCTCATGAATGTAATTAATTACTCAGGAAAGTAATGAATACGTTTCTTTAAAAATATAATCATTTAGCACACGCAACGTGATTCATCAAGACTGAAACTGTTCTACGGCCCCTGTTCTGCGTCTATATTTAGCACGTCTAGAATGTTAGTGCAAACTGGCACAGTTATGCACAAAAAGCTGTTAAAAAAGGAGGCGATCGCACTTCAAAGACAGTCGATTGAGAAAAACAACATTTCGTCTGCGTGCGTGTCAACCAGTGTTTATCATAACACACACACACTGTGCTCTCAACTCCGTATGCCAGATATTTGAATTTTTTTTAAAGAAACGTATTCATTACTTTCCTGAGTAATTAATTACATTCATGAGATTGAGAGTATGAGATGATGAGAGAGTAATTACAACTACTTTTTCGGGAAAGTAAACAGTAGCTATAATTCCTTAATTTTTAAAAGGAATTTTTCAGAACACTGGCGTCAGCGTATTTGTACTGACAGAAATAAAAATATTAGACATTTTTGTCTACTCAGCAATGACGTTTTCTAATTTTATAACTGATGGGTGAATTAAGGGACTGATTAAAACAACTAAACAACTAAAAATGTATTTATTTTGGCTTCTTTTGGCATTTTTTTTATGGAGTTAATTTTGTCATATGGGAGAAACTGTATTTTCCGAACTATAAGGCGTTATTTTTTCCCCAAGCTTTGAACCCTGCGGCTTATTCAACGTTGCGGCTAATATACGGTTGTATTCAATCAACAAATAGTTTTCATAGAACACCGACAGAGACACTGAAAAGGTGTGTTATTGTTTGTGCTATGGCACCATCTTTTTGACGAATCTGTTCACTCGAGGTGCTGTGTGTTGTAAATGCACTTCCTCTTTCATGCCTTGAACCGGAAGTATAACCGTCCATAGAGCTTCTACTACTTCATTCGTCACTCCAAGCAACGTTTGTAAGTTTCACAATATAACTAAAACAGTTCATACTTACTAAACTGTTCCTTGTGTGATGTCTCGCGGAGTGTTTTCATGCATATTCATACGTGCTATTGTAATATAATCAAGCTAGCGTTGTTAGCATTAGTGAATATGCTAACACGGTGACACATGTCTCTGTTTGATTGATTGATTGATACTTTTATTAGTAAATTGCACAGTACAGTACATATTCCGTACAATTGACCAGTAAATGGTAACGCCCGAATAAGTTTTTCAACTTCCACGTTAATCAATTCATGGTACATGTTAGTATTATTAACTTAATTAACGACTTTCTTTTTGTATTGTTCCAGTTTCGCAATTTCCTTAGTAAACTCACAAAGACGTCACCGTGGAGTTATTGAGTCTGTTTAGCTGATTGGAGAGCTAGCTAGTGGGTCCATGACGATGACTTCTGTTTTGTTTGATCATCCGTTTTACTGCCGTGTGACAGGCACCGTTTGGAAACAATTAAAGTACGTAAATAAACATTTACAAAATGTTACGTATCGGTATATATCTGCAACTCAGAGTCCGGTGCGGCTAATTAATGAAAAAATATGTTTTTCTTCTAAAATTTGGTGGGTTCGGCTTAAATACCGGTGCACTCTGTAGCCCGGAAAATACTGTATGTTATTATTTAAAATAAATAATTGCAATATGCATTTTCTTGTGTCTGGATCACTCTAGATCAGTGGTCCCCAACCTTTTTAATGTAGGCATTATTTTCAGGGACCGGCTTTCCATTTGTGCCATATAAATACAGCAAAAATAAGTGCATGAAAAATACAACTCACTATAACGCTGAATTAGTGGGAGCCCTGGGTGGGTTTCTTTGCAATGAAATGCAGATGGAAATCAGCCTTTGGCTACAATCTGTCACTTTTCTATCTGATATGTTCATAATGTGAATAGCATCAACTCACAAAGTTAAAACAAATATAACAAATGGCAACTTCCTATGAGGAGTTTTATTGTACATCTATAAACAATCTTATTGGTGTGTCTAGTGCACAGGTGCCAAACTGAAGGCCCGCGGTCCAGATCTGGCCCTCCACATCATTTTATATGGCCCGCAAAAGCCTGGAAGTAATACTTTCTTATTTTCTTACTAAAGGTATTAGTTTTTTTTTTTTTGTAGTTTGACAGGGAAAAAACTAGTGTCCAATATTGCAACAAATATTATATTATCTAACTTTGTTGGCCAAAATCCAAATAAATACTGGAACATAATAATAATAATAATAATAATACATTTTATTTATAAGGCGCCTTTGTGGGCACTCAAGGACACCGTACAAAATCACAACAATAAAATCAAATTGGATAAAACAACAACAACAACAACAACAAAGAAAAAAGAAAAGATGATTACAATGAATAATATCTGCTTAACTTATGATTTTGAGTTATCCATCAAATTGTACACTATAAAAATGACCAATAGATTTTACTATAAAATTTAGGGAGTTTTTTTTTTTTTTACAGCATATTACTATAATTTGAAACAAAACGGCCAATGTTTGTTTTTTTACAGTAAATTGATGTCGACTGAACTGTCAGTTTTTTGTTTTTTTACTGTAAAATCCACAGTTGATGATTTTATGGTACCACATTTTATTATGGTAAAAAACTGGCAGCTGAGTTGACAAAATAAAATTAAACAGCGGTACTGTGTTTCTATTTCCGTTATGTTGTAAAAAATAATAATGATAAAAGAAAAACACCATGTATTTTACAGTAAAAGTCTGGCAACTAACATTTTTTTCTGTAAAAACAGTGGTAAAATCGTAAAGGTAAATTAAAAAAATATATATTTTAATTCATAGGCAAATTCATTAATTATTTACTGTTACAATCGGCTCTTTGCTGGCAGCCATGACTGTGGGTATGCAAACAAGTTTGACACCCCTGGTCTAGTGGGACAGGCCAAAGTTAAGTCGGAGAAAATGCAGTCCTTTATAAATTATTTAATGTTTCTCTACGGCCGGGTAGCAAATGCGTCACGGACCGGTACCGGTCCCCGGACCGGTGGTTGGGGACCACTGCTCTAGATGCACCATCACAGGGGTCACCAACCTTTTTGAAACCAAGAGCTACTTCCATACTTGCCAACCTTGAGACCTCCGATTTCGGGAGGTGGGGCGGGGGCATGGTTAGGGGCGTGGCTAAGAGGGGAGGAGTATATTTACCGCTAGAATTTACCAAGTCAAGTATTTCATATATATATATATATATATATATATATATATAAAATAAATACTTGACTTTAAGTGAATTCTAGCTATATATATATCTATTGTATATATATATATATATATATATATATATATATATATATATATATATATATATATATATATAAAATAAATACTTGAATTTCAGTGTTCATTTATTTACACATATACACACACATAACACTCATCTACTCATTGTTGAGTTAAGGGTTGAATTGTCCATCCTTGTTCTATTCTCTGTCACTATTTTTCTAACTATGCTGAACACCCTTTCGCAGGTACCCTGAAAGGTTTCGAGTACCACCAAAAAAACGGAATCTCTGAGGACAGTATAAAAATCTGTGTTAAAGGTGTACAAATACTGTTTTTATAATAAGCATGTTATTGTTTACAAATGAGGGTTAAGAGTTCAGTACTAAAAAAAAAAAAGAATGTGGCTTAAGTACCGTTTTTTAATTGAGCTGCTGCATTTTTTGGTTGGGTTGTTTATTTATTTTCAGTAACTTCTACATTTCTAAAAGGGGAGTGATCTATGTTTGTCTGTTGCCATCTCCTGGTGAATGTTGACTATAGCGTACTGGGGTTACCTTTTGGTTGGCCAACGATTTACGTGGTGTTGCGCACCTGACGTCAAGTGTGTGAGTCTGTTCTGAAGTCTACAGTAAAGAGACGTACTTCATCACCTCGCCTGGTTATTGCCTCCAAATCAATATATTACAACAAAACTGCTGTTTACGGCAGACGAACCGCTTTACGGTAGAATAAAACATGACTGCTGTTGTTGTGTGTTGTTACCGCGCTGGGAGGACGTTAATGAAACTGCCTAACAATAAACCCACATAAGAAACCAAGAACTCGCCCTCGATCATTCTACAGTTATAACGTGTTTGGGCAGGCATGCTGTTTATATTGTGGGAACGCGGACGTGAATACAGGCTGTCGACACGTCACTCAGGTCCGTATGGAGCTGGAGGGGGCGTGGCTTCCAGCTCCGCCTGAATTTCGGGAGATTTTCGGGAGAAATTTTGTCCCGGGAGGTTTTCGGGAGAGGCGCTGAATTTCGGGAGTCTCCCGGAAAATCCGGGAGGGTTGGCAAGTATGGCTACTTCTTGGGTACTGATTAATGCAAAGGGCTACCAGTTTGATACACACTTAAATAAATTACCAGAAATAGCCAATTTGCTCAGTTTACCTTTAACTCTATGTTATTATTAACAATTAATGATATTTATCTTTGTGGAAACACTGATCATCTTAATGATTTCTCACAATAAATATATATATATATATATATATATATATATATATATATATATATATATATATATATATATATATATATATATATATATATATAGAAACAGATCAATATCAATATGCAACACTTTATTTTTATATTTTCTCTAAGTGCACATTTTTCAAATTGAACATTATCAAATGATCACTTCTAAGACAGTCTTGTGAAATCACAATATCCCATTTTAACTAGCTAGCCACTAACATTTTTTTTAACAAATCATGAATTACTTTGCACCATATTTGTACAAATAATAACTCATTTAAAATACAAAAGTCAACCCTCAAATTTTTAAATAAGTCATGTCACACTTTGAACTGGACACCAAATCTGTTATATGTTTCTTTGTCAGTTAGTGAAGACCAAGACTTTAAAATATTTTCTTGGATTTTCAAATTCTATTTGAGTTTTGTCTCTCTTAGAATTAAAAATGTCGAGCAAAGCGAGACCAGCTTGCTAGAAAATAAATACAATTTAAAAAATAGAGGCAGCTCACTGGTAAGTTCTGCTATTTGAGCTATTTTTAGAACAGGACAGCGGGCGACTCATCTGGTCCTTACGGGCTACCTGGTGCCCGCGGGCACCGCGTTGGTGAACCCTGCACCATCACAACACCGTAGCGCCTCCCAGAGCGCACCTTCAGCGTGCTTTTAAATAGGTTCTGTTGTCTAGATTATGTCAAGAAAGCCTAGAAAAGGTAGTACAAATTATATTTGTGTGCTACATGTTAAAGGGGAACATTATCACAATTACAGAATGGTTAAAACCATTAAAAATCAGTTCCCAGTGGCTTATTATATTTTTTGAAGTTTTAATCAAAATTTTACCCACCACGCAATATCCCTAAAAAAAGCTTCAAAGTGCCTGATTTTAACCATCGTTATAAACACCCGTCCATTTTCCTGTGACGTCACATAGTGAAGCCAACACAAACAAACATGGCGGAAAGAACAGCAAGCTATAGCGACATTAGCTCGTATTCAGACTCGGATTTCAGCGGCTTAAGCGATTCAACAGATTATGCATGTATTGAAACGGATGGTTGTAGTGTGGAGGCAGGTAGCGAAAACGAAATTGAAGAAGAAACTGAAGCTATTGAGCCATATCGGTTTGAACCGTATGCAAGCGAAACCGATGAAAACGGCACGACAGCCAGCGACACGGGAGAAAGCGAGGACGAATTTGGCGATCGCCTTCTAACCAACGATTGGTATGTGTTTGTTTGGCATTAAAGGAAACTAACAACTATGAACTAGGTTTACAGCATATGAAATACATTTGGCAACAACATGCACTTTGAGAGTGCAGACAGCCCATTTTTCATCAATTAATATATTCTGTAGACATACCCTCATCCGCGCTCTTTTCCTGAAAGCTGATCTGTCCAGTTTTGGAGTTGATGTGAGCCAAGACATCCAGGGGGTTTAGCTCGCTCGTCTGCGGGAACAAACTGCCGCCATTGCTTGCCGTGCTACTGAGGACATTTGTCCCTGAATTGCTCACACACTCCGGCAGATTCAATGGGGGTCTGGCAACAGATTTCTTTGACTTTATCGTTGGAAATGCATCTGCTTTGAGTGTCGCAGGATATCCACACATTCTTGCCATCTCTGTCGTAGCATAGCTTTCGTCGGTAAAGTGTGCGGAACAAACGTCCAACTTCTTGCCACTTTTGCATCTTTGGGCCACTGGTGCAACTTGAATCCGTCCCTGTTCGTGTTGTTACACCCTCCGACCACACACCGACGAGGCATGATGTCTCCAAGGTACGGAAAACAGTCGAAAAAACGGAAAATAACAGAGCTGATTTGACTCGGTGTTTGAGAAAATGGCGGATTGCTTCCCGATGTGACGTCACGTTCCGAGAGCGAATATTAGAAAGGCGTTAATTCGCCAAAATTCACCCATTTAGAGTTCCGAAATCGGTTAAAAAAATATATGGTCTTTTTTCTGCAACATCAAGGTATATATTGACACTTACATAGGTCTGGTGATAATGTTCCCCTTTAACAACATAATGAAATGCTACAGGTTGGACCATATGATTCCGTAAATGTTAACAGGAATGAGTGTCTCCATGGTGACAGCCAGTATACACCCAAAAAACTAATGTAAATAAGGCGATCTGCACCACGTTTGCACCACTGATTGAGATTAAGCAGACAAGTTTAAACTTTCCAGAAACGGGCATACATCCCCATCTTTCGCAAATCCTGCCTGCTCTTCAGTGATGTCTATTCCTTATCACCCTGTAGCCCTTGCTCCCATTTCTGTTATGTAGACGACAGTGGAACTCTTTTTAAAAAAGCACAAATGAGTTGTTTTTGCCTCTGACTTGAGGCTAAACATTCCCCAGTGAAGGCCATCAGCTCAGTCAATGTGTCCTGCCATGCGGGCAGCACCAATGGTGTGCCTGAGAGTGTCACAGACATCCGATATTAAACCCACTATTCTCCAAATGTTTCTCAAGGATAAAACAAGTGGTGTGCTGCGCTCCAGTCTGCTTTTCACAATGGACCAATTACCGTATTTTCCGGACTATAAGTCGCAGTTTTTTTCCTAGTTTGCCCAGGGGTGCGACTTATACTCAGGAGCGACTTATGTGTGAAATTATTAACACATTACCGTAAAATATCAAATAATATTATTTAGCTCATTCACGTAAGAGACTAGACGTATAAGATTTCATGGGATTTAGCGATTAGGAGTGACAGATTGTTTGGTAAACGTATAGCATGTTCTATATGTTATAGTTATTTGAATGACTCTTACCATAATATGTTACGTTAACATACCAGTTGGTTATTTATGCCTCATATAACATACACTTATTCAGCCTGTTAGATAGATAGATAGATAGATAGATAGATAGATAGATAGATAGATAGATAGACAGATAGATAGATAGTACTTTATTGATTCCTTCAGGAGAGTTCCCTCAGGAAAATTAAAATTCCAGCAGCAGTGTACAGAGTTGAGATCGAATTTAAAAAGTAAAAAGTAAATAATGGGGGTATAAATGGAAACAAAATAGAAACATATTATAATAGAATACGAATAAAAAACAACAATTAGAATAAAAATATAACAGCAAAATAAGAAGATAACAAGAGAAACTAGACAGTAGTGACCATGTTATGAAAAATTATTGCACTGTTATTGTTTTCACTATATGTGTTCACTATTCTTTATTTATTTTAAATTGCCTTTCAAATGTTTATTCTTGGTGTTGGGTTTTATCAAATACATTTCCCCCAAAAATGCGACTTATATATGTTTTTTTCCTCCTTTGTTATGCATTTTTCGGCAGGTGCGACTTATACTCCGGTGCGACTTATACTCCGAAAAATACGGTAGTACTTCAGTATATAAAAGACGCCTTTTTGTTTATTTATGTGAAACGATTTTTAAACCTTTTTAATCAAACTTGAATCAAATACATGTTTTGTCCTAAAACATTAATTTACGTGAAATAAATTGTTCAAAATGTATATTTTTAAAATAATTAAAACTTAATTACACTGTTAAAAGTGGTTTGGGCTTTTCGTCAGAACGACTATTGTTGTCAAGTTGACAAAGCGAATTGCCCATCACCACTAAGTAAGAAGAGTTATGACAACTTCAACTAGAAAAAGGCACAAAAACTTGTTTAAAAAATAATAACTTCAGTTAACTTCAGAAAGTACGTTAAGTTGGACCTTTCAACCAACTTGCATGCGACAAAAAATCTTAGGGTACATTAAACACATGTTTCTTATTGCAAATTTGTCCTTAAATAAAATAGTCAACATACAAGACAACTTGTCTTTTAGTAGTAAGTAAGCAAACAAAGGCTCCTAATTTAGCTGCTGACATATGCAGTAACATATTGTGTCATTTATCATTCTATTATTTTGTCAACATTATTAAGGACAAGTGGTAGAAAATAAATTATTAATCTACTTGTTCATTGACTGTTAATATCTGCTTACTTTCTCTTTCAACATGTTCTATCTATACTTCTGTTAAAATGTAATAATCACTTATTCTTCTGTTGTTTGATACTTTAACATTAGTTTTGGATGATACCACAAATTTGGGTATCAATCCGAATCTAAGTAGTAACAAGATCATACATTGGTCATATTCAAAGTCCTCATGTGTGCAGGGATATATTTCCTGAGTTTATTAACATAATATAAATATTAAAAAAACGAAAAAAGATGTTGTGACGCCAAAAAATATCTACATAATCATATTAGTATTGACTAAATATGCTCCTGTACTTGGTATCATTACAGTGGATGTCAGGTGTAGATCCACCAATGCCGTTTGTTTACATTTTGACGTCGGTGAGCTACGGTGTGTAGTGAAGCATGTTTAGCTATTCCTCGTCCTGCAGGGATGATACTTGTAAGAAACTTACTTTATTTGTCGCCATGGAGGCGAGGATTAGTGATTTAGAAGTACCGTATTTTCCGCACTATTAGCCGCACCTAAAAACCACAAATTTACTCAAAAGCTGACAGTGCGGCTTATAACCCGGTGCGCTTTATATATGGATTAATATTAAGATTCATTTTCATAAAGTTTAGGTCTCGCAACTACGGTAAACAGACGCCATCTTTTTTCCCCGTAGAAGAGGAAGCGCTTCTTCTTCTACGGTAAGCAACCGCCAAGGTAAGCACCCGCCCCCATAGAAGAGGAAGCGCTTCTTCTTCTACTGTAAGCAACCACCCGCCCCCGTAGAAGAAGAAGCGCGCGGATATTACGTTTCATTTCATTTGTGTGTTTACATCTGTAAAGACCACAAAATGGCTCCTATTAAGAGACACGCGTAAAACGCAGAATTCAAACTCAAGGCAATAAGTCACGCAGTAGAACACGGAAATAGAGCAGCAGCAAGAGAATTGAAGCAACAAGATGACCTGCGCCACTAAGACAGGGAGACAGCGCCGGACGACATACGCCAACATCTGCCAGTGGATTGTAAATGCCTGGGCGGATATATCGGTCTCAACTTTGGTCCGAACTTTCCGGAAGGCAGGATTCACGGAACTGCTGGACAACAATAGCAACATTGACTCTGATGACTTCGACGAGACGGAGCCGGCCATTTTGGATCCCGTATTCGCCCAACTTTTTAATTCGGACACCGAAGGAGAAGAATTCGAGGGATTTATGAATGAAGAATAACTTCAGAAAGTGAGCGTTATGTTTATTTTGTGTGTTGTGACATTGCTATTGCTCTGCACTATTTTGAATTTTACTATGTTTGTGATTGCACATTTGCACATTACCGTACATTTTGGGAGTGAACAGAGTTGTTAGAACGCTGGTTTTTAATATATTATTAAAGTTTGACTGACCTATCTGACTGTTTTTTTGACATTCCTTTAGCGCAGTTAGATGCGGCTTATAACACGGGGCGGCTTATAGGTGGACAAAGTTTTGAAATATGCCGTTCATTGAAGGCGCGGCTTATAACCCAGGGCGGCTTATGGTGCGGAAAATACGGTAGCTAAAACACTGCCGACTGCGGCTGGACTTTAGCCGCTAGCTTGCTAGCCATGTCTTAAAGCACATCTTCCTGAGGGTGTTTCAGTGTTATAACTTCACCTTTATCGTTAGTTTTTGGGCCAAAATGCGTCCGTTCTCCCTTTTCTGTCTACACACTGTGTCTATTTGTAAGTACTCTGTGATTGTGCGCTGCCGAACATGCTCGTCTGCTCGTAAACCAGTAATGACACGATGTGACCACGACTGGGGCTCAGGGGGTTGAAGGACCGGTATCTTTCAGAGAGATAGTACTGAATATGATTCATTAGTATCGCGGTACTATACTAATACCGGTATACCGTACAACCCTACATCACGTGTAGTGTTGAACCATGAAAATCTGATAAGTTCAACTCACATCTTTTTTAGTAATCTTATTGTCATGTTTGTTTAGTTTGAGCTTTCTTTAAGCGGTGATTTAGTTCTGTTTCAGCATGCTGGTTTGTTTTCTTTGTTACCATGGGTGCTGATTGTCGTCACCTGCCTCTGATTAGTGGTCGGGACACTCACCTGCTCCTGGTCACTAATCAGAGAGCTATTTATTCCTGCCTCGCGCCATTCTCTGCCTGGCAGTCTTATTTGCAACACGTGACACTTACAGTACAGGCCAAAAGTTTGGACACACCTTCTCATTCAATGCGTTTTCTTTATTTTCATGACTATTTACATTGTAGATTGTCACTGAAGGCATCAAAACTATTGACAAACACATGTGGAGTTATGCACTTATCAAAAAAAAGGTTAATAACTGAAAACATGTTTTACATTCTATTTTCTTCAAAATAGCCACCCTTTGCTCCGATTACTGTTTTGCACACTCTTGGCATTCTCTTGATGAGCTTCAAGAGGGTTTTCACTTCACAGGTGTCATAGTTTGGATGCCTTCAGTGACAATCTACAAGGTAAATAGTCATGAAAATAAAGAAAAACGCATTGAAATGAGAAGGTGTGTCCAAACTTTTGGCCTGTACTGTACGTTGGTTCTTCTTGCTCCTGTATTAGTCTGATAGTCTTATTGCTAAGCCTTAGTCGTAGTTTCTTGTGCCATAGGCTCGTTTTCGATTTTCATATTCTTGCCTGAAATTTGGAATAAATCATCTTTCTTACCTGCACCCTGCTTCCTAACGTCCATCTGCAGCTTGGGGAAACGACCACCGCATAAAGATGCGACCCCGACGTGACACTTACCGTATTTTCCGCACTATAAGGCGCACCGGATTATTAGCCGCACCTTCTATGAATTACATATTTCATAATTTTGTCCACCAATAAGCCGCCCCGGACTAAAAGCCGCGCCTACGCTGCGCTAAAGTGAATGTCAAAAAAACAGTCAGATAGTTCAGTCAAACTTTAATAATATATTGAAAACCAGCGTTCTAACAACTCTGTCCCAAAATGTACGCAAATGTGCAATCACAAACATAGTAAAATTCAAAATGGTGTAGAGCAATAGCAACATAATGTTGCTCGAACGTTAATGTCACAACACACAAAATAAACATAGCGCTCACCTTCTGAAGTTATTCTTCATTCGTAAATCCTTCGAATTCTTCGTCTTCGGTGTCCGAATTGAAAAGTTGCGCAAGCGTGGGATCCAAAAATGGCCGGCTCCGCCTCGTCGAAGTCATCGGATTCAGTGTCGCTGTTGTTGTGCAGCAGTTCTGTGAATCCTGCCTTCCGGAAAGCTCGGACCACAGTTGTGACCGAAACTATCTGCCCAGTAGAGATGCGCGGTTTGCGGACACAACCGCGGAGTCAGCGGATTATCCGCGGATCGGGCGGATGAAATTAAAAAAACTAAAATTTTATCCGCTCGCGGGTCGGGTGGGGCGGATTAATTTTATTTTTTTATTTTTTTTTTGCGGGTGGCAGTTAAACCAATTCGGAAATATATATACATAGTTAAATGTTGTTACCCACATACGAAAAACGAGCAGGCACCTGCAGCATATGCCACAACAGAAGAAAAAAAAAGAAAAGAGATGGACACTTTTACGGAGCGGAGAAGGGACGCCTCGCCGGGGTCCGGGACCGAGGCCCCTTCCCCCGAGAGGGCCCCACCGGGAGCCGTAGCTGAGGCGATCCGCGAGAAGGGCCCGACGCACGTCCAGGGTCACTACCGCGCCCACCGCACCGACACCCCGCCTCGTCCGCTTTCGCCGCGGCCGGCGTCACGCGCAGCAGGTAAGCAGCTTACCTGCCCGCCACCCCCGTGGCCGGGGGCTCGTAACATGGGTCACTCCGCGCGCTCCGCCCGCGCAGCTTACCTGCTTGCCACCCCTGTTGCCGGGGGCGCGTAACAGGGGTCACTCCGCGCGTAGTGCGCTCATGAAAGGGGTGGGGCTCACCCTGGTTGATATAGAGAGCAGGACGGTGGCCATGGAAGTTGGAACCCGCTAAGGAGTGTGTAACAACCCACCTGCCGAATCAACTAGCCCTGAAAATGGATGGCGCTGGAGCGTGGGCCCATATATCTGGCCGTCGCCGGCAGCGAGACGCGCTTGGAGGTGCGCTCAGCGCGGCTCCCATATGATTGCGCACTGGTGTGCGTCTGGGTCGTGACAGCGTGGCACGCGAATGTCTGTGCATTGGATCATTCTCCTTTCTTTAACAGGCAAAAGCTTTATAACCTCACCATACCTGCCAACTTTTAAATCAGAAAAACCTAGTAGCCAGGGTCCAAGGGCCGCAGGCCCCGGTAGGTCCAGGACAAAGTCCTGGTGGAGGGTTCAGGGCTTCGCCCCCCGACGCAAAATGACTATTAGCATTCAGACAGGTTAAAATGTTGCTAAAACCATCACTTTTCTATCAGTCACAGTGACTTTTCAAAACAAAAATATTACAGCAAAAATCATATGGGTTGATTGACATGTTTATTCTGTAAGCTAACTTCAATAGTTTGAAATTATTTTGACAGTTAATGCCAGTTATCCTGTCAACCTTTCACAAGACTTCAATTTGTTAATTGAAAGTATAAATAGTATAAACACTTTTTACAGTATGTCGTGCTGTGAAATACAGCCGACAGGATTGCGCATTCATGGTGCAGGAGAACAAAGGACTTCTTTCATTTAAGGTTTGTGATAAACCATCAAACTCATTCGTTAAAAGGACTCTATAGTAATATAAAGCAAATTTTTCTGGACATTATCATGCAAGAAAAGTTTATTTTTGGGATCGCGATCACCGCGTAATGATTTTTAAAGGTTGCATTACATTATTAACTGTCCCATGTGATCAGCCAGTGCGATTGGAAGTCCATGCTCAATTATTGCCTCCGTAAATAAAACTTCGGCATTTATCACATCCAAAGAATCTGTTTGGGCGACGAAAAACGTTGAAAGTTTTCCACTTGTATCGCTAGCAACGGCATTAGACTTGTGTTTTTTTGTCCCAACGTGGTCTTTTACATCGCTAATTCCTCCGTGTCCGATCGAAAAATCTTGTCTGCACAAGGTGCAATTCGCGTAGTTTTCACCCTTTTTTTAATTTTTTTTATTAATATTAGATATATAACAACGGGCGGATGGTGGGCGGGTGTAGTTCTGATCAAACGTTACATCGGGTGGATGGCGGATGGTTGACGACTTTCTGACGCGGTTGCGGATGAAATAATTGCCTATCCGCGCATCTCTACTGCCCAGGCATTTACGATCCACTGGCAGATGTTGGCGTATGTCGACCGGCGCTATCTGCCCGTCTTAGTGAAGGTGTGTTCGCCTTCGGAGCTGTGTGAAAAAAGCCACCCGGCCTCTTCGCGTAAACTTCCCTTAACCACTCGCTCATCTTTTCTTCATCCATCCATCCCTTCGAGTTAGCTTTTATGATGACGCCGGCTGGAAAGGTCTCTTTTGGCAAGGTCTTCCTTTTGAATATCACCCTGGGTGGAAGTTAGCATGGCAAGCTAGAACCACAGTGAAGGATGACTTCTCATTCTCTGTGGTGCGAATATTCACCGTACGTGCTCCCGTTCCACAGTGCGGTTCACAGGAATATCAGTTGCTGTGAAATACGGTAGTAATCCGTGTGCGGATGGAGAGATTGCGTCTTTTTATGAACCGGATCCTTGTCCTTTGTAGGAGCCATTTTGTGGTCTTTACAGATGTAAACAGGAAATGAAACGTACGGTGATATCCGCGCGTTTTTTCTTCTTCTTCCGGGGGCGGGTGAAGCGCTTCCTGTTCTATGGGGGCGGGTGCTTTCCTTGGCGGTTGCTTGCGTAGAAGAAGAAGCGCTTCCTGTTCTACCGGGAAAAAAGATGGCGGCTGTTTACCGAAGTTGCGAGACCGAAACTTTATGAAAATGAATCGTAATAAAGCGCACCGGGTTATTAGGCGCACTGTCAGCTTTTGAGAAAAATTGTGGTTTTTAGGTGCGCCTTATAGTGCGGAAAATACGGTATGTTCCATATTGCCCAGTAGAGTGGTCGCATTATAAGGTGGCAGTCTGTAACTGGAGGGTTACCTGGTGGATCCCAGCCTGGCCAGGATCCTGTCGTGGTTCCGTGGTGAGCGCCTTGCACGTGTGAATGAGTGACTGTGACATACACAAAAACATACACAGGTATAGTGACAGGATATATAAATACAAACCATTTACCACTTGACTATGCAACTTGACTTGCAGTTGTCAGAACTTGATGAAATATATTGAACCAATGTCTTTTAAAGTTATGTCAACTAATAATTTCAAGTTCATCTTACATCAGACTTCATGTCAACTCATGGCTTGAAGTATAATCATACTTGCCAACCTTGAGACCTCTGATTTCGGGAGGTGGGGGGTGGGGGGCGTGGTTAAGAGTGGAGGAGTATATTTACAGCTAGAATTCACCAAGTCAAGTATTTCATATATATATATATACTTGTCCAGGGTGTACTCCGCCTTCCGCCCGATTGTAGCTGAGATAGGCTCCCGAAGGGAATAAGCGGTAGAAAATGGATGGATGGATATAGATCTACATCCTGAAAATATGCAAACAAAACTCTGTTTAGATAATTGATACTTCAAACTTGCATAAATAAATCTTAAGGAATATAACATAACTTGGCTTCTGAGAGCTTCAAAATGTAATGAATAAAATGCTAAAGTTGTTGATAAACAAGCAATTATTTTAATAATTAAATATGGTCATTTTAAAGGAATTATTATAATTTAAATTAATTAGTTCAAATATGTTTATTTTAATGTATAATTCTGTGGCTGGATGTAATAAGGAGTCAGAAAAAATACAAATAAAAATACAATTAATTTGGATGTTTTTAGCAAAATATACGGTAGTTAAAATGTATTTTTTTTTTTTTTTTTTTAAATTATAAATATATTTATTTTTAGGTAAGATAAACATAATAATACAATTTATCTCTCGTCTGGATGATTTAGTTCTTGTCACCCTGTTGTCCTCCCGTCTCTTCCCCATGGATGGCTCCATGAGCTGGGCAAACGCCTGGAGATGCCCTACGTCAACAACACGGTCGGCGGCCCGTCGGTGCGCAGCTCGTACATCGCCGTCCTCTACTTCACCCTCAGCAGCCTGACCAGCGTCGGCTTGGGCAACGTGTGCGCCAACACGGACGCCGAGAAGATCTTCTCCATCTGCACCATGCTCATCGGCGGGATGTGGAATAACGAGATTGGGCAGGCACGCTGTTTATATCGTGGGAAAGCGGACATGTAAAAAGGCTGTCCTCACTCAGGTCCGCATAGAGCTGGAGGGGGGCGTGGCCTCCAACTCCGGCTTGAAAATCGGGAGATTGGCAAGTATGAGTATAATATACTTGACACTAAAAGTTGAGTCAACCTAACTCAGTCAAAGCAACAAAATGACCGGACCGAGTTATGTATGCATATATGCAGATCTCCCTGACACATCACTGGCCTGGATTGTACACCATTAGGATTGTTTACCAGCCCAGCACTAATGCTCTGAGCCTCTAGGGTCAATGAGAATACCTGGGCAACGTTGCCATTTTGGGTGGGTAGAGTATCCAAAAATAGAGTACCGTTATTTTAGAATAATATGACTCAAGTAAAATGAACACGTATTAATCAAAATAAGCAGGAGTAAGTAAACATTTTGTGAGAGAAAAAACATACTCAGGTATTAAGTAACTTCTGATTTATTTATTTATTTTACTAACCGCCTTTGGTGACACCTAAACTTAAGAGTGTTTCAAGATAAGAGCTGTCTCTCGGTTAATTGTTATGCTTTAATTTGGAGGCAAATATTTGAGTTAAAAGCATCCCCGCCATTAGTCGGCGTAGCAAATGTCAAAGTGAACCCCGTAAGATCCGAACAAAACATCTGGTCTCACTCACTTAACGTGGACCCCGACTTAAACAAATTGAAAAACTTATTCGGGTGTTACCATTTAGTGTTCAATTGTACGGAATATGCACTGTACTGTACTGTGCAATCTACTAATACAAGTTTCAATCAATCAATCAATAAACTATTCAGTTTTCAGTTTCAGTTTAATTCGAACATGCAGACGATACAATGAAATGCACCACATATTTCCACTTGTTTCATTACAGCACATCTGAAAAAGAGTAGGAAGAAGCAGAGCTTATTTAATCCTACCCCTTTTATACCATAGTAATTTTATCCCATTTCCTTGTTCTCTGTAACAGAACAGTGAACAAATAAATAATACATAATAATAAACCATAGTAAGTAAACACATATTAGATACGTAAAAAATATTTATCTCAAAAGAAAAAAAAAAAGAATAAAAGCGTTCAAGATGTTCATCATAATTCTTGTTCTGTGTACTTTGTGAACACTTGTAGTTTGAACCGTCTTTTAAACTAAATCATATTGGTGCTTTGTTTGATTTCTTTGGTTAGTCCGTTCCAAAATGTAATACCACATACTGATATGCTAAGGGTTTTAAGTGTTGTCCGAGCATACAAATGTTTTATATTAGATTTTCCTCTAAGATTATATTTCTCCTCTTTTGTTGAGAATAATTGTTGTACATTCTTGGGTAGCAGGTTATAGTTTGAGTTTGTACATAATTTTAGCCGTTTACAAACGCACCAAATCGTTGAATTTCAATATTTTTGATTAAATAAATAAAGGGTTTGTATTGTACTCATTTGTATACTCTAGCCTTTAAATAGCCCCCCTGTTAGACCAGTTGATCTGCCGTTTCTTTTCTTTTCTCCTCTGCTCCCCTTTTCCTTGAGGGGGGGGGGCACAGGTCCGGTGGCCATGGATGAAGTGCTGGCTGTCCAGAGTCGGGACCCGGGGTGGACCGCTCGCCTGTGCATCGGCTGGGAACATCTCTGCGCTGCTGACCCGTCTCCGCTCGGGATGGTGTCCTGCTGGCCCCACTATGGACTGGACTCTTACTATTATGTTGGATCCACTATGGACTGGACTCTCACAATATTATGTCAGACCCACTCGACATCCATTGCTTTCGGTCTCCCCTAGAGGGGGGGGGGTTACCCACATATGCGGTCCTCTCCAAGGTTTCTCATAGTCATTCACATCGACGTCCCACTGGGGTGAGTTTTTCCTTGCCCGTATGTGGGCTTTGTACCGAGGATGTCGTTGTGGCTTGTGCAGCCCTTTGAGACACTTGTGATTTAGGGCTATATAAATAAAGATTGATTGATTGATTGATTGGTATGTTCTCTATATCCAACATTATGTATTATTCTAATTGATCTTTTTTTGTAACACCGTTAGTGAATGAAGCGCACTTTTGTAGTTGTTTCCCCATATTTCTACACAATAACTCAGATATGGTAACACTAGCGAGCAGTAGAGAATATGAAGTGATTTTTGGTCCAGAACATGTTTTGCTTTATTCATTATTGACATATTTCTTGCTACTTTATGTTGTATATTTTTTTTTGGGGGGGGGGGGGGGGGGGAGAAGAAGTGGATGGTATTCATTGAATTGAAGAACTAAATAATCAAAAAAATTACAGACTTGGCGAAGTGGTTGAGGCGTAGCATTGCTTGTCTGCACCATACTGAAGCAGAAGGAGTCGATCATGCCAGCCAAGGATGTTGAAATAATATCTAAATGGCACACATTTATCCATGAAACTATGGAAAAGCTGCTGATGCTGTGTTTGACAGAAAAGCCACTGGAAGGAGAAACTGTAGAAGTCCACTCTCCAAGGTAAATGCTATGCATTATTATCATCATACTTCATAAAACTAAAGTAGTTTTTAGTAGAACATTGAATTGTATTGTTTTTACACAATATTTATTATCCAAACGTTAGTTTTTCCTTGTTAAATATTACAATTGTGTTGTTTTGGGGGGCAAGCACCAAGTTCAATTGATTTTAATGCATTTCACTGGCAGACAAATTCGAATACAAGTGTTTTGATTGAAGAGATCCTTCACAGAACCATTTAATCTGTCAGTTGAGGTACCACTGTATATTCTTATCAGTGATGGAGCAGGAAAGGGCTAGTGAATATGTTTGCGCTAAAATTTTATATTTTTACGCTGCTTATTCACACAGACAGCGTGCGATCTGCATGTAAGGATGGCCGCTTTGAGCATATAAATCTTGTTTGGTTGCAAAGATCAGTATCATTATTTTGTTATGTTATGTATTACATAACACACAAACAGTTCCAACATATGCAGGCGCCGATGCAGCATATCAGAGCACGAAGGTAGTTGCGTCATGCTGTGTTCAGAGGGGGCTGGGTGTTTAAGTTAAGCTTTAAGTTAAGTTAAGCTTTAAAGGCTTAAGTTTTAAGTCTTTGCTTGGTAATCCTAAAGACTAAGCAATAAGCAAAAACTCTCTATAATATGGTCCACATGGTCTTTATTTCGTTTTTTTGGTACGTGCATGACAAAAAATAAATAAAAGAAGATTAGTGAGCGAAAATGGATATTGTTTATTGTCTGCAGCATTTCCTGTCTTATCTGTGCCATTGGCATAATGTGATGCGTTGTTATGACTGATCTAACTAACACCAATATTATGACACTCTGAAGTGTTAAAGGTTTTTTTTCAAAAGTATTGGGAGAGTAAATCTATTCATACCCTTGCAGGCTTTACACAATACAAAAAAAAGTTACATAATGTAAATGTATCAGGCTGCGAGTGTATCCCTTATGACACACTCCTGGAGCGACTGTTAAGGAGAGTGTTATGAAAACATTACGACTACTTGATGGATGGAGAGGAGTTTGCTCAAACAAACACACGCAGTGTCAGCAGTCCTTCACTTCAGCAGCCGGGTCATTTAAGAGCACTTTTCTATATGAACAAGGACAGCAGGAGGTCGTTCAGCGCTTGAAAAAAGGAGTGGGAGTGCAGAAGAATTCAGACAGACGAGAAAAACATTTGTTATCGAAGGACACAAATAGATAGTAATGCAGAACAACAATGGCACAATACAGAAAAACAGTCAAAGAAAATGAGCCATAGGGAAAAAAAACCAAACATGTTAACACTGAACTGACCATTATTTTGGGGTACGTTTGCGAACTTCACGCCTGCAACGAGGGATACTTTTCTAGGCACCGACCAAATTACGTTGGTACTACCAGGTATATAATCACCAGTGACGTGCAGTCACTAGAGGCAGGTGAGGCAGGGCCTCACCTGCCATCATGGAAAGAAAAAAAATGTTAAAAAGAAAAAAAATTAATTAATTTGTTATATGTATCCAGTGATTATACTATAAAGTTATTTTCCATTTAACTTCACCAGTTTTAGATTATTTTTATTCAAAATCGCTGAATTTTCACATTTGCCGTTCAAATACTGAGAAGAGACTTGCGGTGAACAGCAGCCAGTTGAGGCACGTCAGTCAGTGCCGCAACATGGATTGCGCAATGACTCGGCTAACTGCTGGTCTGCTGTGCAGTGAGACTGTATTGCTATATGAATTATATTATACATTTCCATAGTTTAGTTAGCTGAGGTATATAATGTACAGTGTATTTTGTCAACAACTGTATGTGTGTAAAGTATTTCTTGTGCTGAGCGATCATAAAACAGCTGCAAAAGACGCACTGGCTGAGGCTCGCCTCCTGCATCCCCGCCGTAGAATTGTTGTATCAACTAAAGCCCACACTTAAACTTTCCACGTGCAAGTTTGAATCTATTTAAAAAAATTATTTCATAAGAAGCCAAAAAGTGCAAAAACAATAATGTTGGTGTTGGAGGAGTTGTGAATGACTGCAGGGACACAACATTAGATACACCTGCAGACTGCAGGTGTATCTAATTCACAACTCCTCCAACACGAACATTATTGTTTTTGCACTTTTTGGCTTCTTATTAAATAACTTTTGTAACCTATTTTCATGGGCTTTCCTCTTTGTGATGTTAAGTTCCTGTTATACAGTATATGCCTTGAGCTCTTATTTTGAAGGCGCTAAGAGCGGAAGTGATGACACGTTGGAGTGGAGCGGAAGTTTTTGAAAGAAGGTAAATAAAGTGGTCCTCGTGTAAACTGGAGCCTCCGTGTTTGTTATTTTGTAGTTTCATACAGTATAGGCGACATTTATAAACCCTCGGTTACACTTTTTTAAATAGATTCAATCTTGCACGTGGAAAGTTTAAGTGAGGGCTTTAGTTGCGGCGCATGGACTTAATTTCTAAGTAAAGGTAAGACCATAATAACGTTTTTTTTTATTAAATGTGCTTTTTTGTGTGCTACAGTTTGTATGTGTAAAGTTAAAGTTAAGTTAAAGTACCGATGATTGTCACACACACACTAGGTGTAATGAAATTTGTCCTCTGCATTTGACCCATCCCCTTGATCACCCCCTGGGAGGTGAGGGGAGCAGTGGGGAGCAGCGGCGACGCGCCTGGGAATCATTTTTGGTGATTTAACCCCCAATTCCAAGCCTTGATGCTGAGTGCCAAGCAGGGAAGAATGCTGGTATGAGCTTTTAAACATAACCCGTTAACTGCTGCCAATCAAATGGTGAATAAGATACTCTTTAGGGTTCATATGTTTGTAAATCTGACTGTGATGAAGTCAGTGCCTCAAGAGCCATCAACCTCACCGCACGTCACTGATAATCACCCAAAAAAACGGTGCCATATTCAATACCTTGGTTGCACGTGACGTCACGTCAGACTTAAAATAATCAAATAATCACTGAAGCAACACTCAGCACTGAATGCCTTTAGGTAATGTTGCAATTTTCGATGCCAACTAAGCAAGTAAGCTTCATACACTGAACAAAAATATAAACGGAGCAGTTTTGTTTTTGCTATCATTTTTCATGAGTTGAACTCTTAAGATCTAAAACCTTTACTATATACACAACAGACCTATTTCTCTGAAATATTGTTCACAAATGTGTCTAAATCTGTATTAGTGAGCATTCCTTCTTTGCTATGATATTCCATCCCATTTCACAGTTGTGGCATATCAAGATTAAACAACGATTAAACAGCATTGTTATTGCACAGGTGTGCCTTAGGCTGCCCACGATAAAAGGCCACTCTGAAATGTGCAGTTTTATCACACAGCGCAATGCCACAGATGTCACACATTTTGAGGGAGCATTCAGTTGGCTTGCTGAGTGAAGCAATGTCCACCAGAGCTGTTGCTCATGAATTGAATGTTAATTTCTCTACAATGAGCCGTCTCCAAAGGCGTTTCAGAGAATTTGGCAGTAAATCCACCCGGCCTCACAACCGCAAACCACGTGTAACCACACCAGCCCAGGACCTCCACATCCAGCAGGTGCACCTCCATGATCGTCTGAGTCCAGCCACACGGACAGCTGCTGCAACAATTGGTTTGCATATTCAAATAATTTCTGCACAAACTGTGAGAAACCGTCTCAGGGAAGCTCATCTGCATGTTTGTCGTCTTCATCTAGGTCTCGACCTGACTGCACCTAACCGACTTGAGTGGGCAAATACTCACATTCGAAGGCATATGGCACATTGGAGAGGTGCTCTCTTCACGGATGAATCCTGGTTTTCACTGTTCAGGGCAGATGGCAGACATCGCGTGTGACGTCGTGTGGAAGAGCGATTTGCTGATGTCAACGTTGTGGGCTTATGGTATGGGCATGTTACGGACAACGAACGCGAGTACATTTTATTGATGACATTTTGAATGCACAGAGATACCGTGACGAGATCCTAAGGCCCATTGTTGTGCCATTCACCCGAGACCATCACCTCATGTTGCTGCATGACAACGCACGGCCCCATGTTGCAAGGATATGTACACAATTTCTGGAAGCTGAAAACATCCCAGTTCTTGCATGGCCAACATACTCACCGGATATGTTACCATATTTGCCAACCCTCCCGGATTTTCCGGGAGACTCCCGAAATTCAGCGCCTCTCCGGAAAACCTCCCGGGACAAATTTTCTCCCGAAAATCTCCCGAAATTCAGGCGGAGCTGGAGGCCACACCCCCTCCAGCTCCATGCGGACCTGAGTGACATGTCGACAGCGGCCAGCCTGTTCTCACGTCCGCTTTCCCACAATATAAACAGCGTGCCTGCCCAATCACGTTACAACTGTAGAATGATCGAGGGCGAGTTCTTGGTTTCTTATGTGGGTTTATTGTTAGGCAGTTTCATTAACGTCCTCCCAGCGCGGTAACAACACACAACAACAGCAGTCACGTTTTCGTCTACCGTAAATCAGTTTGTCTGCTGTAAACAGCAATGTTGTGACACTCTTAAACAGGACAATACTGCCATCTACTGTACATGCATATGTGACAATATCATCTAGGGCTTTTAGAGAGTGCAGTGCACAACTGCTATACTATATATATATATATATATATATATATATATATATATATATATATATATATATATATATATATATATATATATATATATATATATATATATATATAATAAAATACATATATATATATATATATAGCTAGAATTAACTGAAAGTCAAATATTTCATATATATATATATATATATATATATATATATATATATATATATATATATATATATATATATATATATATATATATATATATATGTCTTAATAAGGTTATCCAAAAAATAGTGCTCGATACCGTAGTAGAGCGCAATATATGTATGTGTGGGAAAAAAAATCACAAGACTATTTCATCTCTACAGGCCTGTTTCATGAGGGGGGGGGTTCCCTCAATCATCAGGAGATTTTAATGGGAGCATTCACATACCATGGTTTATATAGGGCACAGAGTGGGTGGGTACAGGCTGGCGTAGGGGCGTGGTGATTGGCTCATGTGTTACCTAGGAGGTGTTTCCGTCTGTGGCGGCATGCTGTTACAATTTCGCTGCGCTTGTTGAGGGATGACAGGTCTGGACGGTAAATAATAAACAGTTTCTCTTTCAAGCATAGGTTGCATCTTTTATTACCACTATTGTAAGGTGTGCTGGATGCAAGAATTTGCCATGTTATTGAATATTCAACATTATTGTCTTTGAGGTCCCAAATGTGTTTGCTGAGTTCTGTGGTATTCCGCAGGTTTTGGTTCCTGAAAGAAGCCTTGTGATTGTTCCATCTGGTTTTGAATTCTCCCTCGGTTAATCCTACATATGTGTCGGATGTGTTAATGTCCTTGCGTATTACCTTAGATTGGTAGACAACTGATGTTTGTAAGCACCCCCCGTTGAGAGGGCAATCAGGTTTTTTTCGACAGTTACAGCCTTTGTTGGTTTTGGAGTCGCTCTGTCCGGGGGCCGACGGCTCATTTGCAATTGTTTTGTTGTGGTTTGAGATGATTTGTCGTATATTGTTCATACAGCTGTAGCTCAATTTAATGTTGTTCTTGTTGAATACTTTTTTTAGGGTGTTGTCTTTGGGAAAGTGTTTGTCAATTAGATTGAGGAATTTGTGTCCAATGTTAGTTGAGACGTTTTTGCTGTATGGGGGGTTGTACCAGATGATGTCGTTTCGTTTTCTGTTCTTTTTTGGCTGGTTTCCTGGTGTGGGTTCATAGGTGAGGGTGAAATTGTATCCGCTTTCATCAAGGGCTTTTTGGTACGGGGGGGTTGCTTGTTCAAATTCAGCTTTGCTAGATGACAGCATCGATAGTCTTTTATTAATTCCGGTAGGTATTCTTTTCGTGGTGGTGGGTGGGTGGTTGCTGTCATGGTGCACGTATTGGAGTGTTGTGTTGGGTTTCGTGAATGGTTGGTAGCTGTTATTTCTCAGGTTGAAAGTGACGTCAAGGAAGTTGACGGTTTGCTTGTTGGCTTCAATCGTGATCCGTAGGCCGTTCTCTTTGAAAATTTGGCATATGCGCTTCTTGGTATTCTCGCTGCTCCTTGGCGAGGCGCGACACACTGACGTCACTATGGGAAGTTTTGACGGAGCAGAAACGTGTGAACTCGTTGGGAGTTTCCTCCTCTCCCAGCTCGCTAGCCTCAATCTGAACCTTGGTATTTACCGTGATGACGGACTGGCAGTGTGTCGCTACACATATGTAGGATTAACCGAGGGAGAATTCAAAACCAGATGGAACAATCACAAGGCTTCTTTCAGGAACCAAAACCTGCGGAATACCACAGAACTCAGCAAACACATTTGGGACCTCAAAGACAATAATGTTGAATATTCAATAACATGGCAAATTCTTGCATCCAGCACACCTTACAATAGTGGTAATAAAAGATGCAACCTATGCTTGAAAGAGAAACTGTTTATTATTTACCGTCCAGACCTGTCATCCCTCAACAAGCGCAGCGAAATTGTAACAGCATGCCGCCACAGACGGAAACACCTCCTAGGTAACACATGAGCCAATCACCACGCCCCTACGCCAGCCTGTACCCACCCACTCTGTGCCCTATATAAACCATGGTATGTGAATGCTCCCATTAAAATCTCCTGATGATTGAGGGAACCCCCCCCCTCATGAAACAGGCCTGTAGAGATGAAATAGTCTTGTGATTTTTTTTCCCACACATACATACATATATATATATATATATATATATATATATATATATATATATATATATATATATATATATATATATATGAAATACATAGCGCCCCCCATGACCCCAAAGGGAATAAGCGGTAGAAAATGGATGGATGGATATATATATATATATATATATATATATATATATATATATATGAAATACTTGAGTATTTATTATATATATATATATGAAATACTTGACTTGGTGAATTCCCCCCCCCCCCCCCCGACCACGCCCCCCCCCAAGGGGCAAGTATGTATGTTACCCATTGAGCAAGTTTGGGATGCTGTGGATCGGCATATACGACAGTGTGTTCCATCCATCCATCCTTCCATTTTCTACCGCTTGTCCCTCTCGGGGTCGCGGGGGGTGCTGGAGCTTATCTCAGCTGCATGTTCCAGTTCCTGACAATATCCAGCAACTTTGCACAGCCATGAAGAGGAGTGGACCAACATTCCACAGGCCACATTAAACAACCTGATCAACTCTATGTAAAGGAGATGTGTTGCACTGCGGGAGGCAAATGGTGGTCACACCAGATACTGACTGATTTTCTGACCCCCTTACACCCCCAATAAAGCAAAACTGCACATTTCAAAATGGCCTTTTTTTCATGGGCAGCGTAAGCCACACCTGTGCAATAATCATGCTGTTGAATCAGCATCTTGATATGCCACACCTGTGAGGTGGGATGAATTATCTTGGCAAAGAAGAAATGCTCACTAACACAGATTTAGACAGATTTGTAAACAATATTTGAGAGGAGTCGGTATTTTGTGTGTATAGTAAACGTTTTAGATCTTTGAGTTCAACTCGTGAAAAAGGGTAGCTAAAACAAAAGTGTTGCGTTTATATTTTTGTTCAGTATAGAAAACGCTCAAATGTACATTAAGGCCCCACTTTTCCAAATTGCGCCAGCTTGAAGCTAATTTACATTGACTGTGTTATATACATGCTACTGATTATACACGGTGATTTCAACACCACCAAATGTAGGGATGAAAACTACAATTAGATGCATGTTACAATCTAACTGGTGTAATAAATACAATGCTTACAGTATAAATGATTAGCGCTTGATTAACTAAAGGTTTGCGTGTATTAAAGCACGTGCAAACTTCATTGCACACTTAAAGTTTATCTACTAAACTTGTGCGCAGAGGATTGCGTCTCTTAAGTGAGCAAAATAAGGAGTGCAATAAACCAAACTCTTTTTCATCCATTTTTGGTCAGTCATCGACATTATTGACAATGGAATTTGTCCCAGCAGCACTTACTGTTTAACCAATCAAATGTCTCCCTGCGTTACCGGGTGCGATTTTGCCCCAATTTTTTGAAAATGCCATAGCGAAATCATGTATTTTAGGCCTCAAGAATAAAAAAAACAAACAAACAAAAGCATGCAATAATCACAAAAAGAGCCTGCAAAACCCAGGTACTTATTGCTATGAAGGTTCCCCCTTCATTTGATTATCATTATTTATCATTATTTGTGTATAATTTATTTTGAAAAGGGTTTCTATTCCAAAAAAAAACCCTTGTAAAAGCTTGTTTCAAATATTATCGTGTTAATAATTGCATTTGCATTGATTACATTTTTTGGGGTAAAAATTCAAATACCTTAAAGGCCTACTGAAATGAATTTTTTTTTATTTAAACGGGGATAGCAGATCCATTCTATGTGTCATACTTGATCATTTCGCGATATTGCCATATTTTTGCTGAAAGGATTTAGTAGAGAACATCGACGATAAAGTTCGCAACTTTTGGTCGCTGATAAAAAAAGCCTTGCCTGTACCGGAAGTAGGGTGACGTCACTAGTTGAAAGTCTCCTCACATTTCCCCATTGTTTACACCAGCAACGAGAGCGATTCGGATCGAGAAAGCGACGATTACCCCATTAATTTGAGCGAGGATGAAAGATTCGTGGATGAAAAACGTGAGAGTGAAGTATTAGAGTGCAGTGCAGGACGTATCTTTTTTCGCTCTGACCGTACCTTAGGTACAAGGGCTCATTGGATTCCACACTCTCTCCTTTTTCTATTGTGGATCACGGATTTGTATTTTAAACTACCTCGGATACTATATCCTCTTGAAAATGAGAGTCGAGAACGCAAAATGGACATTCACAGTGACTTTTATCTCCACGACAATACATCGGTGAAGCACTTTAGCTACGGAGCTAACGTGATAGCATCGGGCTTAACTGCAGATAGAAACAAAATAAACAAACCCCTGACTGGAAGGATAGACAGAAAATCAACAATACTATTAAACCATGGACCTGTAAATACAAGGTTAATGCTTTCTAGCCTGGCAAAGCTTAACAATGCTGTTGCTATCATTGAAGCTAACTTAGCTACGGACCTCGACAGAGCTATGCTAAAAACATTAGCTCTCCACCTATGCCAGCTCTCATCTGCTCATCAACACTGAAGCTCACCTGCGTTCCAGCGATCGACGGAGCGACGAAGGACTTCACCCGATCATCGATGCGGTCGGCGGCTAGCGTCGGATAGCGCGTCTGCTATCCAAGTCAAAGTCCTCCTGGTTGTGTTGCTGTAGCCAGACGCTAATACACCGATCGCACCTACAGGTTTGTTCTTTGCAGTCTCCATTGTTCATTAAACAAATTGCAAAAGATTCACCAACACAGATGTCCAGAATACTGTGGAATTTAGCGATGAAAAAAGACAATTTAAGCTGGCGACCGACCTATTCCAAAATGTTCTTTTCAACTATTGACGTCACGTGCATACGTCATCATACGTAGACGTTTTCAACCGGAAGTTTCCCGGGACATTTTAAATTGCACTTATAAGTATTGGCATGTGTTGCAATGTTAAGATTTCATCATTGATATATAAACTATCAGACTGCGTGGTCGGTAGTAGTGGCTTTCAGTAGGCCTTTAATGAAGAAAAATGAAATGCCTTATTGACTTTCGCGGGCCACGTTAAATTATGTTGCGGGCCAGATGTGGTCCCCGGACATTTATTTTGACACCTCTATCTTAGCGTGTCTGTCTTAATGAATATGCAGAAACTATGCTGAACGCCCACAATACCGGGTGTTGAAAATGCAAATGTAATTATTTAGCACACAGCGTGTGATCTATCAAGCCTGAAACTGTTCTGCGGCCACTGTTTTGCGTCTTGATTTAGTACGACGTTCATACTGGCAGTGTAGAAATAGCTGTGAGAAAGGAGGCGATCACGCTGCAGCTCCATCCTACGTATGCTTGTCAACATATATGGACCGTCAGACATAAAACCAATGTAAACATACAGTATCTATGTGTCAAACATGTTTTATTTGTGACAGTCCAAATATGCTGACACACACGTGGACGGAGGATTCTGTGCTCATCGTCTGTCTTTGCAGCACAATCACCTCCCTTTTCTAAGCCGTGTGCGTAACTGTGTCAATTTGTGCATACTTTTTAGACGTGTTGAATATACAGTAGATGCAAAATAGAACAGTTTCAGTCTTGATAAATCCCACTGCACATGCTGAATGATTATATTTGCATTCTCTCCTCCTAGTATTGGGGGTGTTCTGATGCATATATTCTGCATATACATAAAGACAGACACGCTAAATGGATTTCACTCCTCATTCTGCTCACATAAGAGACACAATCCTCCATACACAAGTTTAATAGATCAGCTTTGCCTGTGATATCAAGTTTGCACATGTTTTAATACACACAAACCTCAAAGAGTGCGCTTTGTTTACACTTACACTTCGTTACACTTTTCTATTGTATATTTGTCAGTGGACCAAATAAAGCTCCTTGTGTGGTGTTCGGGTCTGTGGGACCCGTTTTAATTTTTTATTAAAAGAAAAATTATACAATTAATTAATTTTTCAAACTGACTTTGGCTCATTTTCTGTGAAGAACATATATCAGAATACATATTTAATGACCACACACCATACACCCCCCCTACACATTTCTATTACAAATAAGATGTCCGGGTCCACTGGACTCGGGGCTAATAGAAGTGTGGAAATTGATGTTCTGTGTACCACACACACACACACACACACACACACACACACACACACACACACACACACACACACACACACACACACACACACGCACACACACGCACACACACAGCAGGTCGAGAGAGGAGGATGACAGAGTGTAGGTACACAGAACATCAGAGGGTCAAATGTGCGAGAAAATGAGAGCAGACTCTCCGTGCAACGTTCATATTGTTGTTACTCAGCCAGTGTTTGTGGGTCTGATGGACCCGTTGCATTTTGTGACTTTTAATGCCTCACAATCAAACACTTTTATGTGTTATATTGGGATAAGGCAAACATCTGTTCAGTATTTTAACATAAAAGTGTTTGATTGTGAGGCATTAAAAGCCACAAAATGCAATGGGTCCATCAGACCCACAAACGCTGGCTGAGTAACAACAATATGAACATTACACAAGGGTTAAACATATGCATAAAGCTGTGTACATTGTGTGACAAAACTCATGTGTCCAAAAAAACATGACGTCTTTTGGGTTACGTATGATCTTAGGACTTTTTTCCCCCAAAACAAACACATACATGCTAAAGAAATCTGTCCAAAAATTACGTGGGAGCATCTTACATTTAGGTGTGCTATTTAGTCCAGAAAATACAGTGCTGTATTTACTCTTCTAAGCATATATTTGACCCTTATTTTTTTGTTAACTATTGCTTTTTATTTTGCTCGCATTTGGAGACATCATATCCACTGTTTTGACGCGGCCAGTGCTAATATTTGCCTCAATCAGGACTATAGTCTGCTTCAGTTTCTCACCTAGGCCTTCAGTGACGTCCTACTTAGTCCGACTTCACCTCTCAAAATATCGTAATTTATGTCACCACATGCAGTGGTCCCCAACCTTTTTGTAGCTGCGGACCGGTCAACGCTTGAAAATTTGTCCCACGGACCGGTGGGGGTGGGGGTGGGTGGAGTTGGGGGGGAGTTCTGGGTTGGTGCACTAATTGTAAGTGTATCTTGTGTTTTTTTATGTTGATTTAATAAAAAAAAATAAAATAAAAAAAAAATATTTTTTTCAATTTTTAATTTTTAATTTCTTGTGCGGCGATCGATCCACGGTGGTTGGGGACTTTCCACATGGACACGGCTGGAGATACTATAAAGAAAATCACTTATACGCTACTGCGAATTGAAACCCCTCAACAGTGTACAAACGGGTGTATTTTTTGGCACATTTAACATTCAATAGACCCGCTTCAGCAATTAAAACATATCTTACGTGGTACTGTCAAAATTAAAAGAATTGTATATAACAAATGTAACATGAAAAAATTGAGAAATAAAATATTTAAACTCCCTGTATGATCAGTGTCAGAGCTTGGTTCGCATTGCCGGCAGTAAGTCGGACACGTTTCCGGTGAGGGTTGGACTCCGCCAAGGCTGCCCTTTGTCACCGATTCTGTTCATAACTTTTATGGACAGAATTTCTAGGCGCAGTCAAGGCGTTGAGGGGATCCGGTTTGGTGGCTGCAGGATTAGGTCTCTGCTTTTTGCAGATGATTTGGTCCTGATGGCTTCATCTGGCCAGGATCTTCAGCTCTCACTGGATCGGTTCGCAGCTGAGTGTGAAGCGACTGGGATGAGAATCAGCACCTCCAAGTCCGAGTCCATGGTTCTCGCCCGGAAAAGGGTGGAGTGCCATCTCCGGGTTGGGGAGGAGATCTTGCCCCAAGTGGAGGAGTTCAAGTACCTCGGAGTCTTGTTCACGAGTGAGGGAAGAGTGGATCGTGAGATCGACAGGCGGATCGGTGCGGCGTCTTCAGTAATGCGGACGCTGTATCGATCCGTTGTGGTGAAGAAGGAGCTGAGCCGGAAGGCAAAGCTCTCAATTTACTGGTCGATCTACGTTCCCATCCTCACCTATGGTCATGAGCTTTGGGTTATGACCGAAAGGACAAGATCACGGGTACAAGCGGCCGAAATGAGTTTCCTCCGCCGGGTGGCGGGGCTCTCCCTTAGAGATAGGGTGAGAAGCTCTGTCATCCGGGGGGAGCTCAAAGTAAAGCCGCTGCTCCTCCGCATCGAGAGGAGCCAGATGAGGTGGTTCGGGCATCTGGTCAGGATGCCACCCGAGCGCCTCCCTAAGGAGGTGTTTAGGGCATGTCCGACCGGTAGGAGGCCACGAGGAAGACCCAGGACACGTTGGGAAGACTATGTCTCCCGGCTGGCCTGGGAACGCCTCGGGATCCCCCGGGAGGAGCTGGACGAAGTGGCTGGGGAGAGGGAAGTCTGGGCTTCCCTGCTTAGGCTGCTGCCCCCGCGACCCGACCTCGGATAAGCGGAAGAAGATGGATGGATGGAATATTTAAACTCACAATCTGTAGCACCCATCCGACGCCGTATAAGCCAGTGGTAAAGTCATAGTCGGGTTGATTCGTGTGAAAGTGGCGGACATTTCCCCATTTCACCGCCGGTGTTGTGCCAACATTTGATTGGCTGCCAAAAATTGATTTCCTTCACTGGAGCGCGCACCGCTCGCCAAACCTGCATTGCTTGGCTTCGTCTGTCCTCAGCCGATTACTAGGTGTAAGATCAACACTTTATCTTTGTGGTTATTGCACCGGTGAGTTTCCTGTGGTTTTCTATGGCTCGTATGGTTCTTCCTGTTTTCGCATCTTGTGATTGGATACTCACTTGGGACTGCCAAGTGAGTATCCAATCACAGCGTATGGCGAACTAGAAAGCCTTACTGGCAACAACTTGTGATCTGATTGGCTATCGCAATTGTCTATCAACTGTATGTGTCCGTTCACTTACGCCTGCATTGTTGATTCTGAAGGCTTCGGGCAGATTTCGTACAACATGGCAACATAAGCTAGCTGAATTCTGATTGGATACAAAGTCTAACCTAAAAACAACAGCACTGGAAGGAGCATAATATGACATGAAGAGGATATGAATACCTTTAGATATTTAGGGAAAGTAAATAAAACATTACATTTATCTTTGATTATGATCATGATTTCTGGTTATGTTAGGCCAGCAGAGAAGGCCTTGCTGGCCCCGACGGCACACCACTGGTCAGCTTGCAGTTGGTCCGAGACCCATCTATCAGCTGGCTTCAGTCTGGTCCTGTTTGGTCCAGTCAGTGTTGCCAGATGACAAACTATCCAACCAGAAGCCTATAATGAAACATTTCTACACCAGAAGAAAGAATGACATGATATTCAAATTTCATATCACGGTTATTTTGACAAGAATGCTCACTGCTCATCTTTAGATATGGATAATAGGTAGGGATGTCCGATAATATCGGCCTGCCGATAAATAAATAAATGCGTTAAAATGTAATACCGGAAATTATCGGTATCGTTTTTTTTATTATCGGTATTGTTTTTTTTTGTTTTTTTTTTTTTGTTTTTTTTATTAAATCGACATAAAAAACACAAGATACACTTACAATTAGTGCACCAACCCAAAAAACCTCCCTCCCCCATTTACACTCATTCACACTCATTCACACAAAAGGGTTGTTTCTTTCTGTTATTAATATTCTGGTTCCTACATTATATATCAATATATATCAATACAGTCTGCAAGGGATACAGTCCGTAAGCACACATGATTGTGCGTGCTGCTGGTCCACTAATAGTACTGACCTTTAACAGTTAATTTTACTAATTTTCATTAATTACTAGTTTCTATGTAACTGTTTTTATATTGTTTTACTTTCTTTTTTACTCAAGAAAATGTTTTTAATTTATTTATCTTATTTTATTAATTTAAAAAAAAAGTACCTTATATTCACCATACCTGGTTGTCCAAATTAGCCATAATAATGTGTTAATTCCACGTCTACATATATCTGTTGATATCGGTATCGGTAATTAAAGAGTTGGACAATATTGGAATATCGGATATTGGCAAAAAGCCATTATCGGACATCCCTAATAATAGGTATCCTATTTCTTCAGATATTTACACGTATTAACAATTTGTACCTGGTAATGTCTTCATGTTTGTCAATCTCTCTCAACCTGTCAATTTGAGTGATCCCTGCTTTTATTTAGAAGGTTGTAGGATGTGTGTAATGCCCATGTTTACCAAGTGTTACCCAGGCTGAGGCTGGTTGACAGGTATTTCCTTGACTCTAGTCTATAATAAAACATCCCCAGAAAAAAAGGATAAAGGTACATTTGTATCTTTTTTTAGGGCTGTCAACAGTAAAATAAATTACAGCGTTATCAAATCCGCGTTAAGGCTTAACCGGGAAAACACATGCATTGTTACACAGTCTGTGATCACGATGAGAGGCGGCCAATTTTAAAACAGAACTTTAGATAAAACTGAGGTCCGTTGTTGGTATTGCAGCGGCAAATATTCTTATCATCGGCGCACATCAAGTTTAAAATACCATCTTAATGTGAAACACGTACTCGAGAATGGCGCCAATAGCATGAATGCTTGCTACATCGACAACAAGCAGAAGAGAACGCTACGTTGGCGGTTTACCTGTATCAACATTGTCAACAAAAGGACGATAGTTGAGTTAAACAAGTCATGTGCCTTTGCTTAACGGACAGCCACATTTAATTTAAATGCTGCACTATGTTAAGTTGTTTATGAGTGCGTCTACTACATTATCGATTAGTAACTGTACCTGGTTTGCAATATGATTGCAAAGACTTTTAAAAAATGCACTGTGTAAATATTAGTTACTATACTTGCTGTCAGGGCCGGCCCGTGGCATAGGCCGTATAGGCAAATGCTAAGGGCGCCGTCCATCAGGGGGCGCCACGCCAGTGCCACAAATGTTGGAGAAAAAAAAAAAAAAAAAAAAAAAAAAAAATGGTACTATTATTTCTAAATACAAAAAAATAATCCCACGTTAATTAAAATGTAAAGTAAAGCCTATTTAATAGAAATATTATTTGTTACAACATTACGCCCCCCCCTTCCCCCCGCACGGTGCGCCCCCTCCCTTCCCGTATCATGACTCGGACGTCACCACATCAAAAAATCAACACAAGATGTCAAAACGGCCAAAACTGTCAGGTGCCCAGGGAAGAAAAAAGAGAAAAGAAGAGGAGGAGAAACGAGAAAAAGACAGAGGTAGCAGGTAGGTAACGTTAGCCTACATGAAATTATTTGTCTGTTACAGAATGTGATAGTAACCTGGCTTTTTAGCATTAAGCTAATGTTACATGATTCGGCAATTGCTAATCAATAAATAGCTAGTTCTGTTTTAACGTCGGGTTAATATTGTGGAGGGGGCTAAATTGTTATGGAAAATATTAATGTAACGTTAGGTAATTACAGTACTCCCACCTTACATTCCTCAGGGACATTTGTATTAGATCTTTTAAGCAGGTGTTTTTTGTTTACATTGTTATTGCCTTCTGGTTAGCTAATGTTTGCCCTGCAGGTAATAGTCACTTTTCCACCCCTTTATATATTAGGTATAGTTGTAAACCGAGTTGTTAAAGTGCACATCAATAATGTTAATTAAGCAATATCACATGAGAGGGAATGCTGTTTTTTAATTTAAGCACTGCTGTGATTCGGTTAAAGATAATCATAACATAACATTCTCATATAATATATTATACTGTTACTTTGCATTCGGCTATTCAGCATTTCACTGTAATGATGACAATAAATTGAATCTAATCTAATTTGCATATCAGTTAACATCATACATATATCTCTTTGGTTTTTCATCTATATTATATCATTTCATTTTATTCCTGGAATCATATGTTTTTATTATTAAACTGTAATACTCAATGGTGTCACATACTCCTCTCTTCAGATGCACTGTTGAAGTTTCTAAATCCCACCCCTGGGCCATCTACCACATCTACCGCTGCTGCCTCCACTTCAGCAGCACAACCCACCAGTGATGCAGCATTAGCAGCACAACCCACCAGTTTTGCAGCAGCAAAACATACAGCCATCTCTTCACTTGATGAGAGATTTCAGAGCTTTGGAGAGGTGAATGACAAGTTTGGAGTCAATTTCCACAATTTACAAAAAGAAGAGCTGCTACAGCCCTGAGTACTACTCTGACCCATGACAGCCAGCTGAACATTAATGGCACAGAACTTGCAATGGAAATGCAGAATTTCCCACCATTGCCATCAAAGAACATGACAAACATGGAACTCTTGACCTTCCTGCATGAGAAGAAGCTGGCAGAAATGTACCCCAACATGTGGGTTGCTCTGAAAATCTCTATTAAAAAGCACAAATAGAGAACTCTGTAGGGTCCCCTTTTTTTGTAATATAGTTGTTAAAGTCATACTGGTTTGATATCTTGTTTTGTGCAGTGCCTTATTTATATTGTATTTTTAATTTATTTTATGCAACTTGTTGACACGTTTTATTTTGTGTTTATGTATGTAAAAAATATTGTATTTCATATATTCATTTTTTATTTTTTGTATTCATTTATTTATTCTTTTTTTTTTTAAATCTTGTTAACTATTCTGATTGTTAATTTGCTTTCTTTAAGTAAAAAAAAAGGTCAAAGACAAAGCTATTCGGTTTCTTGTGAGTATATACACTTCACTGCCGATGTGGGGGGGCGCCACCTAAAATCTTGCCTAGGGCGCCAGATTGGTTAGGGCCGGGCCTGCTTGCTGTCACCAAGTTTTGAGCAAATCAATGACTTGCAGTTCAGTAAAACATTTAAAAAACGTTCCTGTATGACATTCTGACCACCAAATTGCATTTATATCCAAATATTGGGGTATTTTCTTTAGCAAATTGATCTATGCAAGCAAATAATACATACTTGCCAACCTTGAGACCTCCGATTTCGGGAGGTGGGGGGTGGGAGTGGGGGGGCGTGGTTGGGACAGGGGGCGTGGTTAAAAGTGGAGGAGTATATTTACAGCTAGATTTCACAAAGTCAAGTATTTCATATATATATATATATATATATATATATATATATATATATATAAGAAATACTTGACTTTCAGTGAATTATATATATATATATATATATATATATATATATATATATATATATATATATATATATATATATATATATATATATATATATATATATATATATATATATATATATATAAATAAGAGAAATACTTGAATTTCAGTGTTCATTTATTTACACATATACACACACATAACACTCATCTCCTCATTGTTGAGTTAAGGGTTGAATTGTCCATCCTTGTTCTATTCTCTGTCACTATTTTTGTAACCATGCTGAACACCCTCTCTGATGATGCATTCTGCTTCGTCTCCTTGTTGTGTGCGCAGTTGTGCACTGCACTCTCTAAAAGCCCTAGATGTTATTGTCACATATGCATGTACAGTAGATGGCAGTGTTGTCCTGTTTAAGGGTGTCACAACATCGCTGTTTACGGCAGACCAACTGCTTTACGGTAGACGAAAACGTGACTGCTGTTGTTGTGTGTTGTTACCGCGCTGGGAGGACGTTAATGAAACTGCCTAACAATAAACCCACATAAGAAACCAAGAACTCGCCCTCGATCATTCTACAGTTTTAACGTCATTGGGCAGGCATGCTGTTTATATTGTGGGAAAGCGGCATGAAAACAGGTTGTCGACACGTCACTCAGGTTGCATGGAGCTGGAGGGGGCGTGGCCTCCAGCTCCGCCTGAATTTCGGGAGATTTTCGGTAGAACATTTGTCCCGGGAGGTTTTCAGGAGAGGCGCTGAATTTCGGGAGTCTCACGGAAAATCCGGGAGGGTTGGCAAGTATGAAATAATAACCCTTGATTAATCATGATTAATCACAGTTTTAGAGTGTGAATAATCTGATTAAAAAAATTATCACTTGACAGTCCTAATTTTATTTGAATCAAATCCAAATGTTTTAATTAGTGCTGTCAAATGATTGAATGTTTCAGTCAGATTATTATAATTTTTGAATTTGTAATAATCACAATTAATCACAGGTTATAACTTCCATAATTTCAAAACTGACAACTCTTGCACTTTACTAAAGAAATACACTATATTAAAAAAACCTAATGCTGTCAAACAAAACCAATTTTAAAAATCATATTAATCACACTTTTGAATTTGGATTAATCACAATTAATCACAGGTTATTACACGCTTGCATGATTTCAAAACTGCCAACTTTTGCACTTTACAAAAGAAATATAGTATATTAAAAAAAAAAACAACGCTGTCAAATTATCCCATATTATTTAATCAGATGAATCACGCTTTTGAATTTGGAATAATGACAATTAATCACAGGTTATCGCTCGCTGACAACTTTTGGACTTCACAAAAGAAATACAGTATATTAAAAAAATACCTCATGGGATAAAACCATTCCATATTTTTTTTTTTATCAGATTAAACACACATTTGAATCTGGATTAATCACAATAAAACACAAGTTGTTACTCGCTTGCATAATTTCAAAACTGACAACGTTTGCAGTTTACAAAAGAAATACAGTATATAGAAAAAAACCTAATGCTGTCAAATGATACCATATTTTTAATTCAGATTAATCACACTTATGAATTTGGATTAATGACGATTAATCACAGGTTATCGCTCGCTTACATAATTTAAAAAACGACAACTTGTGCACTTTACAAACAAATGACATTACATAAAAACACAAATTCTGCCAAATGATTAAATTTTTCCATCCATCCAAGTTCAAGTTCAAGTGACTTTATTTGTACCCGAAAGTAGATTTGGATCAATCCATCCATTTTCTACTGTTTGTCCCTCTCGGGGTCGCGGGGGTGCTGGAGCCTATCCCAGCTGCATGCGGTGTGGAAGGCAGGGGTACACTCTGGACAAGTCGCCACCTCATCACAGGGCCAACACAGATAGACAGACAACATTCAACTAGATTCATTCCATTTTTATTTTTGTATTAATCACGATTAATCACAAACTATTGGATGCTTGCATAATTTAAGACGAATAAAAAAAACTATCCATCCATTTTCTACCGCTTATTCCCTTTTGGGGTCGAGGGGGGCGCCTGAGCCTATCTCAGCTACAATCGGGCGGAAGGCGGGGTACACCCTGAACAAGTCGCCACCTCATCGCAGGGCCAACACAGATAGACAGACAACTTTCACACTTACATTCACACACTAGGGCCAATTTAGTGTTGCCAATCAACTTATCCCCAGGTGCATGTCTTTGGAGGTGGGAGGAAGCCGGAGTACCCGGAGGGAACCCACGCAGTCACGGGGAGAACATGCAAACTCCACACAGAAAGATCTTGAGCCCGGGATCGAACCCAAGACTACTCAGGACCTTCGTATTGTGAGGCAGATGCACTACTAATGCTGTCAAATTATTCCATTGTCTAAAATCAGATTGTTCACATTTTTTAATTTGTGTAACCCTTGCTTTTTTTTTTAGATACAACTATTTGGACACAAATACAATTACAGAATGTCATAAAGGAAGTTAAAAAAAAACAAACTAAAAACGTTTTAATTGAATGCATTTGTTTTTTTTGCTGAAAACTTACTAACATTTCAGCTAAATGACCGTTGGAGTTTTATTTTGAAGTGAAATTGCCACTCATCACTCACTCATCTTTGCACTGACATATGCATTAACCTGATCTCCGACTGTATAACAACACACACCTTTCAGGTAACCTTCCACGGTTAAAGTAAAGGAGCATCCGCGCTCATGATAAATTGCTTGATTAATCTGCGTATATACAGGATTAATCCGATAATGTTTTGTGATTAATCACATGAATTAACTCGTTATTTTTACCTGACCTCGGTTTAATTTTTATCATATTTTTAAACGAGTATTCCAGTCATAGTTATGTTGCTTTGAGTGTCGCTAAAGGTGAAGAGACTTCAAGTGCATGTAAAATAAATGGCGTATCACTGGACTGCCACATCCTGACCTTAAACGCTATCAGTCCCGCTGGAAGTGTTGACACTCACTATGTTCCCGATAACTGGCACAGGCAATCCCGCAATGCCCATCTCATGACCCCCAGTCGTCCTCACCGTTTCTTCCTCGTTGCCGCCGAGGCCACAGACCTCCTGGGAAACTATCCTATCTCTACCCAGCGCCCTATCAGATTGTTGACACAAACAGATATTGTGGTAATGAAAATATTTTGCTTGCCCTAACGCTGACATTGGCCGACATGCTACTACATCCCCCCCCCCACCAGCTCCTGTGTGTGGGAGGGTGTAAATTCTTGTGAATGACCAGATTTGCTGACAGGTGCACTAAATAATAAACTCAGCACACTTGAAATTGGTATGAGTTTAGAGTGCATGTGCATGAGGACTGTCATTGCTACTATGTGTCTGCAGCATAGCGTAACTTTAGGGGTAGCAATCTTGCAGGTTGAAGCTAAATAAACAACAAGGTAGGAAAGAAAAGAATAAAGTATGCAGCAAAAATGAAGAAAAATCACTAATAGCAGTCCGGGTCAGACCTGTGCCAAGTCAATCAATCTTAAATTGGATCAACACCTTCAAACATACCCACCTGTGTCATACGTGTGACCTTTATTTTTGGATAATTTCATTATTTTTCACGCACCAGCATGTAAAGGCTAATTCTTCCATGGTCCATTTACCATGCACCAAACATGTTTTAAAGTACTAGTAGTAAACAAGTTGACTTTTATATGCTTATTTATGTTTTATTGCATCCATTAAACCAGTGGTTCTCAACCTTTTTTCAGTGATGTACCCCCTGTGAACATTTTTTTAATTCAAGTACCCCCTAATCCAGGGGTCGGCATCCCGCGGCTCTAGAGCCGTATGCGGCTCTTTAGCCCCACCCTCGTGGCTCTCTGGAGCTTTTTCAAAAATGTATGAAAAATGGAAAAAATTGAGGGGGAAAAAAAACATAGTTAATATAGTTTCCGTAGGAGGACAAACATGACACAAACCTCCCTAATTGTTATAGAGCACACTGTTTATATTAAACATGCTTCACTGATTCGAGTATTTGGCGAGTGCCGTTTTGTCCTACTAATTTTGGCGGTCCTTGAACTCACCTTAGTTTAGCCCCAATTTTATTTGCGCTTTACCTTCTCCCCCTTGGTTCTATTTTTAGGAAGTACAGTATTGCATTTCATTTTTATGCCGATGATTGCCAGATTTATTTTCCCATGGCACAAAATAACACGGTTCAAAGTCTTATTGACTGCCTGCACGACATCAAAGTCTGGCTTTCAGCTAACTTCCTGAGCCTAAATGAAGACAAAACAGAAGTTATGTTGTTCGGTCCAAGTCGCTCTCCCTCCCCCAACGTTGACCTCGGCACTCTGACCCCGTATCTCAGCGACTCTGTCACAAACCTGGGGGTAAAGTTTGACTCAGATTTTAAATTTGAAAAACAAATCAGCAGCGTCGTTCAAAAAAGCTTTTATCAATTACGCCAAATGGCGAAAGTGAAACCGCTTCTATCAAGACATGATCTTGAGAAATTAATCCACGCTTTTATCTCGACTCGTCTTGATTACTGTAATGCCCTGTATGTTGGCATTAGCCAGGCCTCCCTCGCCCGCCTGCAGCTCGTGCAGAACTCTGCTGCTCGTCTGCTAACACAGACCCGCAGACGTGAGCACATCACCCCTATTTTAGCGTCCCTTCACTGGCTCCCTGTGCGTTACCGAATACATTTTAAACTCCTTTTATTTGTTTTTAAATGTCTAAACAACCTCGCGCCAACCTATCTCTCCGACCTCCTTCAGCCTTACTGCCCCACCCGATCCTTAAGATCAGCCGATCAGCTGCTGTTGACGGTCCCTGACACAAGGCTGAAGCTTAGAGGTGACAGAGCTTTTGCCGTTGCTGCTCCCAAGCTCTGGAACGACCTACCCCTGAGTGTTAGACAAGCCTCCTCTCTTCCTGTTTTTAAATCTCTCTTAAAAACATACTTTTATTCCATGGCTTTTAACACTGAGTGATATCCATCCTGCAATGGCGCCCCATAATACACCTGCTGTGATCCTGTTTTTATGTTTTTATGTTTTTTTTTTATTAATTCTATTTTAATTATTTATTTTTTATCGTGTTCTGTTTGTGTTGTGTTGTGTTTGCTCGGTACTTGTTTTATCTTTTAACCTGCTCATTGTACAGCACTTTGGCTGCCCCTGTGGTAAATTTTAAATGTGCTTTATAAATAAAGTTGATTTGATTTGATTTGATTTGATTAGTTGTATAACTTTCTCAGACTTTCTAGGACGTGTTTTATGCCACTTCTTTTTCTGTCTCATTTTGTCTACCTAACTTAACGTTGTGCATGAACCCACAAAGGTGAGTTTTGTTGATGTTATTGACTTGTGTGGAGTGCTAATCAGACATATTTGGTCACTGCATGACTGCAAGCTAATCGATGCTAACATGCTATTTAGGCTAGCTATATGTACATATTGCATCATTATGCCTCATTTGTAGGTATATTTGAGCTCATTTAGTTTCCTTTAAGTCCTCTTAATTCAATTTATATCTCATGACACACTATCTGTATGTAATATGGCTTTTAATTTTTTTGCGGCTCCAGACAGATTTGTTTTTGTAGTTTTGGTCCAATATGGCTCTTTCAACATTTTGGGTTGCCGACCCCTGCCCTAATAAGAACAAAGCATTTTTGGTAAAAAAAAAAGAGATAAAGAAGTAAAATACAGCACTATGTCATCAGTTTCTGATTTATTAAATTGTATAACAGTGCAAAAATATTGCTCATTTGTAGTGGTCTTTCTTGAACTATTTGGAAAAAAATATATAAAAATAACTAAAAACTTGTTGAAAAATAAACAAGTGATTCAATTATAAATAAAGATTTCTACATATAGAAGTAATCATCAACTTAAAGGCCTACTGAAATGCGATTTTCTTATTTAAACGGGGATAGCAGGTCCATTCTATGTGCCATACTTGATCATTTCGCGATATTGCCATATTTTTGCTGAAAGGATTTAGTAGAGAACATCGACGATGAAGTTTGCAACTTTTGGTCGCTGATAAAAAAGCCTTGCCTGTAACGGAAGTAGCAGACGAGTAGCGTGACGTCACAGGTTGTGGAGCTCCTCACATCTGCACATTGTTTACAATCATGGCCACCAGCAGCGAGAGCGATTCGGACCGAGAAAGCGACAATTTCCCCATTAATTTGTGCGAGGATGAAAGATTCGTGGATGAGGAAAGTGAGAGTGAAGGACTAGAGGGCAGTGGGAGCGATTCTGATAGGGAAGATGCTGTGAGAGGCGGGTGGGACCTGATATTCAGCTGGGAATGACTAAAACAGTAAATAAACACAAGACATATATATACTCTATTAGCCACAACACAACCAGGCTTATATTTAATATGCCACAAATTAATACCGCATAACAAACACCTCCCCCCTCCCGTCCATATAACCCGCCAATACAACTCAAACACCTGCACAACACACTCAATCCCACAGCCCAAAGTACCGTTCACCTCCCCAAAGTTCATACAGCACATATATTTCCCCAAAGTCCCCAAAGTTACATACGTGACATGCACATAGCGGCACGCACGTACGGGCAAGCGATCAAATGTTTGGAAGCCGCAGCTGCATGCGTACTCACGGTACCACGTCTGCGCATCCAACTCAAAGTCCTGCTGGTAAGAGTCTCTGTTGTCCTAGTTCTCCACAGGCCAATGGTAAAGCTTGACTGTCATCTTCCGGGAATGTAAACAATGAAACACCGGCTGTGTTATCCGGCACACCAGTCATGGGGTGCAATTTACGGCGGGGGTGCGTTATCCAGCACAACACCTGCCGCAATACACCGCTTCCCACCTACAGCTTTCTTCTTTGCTGTCTCCATCGTTCATTGAACAAATTGCAAAATATTCACCAACACAGATGTCCAGAATACTGTGGAATTTTGCGATGAAAACAGGCGACTTAATAGCTGGCCACCATGCTGTCCCAAAATGTCCTCCACAATCCGTGACGTCAGGCGCTGACGTCATCATACCGAGACGTTTTCAGCAGGATATTTCGCGCAAAATTTAAAATTGCACTTTAGTAAGCTAACCCGGCCGTATTGGCATGTGTTGCAATGTTAAGATTTCATCATTGATATATAAACTATCAGACTGCGTGGTCGGTAGTAGTGGGTTTCAGTAGGCCTTTAAAGTGCCCTCTTTGGGGATTGTAATAGAGATCCATCTGGATTCATGAACTTAATTCTAAACATTTCTTAACAAAAAAATAAATCTTTAACATCAATATTTATGGAACATGTCCAAAAAAAAATCTTGCTGTCAATATTGAATATTGCATTGTTGCATTTCTTTTCACAGTTCTTTTTGACAGACATTTTAGTGCGGGTCAAACCATCATGGCATGGGGGAAACTCTGAGTTTATGGGAATGAATGGAATAGCCTACTTGATTGGATGTTCAGTTTATGAACTTACATTCATATTTTGTTGAAGTATTATTCAATAAATATATTCATAAAGGATTTTTAAATTGTTGCTATTTTTAGAATACTTTAAAAAAATCTCACGTACCCCTTGGCATACCTTCAAGTACCTCCAGGGGTGCGCGTACCCCCATTTGAGAACCACTGCATTAAACCATATCCAATTGTATTTACAATCCGTAAAATATGTGAAAAAAAACGTCTACACATCACAAAATGCCACAAATTCAGTCAGCCATTTTGAATATTCCGCATATCTCCGGCAATTTCCCTAGATCTACGTCACTGCAGGAACACTTCTGCACTCCGACAATGTTGTCAGATCAGTCATACTGGAAATACGCCAACATGGAAAGAGATGTTGATAGCCATAGTCAATAACCTTTTTACCTGTTATTGACTATGGAGATGTGTTGTACATGAATGCTACTGCTGGTTGTCTCCACAAGCTGGATAGTGTGTACCACGGGGCACTGAGATTCATCACCAACTGCGCTCCCCTTACTCACCATTGTGTGTTATACTCAATGGTTAACTGGACATCTTTATGTGCTCGACGCCTCAATCATTGGTATGTTTTCATCTACAAAACCATTCTGGGTATCACTCCATCTTATCTGTCTTGTCTTTTAACAAAGAAACAAGGAAGTCACAATCTTCGTTCAATGAATGTTCTGCAATTTGTCGTCCCCAAAGTAAGAACTGAACTGGGCAAGAAAGCATTTAGGTTTTCAGCACCGAAGGCTTGGAATAACCTACAATCGAACATTAAACTTCAAACCCTAGTTACGTTGAATGAGTTTAAAGCTTCTGTGAAAGGATTGCAGTCTACCTTGTCTGTATGCACATGTGTCATGTGAGCAAGTTTTAATGTTGTAAATGTGATGTTTTATGTATTTGTTTACTGTTTTTAATGTAACCTTGCTGCTGCCCTCTTGGCCAGGTCTCCCTTGGAAAAGAGATCTTTGATCTCAATGGGATTTTACCTGGTTAAATAAAGGCTAATAATAATAATAATGTGCTGTTTATCATTCACAATCTTTATGTAAGACAAGAACACAAACGTTTGGCTTTTTTCATGCATTCCAAATCGTAAATAAATAGATAGCAGTTGAGTCAACAGATCGAGGGTCCTCTGTTGCAGGGTTCCCCAACCTTTTTAATGTATGCATTATTTTCACGGACCGGCTTTCTACTGTACGTGTGGCAGATATAAAACAGCAAAAAAAATGATCTTTTGGCTACAATCTGGCACATTAACATTGTATATGTCCATTAATGTGCATTGTCCTATGTACTATCACAAAGGAGTAATATACATCTATTAACAAGCTTATTAGTGTTTAGTGGGACAGGCGTTAGTCCATAAATTAAATTGTGTTTCTGTGCGGCCTGGTAGCAAATGCGTCACGGACCGGTACCGGTCCCCGGACCGGCGGTTGGGGACCACTGCTCTATTGCACCCTTTAAAAAACATCCAGAAACAATCCTTCAGTTACATGTTGTGACCTGAAAATTAACCAAATATGAATGATATTGTTATTATAAGCTCTAACGCAGGCGGCCTATTTTAGCGGCGCATTGATAGCAGTGAGCTAATGCTATCTTACGCTGCTGTTGTTGACACACTATAAGTAAATTCTAGATTATAATTCATGCATTTCTCACTAGGTAGTAGACAAATGTGGTCATTATTGCACATGTTTTTTTTGAAAGAAGTGATGCAAGTGGACAGTAAAAGAAGAAGTAGTAACAGGCCAAACATACACTGTTATCAAAAAATAAGGATCACGATACAGTGATTGTGTAATCGACAATGGAAGCAACAAAAACATGCATCAAGATGTGCATTAATTAAATAACACAAAACGTAAATGGACATCATTACAAAATACAAAACCCAAAACCAGTGAAGTTGGCACGTTGTGTAACTAGTAAATACAAACCGAATACAATGATTTGAAAATCCTTTTCAACCTATATTCAATTGAATAGACTGCAAAGACAAGATATTTAATGTTCGAACTGAGAAACTTATTTTTTTTGCAAATAATCCTTAACTTAGAATTTATTGGCAGCAACACTTTGCAAAATTTGGCACAGGGGCATTTTTACCACTGTGTTACATGGCCTTTCCTTTTAACAACACTCAGTAAACATTTGTGAACTGAGGAGACCAATTTTTGAAGCTTTTCAGGTGGAATTCTTTCCCATTCTTGCTTGATGTACACCTTAATTTGTACAACAGTCCGGGTTCTCCATTGTGGTAATTTAGGCTTCATATTACACCACACATTTCCAATGGGAGACAGGTCTGGACTACAGGCAGGCCAGTCTAGTTCCCGCGCTCTTTTACTATAAAGCCACGCTGTTGTAACACGTGGCTTGGCATTGTCTTGCTGAAATAAGCAGGGGCGTCTATGATAACGTTGCTTGGATGGCAACATATGTTTCTCCAAAACCTGTATGTACCTTTCAGCATTAATGGTACCTTCACAGATGTGTAAGCTACCCATGCTTTGGGCACTAATACACCCCGATAACATCACAGATGCTGGCTTTTCCTCTTTGTTGTGGAGAACACGACGTCCACAGTTTCCAAAAACTATTTGAAATGTGAACTCGTCAGACCACGGAACACTTTTCCACTTTGCATCAGTCCAGCTTAGATGAGCTCGGGCCCAGCGAAGCCGGCGGCGTTTCTGGGTGTTGTTGATAAATGGCTTTTGCTTTGCATAGTAGAGTTTTAACTTGCACTTACTGATGTAGCGACAAACTGTAGTTACTCACAGTGTTTTCTGAGGTGTTCCTGAGCCCATGTGGTGATATCCTTTACACACTGATGTCGGTTTTTGATGCAGTACCGCCTGAGGGATTGAAAGTCACGGGCATTCAGTGTTAGTTTTCGGCCTTGCAGTGATTTCTCCAGATTCTCTGAACCTTTTGTTGATATTACAGAATGTAGATGGTGAAGTCCCTAAATTCCTTGCAATAGCTCGTTGAGAAATGTTGTTCTTAAACTGTTCGACAATTTGCTTAAGCATTTGTTCACAAAGTGGTGACCCTCGCCCCATCCTTGTTTGTGACTGACTGAGCATTTCATGAAAGCTGCTTTTATACCCAATCATGGCACCCACCTGTTCCCAATTAGCCTGTTCACCTGTGGGATGTTCCAAATAAGTGTTTGATGAGCATTCCTCAACTTTCTTAGTCTTTTTTGCCACTTGTGCCAGCTTTTTTGAAACAGGTTGCAGGTATCAAATTTCAAATGAGATAATATTTGCAAAAAATAACGTTTTCCATTTCGAACATTAAGTATCTTGTCTTTGCAGTCTATTCAATTGAATATAGGTGGAAGAGGATTTGCAAATCATTGTATTCTGTTTTTATTTACCATTAACACAACGTGCCAACTTCAATGGTTTTGGGTTTTGTAATTTAATAACTGTAAGAAAAAATAATAATTTAATATTCTCTATTCATAATTCGAGTTTTCCACTCTTGGCAGTGTAATCATAATAACATGTATACAAAGCTGTAACAATATAACAGTGCAAAGAAATATACAGTATAGAGAACATTTTAAAATGTAAAAAAAGCATACTGTATAGTGTATGTAAAAGACACTGCCAATGTGCAAACATACAGTATGAGGTAAATTTATTGAATAAAATGTTCATAACATTTTGTTTTTAAATGGAGATGCTGTTTTGTTTGCAAAATAAAAGAAACAATGGTATCCATATTTGTTGGATTGTACCATATATTGCATTTTTAATGTTTTTAAACCCCTTAAATATATTCGCGGATATAACAGCAATTCGATCTTAGAGAAAATTCCATGAATCCACAAGACAGATTCATTTTCATTCATTCATTGATGTGCATCTTTGATCGATAGACAATTATACCTCAATTGTTCAATTATACATTTACACACCAATGCCTGAGAAGGAGCAGGATGAAGAAAAATCTTATATTTTCCTGCCCCCTTCAACATAATACGTAGTCTTACTTAATGGATATCATATAAACCAACCATTACATCCAAATATAATGAAAACACACAAAAAAACTCAACAAGTGCAAAACTTCATGAAGTACAAACCGAACAAAAAAAAAAGTAATATACACCTCACGGGATGATACAAATCAAATACAAAACCAGGCAAAAAAACAAGTACAATACTGTATTTTCCACACTATAAGGTGCACCGGATTATATGGCGCACCTTCAATGAATGGCCTATTTCAAAACTTTGTTCACATATAAGGCGCACCGCATTATAAGGCGCACAAAATAGATGCTACAGTAGAGGCTGGGGTTATGTTATGCATCCCGTAGTTGCGAGACCTGTTGTGGCTCAATATTGATCCATATATAAGGCGCTTTTGAGAAATTTGGAGGTTTTTAGGTGCGCCTTATAGTGCGGAAAATACGGTAATAAATATAAAGCAAAATGTAAACACTTATGGCTGTCCATATGATCTTATTGTTCTGTCTTTATATATTTTTTTCAATTGGAATATATTTTTTACAGTCTTTTATCTCATTGTAAAGAGAATTCCATAGTTTAACCCCCACCACTGATATGCACATTTGTTTTTAAGTTGTCCTTGAATACTGATGTTTGAAATGACCTTTTCTTCTATGCTCTGTATTCTCAGAAGTGATGACAAACATTTTTTGTAAATTTGCTGGTAATGTTTTACTTTTAGCCTTAAACATGACGATGAAACCGAATACCAGTTAATGCTGATATTTGTTTTTTTGCTGATCCAGTGTAGAACATCAATGATACTGCTGAGCTGTGCTGAACTTGAGTCTTGTCGTTGCAATTTTGCAGTCTGTCATTGTTGTGGTGCCGCACAGTGGCCTTGTGGTTAGTCTCGCAGTCTGGAAATCCTGGTTTGTATCTCTGTCGGAACATCTTTGAGTGGAGTTTGTATTACATGTGTGGATTTACTTCATGTTCTTCTTATATCCCCAAAACATGCATTGTAGACTAAATTGTCCATACATGTTAATGGTTGTGTGTCCATACTGCATGATGTATCATGGGATGTATTCAGAGATGTCTGGATCCCGATCATGGGATTAGATCGGTGGCTGATATTTGCTTTAACTGACTGATCTGCTAATGAGCTGCCAAACTCAAAGGTTCGTAATTAGGATTTGACAAATACAGAGGTCAAAAATTGGAAGGCTGAAATTAGCACTATATAAATAATATTACCTTGAGCAACACAGGGAATTTCCAGTAAAACAAAAGCTTTCATTGAGGTAGTTATAATATCCAACATCTTTGATCATCAGCATGATTTTGTAACAGTCCACTTTTTGGCCGAGTCATACCAAAGACTATTAAAACAATGGGACCCATTACCTCCCTGCTTGGCACTCAGCATCAACGGTTGGAATTGGGGGTTAAATCACCAAAAATGGGCCCTGCGATGAGGTGGCGACTTGTCCAGGGTGTACCCCGCCTTCCGCCCGATTGTAGCTGAGATAGGCTCCAGCGCCCCCCGCGACCCCAAAGGGAATAAGCGGTAGAAAATGGATGGATGGATGGATCACCAAAAATGATTCCCGAGTGCGGCCACCGCTGCTGCTCACTGCTCCCCTCACCTCCCAGGGGGTGGAACAAGGGGATGGGTCAAATGCAGAGGGTCATTTCACCACACCTAGTGTGTGTGACTATCAGTGGTAATTTAACTTTAACTTGTATTAATATGCTGAAGTTTTTAACATAATTAAAACCTAACTACATTTTCAACAATGAGTGGGAAGCAAACCCCCAAACTTGTGTTTTGCAACTGGGTATTAATTACGGCCACCACGAGAGCTACCACAAATATCTAACTGAAATATGTTCTCATATTCATATCATAGTAACAGTGGTACTATTGTATTGTTAGTGTACAGGAGCTTTTCTTGTTTTTGTTTGTATAGTATTGTTCTTGTATTATATTGTTTATGTTAAATGTGGAATGAGTGAGAGGGGTTGGGATATTATAAGCATTTGCTTCATCCAACCCCTTTTCAAGCCTTGCATAAATGTCTCTGCCAAAATGTAAAAAAAAAAAATGGTGTTGTTGGACTGTGCAGGTTTGAAATAAATAATTAAATCAATCAATCAATCAATCAGTGACAGAGCACCATGTGGCCAGGAATACGCTTGGGGTATTTTTTTTCATGATGTGCCTTGTCATCTAATAATTTACATTCTAATGCGCTTCTTTGCGCAAAGCGCCACACCCAACGGACCGCGAAGACCTACGCACGGCTAAGTTTAGGGCAGGCGGGCTTGATCTCTGTGAGCAGACCCTGGCTGACATGACAACTGTAGTTTCCCGACAGCGTTTCACATCAATTTCATTCATTACATTTCCATATTCCGTTTTACACTCATGGACACGGGACTTGCATGAATTCCAGGAGGGTGCGTGTTTTTCAAATTTGAGAGCAAGCTGCATTGGCCGCGCCGTCAGTGTGAAGATCTTCGAAAATACTAATCCTCACCACTATAGTGACAAATTAATTAAGGGCTTGATTTACTAAAAACAGAATTACCTGCACTAAACAGCGTGTGCAAACAGTAATAGTGCATGTTCTAGTAGTGGCCGTGTTGTATGTGATCTACTAAGACTGCATATACCTGTACACAGAGGTGGGTAGTAACGCGCTACATTTACTCCGTTACATCTACTTGAGTAACTTTTGGGATAAATTGTACTTCTAAGAGTAGTGTTAATGCAACATACTTTTACTTTTACTTGAGTATATTTATAGAGAAGAAACGCTACTTTTACTCCGCTACTTTTACTCCGCTACTTTTACTCCGCTACTTTTATCTACATTCAGCTAGCTACTCGCTACTGATTTTTATCGATCTGTTTATGCACACTTTGTTTGTTTTGGTCTGTCAGACAGACCTTCAAAGTGCCTGCGTTTCACCAAATGCAGTCACTAGTGACGTTCCACTCCGTTCCATCAATCAGACGCAGTCACTGGTGACGTTGGACCAATCAAACAGAGCCAGGCGGTCACATGACTTGACTTAAACAAGTTGAAAAACTTATTGGGGTGATACCATTTAGTGGTCAATTGTACGGAATATGTACTGTACTGTGCAATCTACTAATACAAGTTTCAATCAATCAATCAAAAGTGTGAAGGAAAAAAGACACTTTTATTTCAACCGTACATCCCGTCAAAAGCCTAAAGACTGACTGCACAGTTCCTGTCTTCACAATAAAAGTGCCGCTCCATCGCGCCTGCGCTAACAAAATAAGAGTCTCCGAAAGTCAGCGCAAACAAGCGAGCAAGCTACGGAGTTTGCCGCCAATGTATTTCTTGTAAAGTGTATAAAAACGAATATGGAAGCTGGACAAATAAGATGCCAAAAACCAACCACTTTCATGTGGTATTAGACAAAAAGGAGGAACTTTTTCCTCCATTTGAAAACGTGGACGTTATCATCATTACTGTCTGATTCCAATCAATGCAAGTCATCAGAATCAGGTAATACACCAACTTATATTCTTGTCTTCATGAAAGAAAGGAATCTATATGTTAAACATGCATGTATATTCATTAAAACACCTTTAACAGGTGAACAAAAACGGCAAAATAAATACATATAAATGATATACTGTATATATAAATGTATGTATATATATATATTTATATATATATATATATATATATATATATATATATAATATGTGTGTGTATGTTACTCATCAGTTACGCAATACTTTAGTCGTTTTTCACAACATACTTTTTACTTTTACTCAAGTAAAAATTTGGGTGACTACTCCTTACTTTTACTGGAGTAATACATCTCTAAAGTAACAGTACTCTTACTTGAGTACAATTTCTGGCTACTCTACCCACCGCTGCCTGTACATTTGAAAATTGGTACAGACCACCTTATCTAAATGAGAATTTTGCATGTTAGCTCGACCATTTACTGCACATTGATGTTACCATCCTCCTACTTGTGGCGTTATGCTATATTTTCAAATATGCAGGACGTACATGACGTACCACTTTTTATGGGCATTTTAGAAGCAGGCAGACTCATGCAGTGCATCTGGATTGAAACCTCTTTTTTTCTTTTTCTTTTTCTTTTTTAACGCACCCATCAACAAGACAACATTACATATGATTGGATTTTGTTTCTGTCAACTTCTTTGTCTCGTATATATACTTTTGGGAACATGTCAGTTCCTTGTTTTGACGTCTTAGTCAACGTGCCAAAAAAAGGAATGATTAGGCCTGCTATACTGAGCAGAATGACACAAGAAGCTAACCGCTAAAGCTTTGATGTAAGGTAGGGGTGATCCATCCAGATGTTGATACTATTGATATCAGTGTAATATCAATAAATGAACGATACAAAAGTGCTTAGATCAATATTTGTCTTTTACTGTTTTTTTTTATTATGACATATTCGTTTTTTGTGTAATTTTGTTATTATTTACAAAAACAAAACCCAAGTCATTAGAATAGTAGCTTTTTTCTTTTGTTCAGTTATTGAGAAGTAGCCACTTGAGTTTGTTAAAAACGTTGTATATAGCATTCAATAGCACACATTTAATACATCATCTGATTTACAACAATAGTAGCACATTCTAAATGTAAAAATGTGTTATTGTGTTTACTTTAGTTACTTGCTGTAAAACATTCTATACTCTTTGTTTGAAGAATCGGATCGAAATTTGAAAATGGGATTGGATCTGATACAAAAAAAAAAAAAGGTTTGAAATTGTTGACCAAAAATGTTCAGTAATATAATATATAATTTTATTGTTAGTGATTTATTTTTACAACTTCCCTACACATTTAAATGAGATGATTCCAAAAAGGTCTCCCATTAATTTACCCTCCTGTGAATTAAGTACATGTATTGTGTTAAAATGAGCAGGTAAGTTTGAGATTGTGGGCACATTCCCCACTGTAACGAAGAAACCAAACCACTGTGTCCTCCAGTCAATCCAACACTTCCCTCTGGGGAGCCTGCAATAAAAACAAATCAGGACCCAAGCGGTCAAAGGCATCACTGGGACTGCCCGATTATTTTTACCTAACACAGGAAAGAGTCCACTCATAATAAACGCAGGGCGAGGCGCTGACAGATCGTGTTAACCCCAATCTAAATGAAAGAGTAGGAAGTTCTTCTAGGATGTTTAGCACAGGCCGAATGTTTTATTATAGCGTATCAACTTCTTATTGGAACTCATAACTTCATGAATCCAGCTGTTTATTCTGTGGTAACAGAGTGTGACCCCCATGTCTTGTCTTTGCTCGGCTGGTTGGAACCCTGCATGGCCATCTCCGCCACCGGTGTCTGAATGTGTTTGCGAATGCTCTTAAATGACCTCGACATAATCCAAAGTGCAATGAAAGCCCCCAGATGCTCACGTATGTTTGCTCAGTCTAATGCTATACCAGCTACATCAACAGTAATTTTAGCCGCACCGAGTCACTGACAGATGTTACGTGTGCAAAGGTAGGTCAATCATACTCGATTCTGGCCAGCATGTGGTCACAATATGTGTTGACAGAGCATTGAATGATAACCTTGGAAAGCAGGTCCGACTCGAGCGGTCCACATCTTACTGATGGATCAATCAACATCTCATTGGATAGCAAACCCGGGATGTTAAAATCTATTAAACATGCTAACTCCTATAATTAGGACCAACTGTCACAGACATAGGGCTGGATTTATCCAGATCTCAAATATAAATTGCACGTTCTATCGGTGAGTGCAAAAGAGGTGCAGATGCCCTATTAAAAACTGTGTACTACCCACCGTTACCAAGGAGACACTCATATTTTCCACATCTATTGCATCGTGCTCCAACCTGTAGCATTTGGCTGCGTCCACTTTTTCATAAAGCAGTTTTGTCCTCTGCACGTTTTAACTTCGAAAAAAATAATGTTATGCTATTGAATGGAGACAAGTCAAACACTGGCACCAGGCGGAATAGTGCCACTCAGGCTGTGAGGCTTGTCTCTTTCGACTGCCCACAAGCTAATGGATTTATTTCTTGCCAATGTGACAATGATTGAATTAAATAAAAAAAAATGAATCAAACTTTATTTATAAAGCGCTTTTTATACATAAAAGGAATGCAACACAAAGTGCTCTACAGATTTAAAAACAAGCACGCAGAAGCTGACCAATCATCAATCAGTTGCAAGATAAGAGTGAGTTGACCTCATACTTGCCAACCCTCCCGGATTTTCCGGGAGACTCCCGAAATTCAGCGCCTCTCCCGAAAACCTCCCGGGACAAATTTTCTCCCGGAAATCTCCCGAAATTCAGGCAGACCTGAGTGATGTGTCGACAGCCTGTTTTCACATCCGCTTTCCCACAATATAAACAGCGTGCCTGCCCAATCACATTATAACTGTAGAATGATCGAGGGAGAGTTCTTGGTTTCTTATGTGGGTTTATTGTTAGGCAGTTTCATTAACGTCCTCCCAGCGCGGTAACAACACACAACAACAGCAGTCACGTATTCGTCTACCGTAAAGCAGTTTGTCTGCCGTAAACAGCAATGTTGTGACACTCTTAAACAGGACAATACTGCCATCTACTGTACATGCATATGTGACAATAACATCTAGGGCTTTTAGAGAGTGCAGTGCACAACTGCGCACACCACAAGGAGACGAAGCAGAAGAACGAGGAAGATACAGCCATGGCGACACCGACGGCGAGTAAGATGAAGAAATACGCTTGTAAGTTCCAAGCCGCAGCTGCGATTGGACCTGGATAGCCTTCGGGAAGAAGTAGTGGACTACCAAGTGCTTGGCAGAGAAAATCTTCCTCAGGTAGCAAAGATTGACCGGTTTTGGGCCATGACATGTTTTGATGAAAGCACTTTTGTGCGTGCCACACAGCAATGCATCATCAGAGAGGGTGTTCAGCATGGTTAGAAAGATAGTGACAGAGAATAGAACAAGGATGGACAATTCAACCCTTAACTGAACAATGAGTAGATGAGTGTTATGTGTGTGTATATGTGTAAATAAATGAACACTGAAATTCAAGTATTTCTTTTATATATATATAAAATACAAATAAATATATATATATATATATATAGCTAGAATTAACTGAAAGTCAGGTATTTCATATATGAAATACTTGACTTGGTGAATTCTAGCTGTAAATATAGTCCTCCCCTTTTGACCACGCCCCCAACCACGCCCCCGCCCCGCCCCCGATGACGCCCCCCACCACCTCCCCACCCCCCACCTCCCGAAATTGGAGGTCTCAAGGTTGGCAAGTATGGTTCACCTCCAAATGGCAATATGAATCACAAACAAGTAAAACATACAGCAGAATAGAATAGAATAGAATAGAATAGAATGGACTTTATTGTCATTATATTTGCATATAACGAGATTAAGGACTCCAACTTAAGGTGCGGTAGTGGGAACAAATATGGGGTAAAAATAAATTAAATTACACAACAGGTAATAAAGAAAAAACTAACAATTGAAATAAGCAGACTACTATCCAATAAAAATAATAAGCAATCCTGTACAATATACAAAACACTATAGAAATACAAAAAGTAGGAAGTGGATTCATTAGGCTCCATATGTTGCGGTTTACCAGAGACATAAAACGTGACACATTGGGGAGTTGCACTATCCAGTGTGTTGAATATCTTAAAATGTGTTTTGTGGCAATTCAAAATTTCACCACAGAGTCAGTTGCTATGGAGAGTGACACTTTCTATCATTTTCAGCAGACTGCATTGCAAAATGATTAGCCCCCTCTCCTCCTCTCAGAGGAGATCCACCCAGGAATGGGGCCATATGAATCTGGCCAAATGTATGAACGTCACACTGGCCTATAGCCATTGTTCTAATGAGAGCCCATTAGGAAATGGACTGATTCCCTCTCTGAGAGCTCAAACCAATTTCCTGAGCCTTGTCGACTCCTTTGATGAAGGCTGGTACTGAGAGGCTGCGTGTGCCACTGGGTCGCCAAGGTGACGGGACATCCTGGCAGGATAAACAGGATGTGAAGCTAAGTTAAGTAAAGAGTCTGATTAGAACCCCCTTGCAGTCTGATAAGAATGGCACTCAGCGGTGGTTGGACGCCACACTGCCTCTTGCAAGTACGTCATTTGTGGAGCCGTAATGGGACTTTGTCATTAATAATCAGTAAAATCAGCACTTTTGGTCACCCTTCAAATACTGAAGGTTTTGCAGATTTTCTATGGAATTAAGGTCCTGTTCATCAGCCCTTTTTCTTTCTTCCATCCATCCATACAGCCATCTTCTTCCACTTGTCCGAGGTCGGGTTGCGGGTGCAGCAACCTAAGCAAGGAAGCCAGGACCTACCTCTCTCCAGCTCCTTTGTCCAGCTCTTCTCGGGGGATCTCGAGGCGTTCCCGTATTTCCTGAGTTTATGGATGGATGGATGGAAACATTATTTTGTGACAATAAATTTTTTTTATGTAATCATAGTATCCATCCATCCATCCATCCATCTTCTTCCGCTTATCCGAGGTCGGGTCGCGGGGGCAGCTTAAGCAGGGAAGCCCAGACTTCCCTCTCCCCAGCCACTTCGTCCCGAGGCGTTCCCAGGCCAGCCGGGAGAGATAGTCTTCCCAGCGTGTCCTGGGTCTTCCCCGTGGCCTCCTACCGGTCGGACGTGCCCGAAACACCTTCCTAGGGAGGCGTTCGGGTGGCATCCTGACCAGATGCCCGAACCACCTCATCTGGCTCCTCTCGATGTGGAGGAGCAGCGGCTTTACTTTGAGCTCCCTCCGAATGACAGAGCTTCTCACCCTATCTCTAAGGGAGAGCCCCGCCACTCGGCGGAGGAAACTCATTTCGGCCGCTTGTACCCGCGATCTTGTCCTTTCGGTCATGACCCAAAGCTCTTGACCATAGGTGAGGATGGGAACGTAGATCGACCGGTAAATCGAGAGCTTTGCCTTCCGGCTCAGCTCCTTCTTCACCACAACGGATCGATACAGCGTCCGCATTACTGAAGACGCCGCACCGATCCGCCTGTCGATCTCACGATCAACTCTTCCCCCACTCGTGAACAAGACTCCGAGGTACTTGAACTCCTCCACTTGGGGCAAGATCTCCTCCCCAACCCGGAGATGGCACTCCACCCTTTTCCGGGAGAGAACCATGGACTCGGACTTGGAGGTGCTGATTCCCATCCCAGTCGCTTCACACTCGGCTGCGAACCGATCCAGTGAGAGCTGAAGATCTTGGCCGGAGGAAGCCATCAGGACCACATCATCTGCAAATAGCAGTGACCTAATCCTGCAGCCACCAAACCAGATCCCCTCAACGCCCTGACTGCGCCTAGAAATTCTGTCCATAAAGGTTATGAACAGAATCGGTGACAAAGGGCAGCCTTGGCGGAGTCCAACCCTCACTGGAAACGTGTCCGACTTACTGCCGGCAATGCGGACCAAGCTCTGACACTGATTATACAGGGAGCGAACTGCCACAATAAGACAGTCCGTTACCCCATACTCTCTGAGCACTCCCCACAGGACTTCCCGGGGTACACGGTCGAATGCCTTCTCCAAGTCCACAAAGCACATGTAAACTGGTTGGGCAAACTCCCATGCACCCTCAAGGACCCTGCCGAGAGTATAGAGCTGGTCCACAGTTCCACGATCAGGACGAAAACCACACTGTTCCTCCTGAATCCGAGGTTCGACTATCCGGCGTAGCCTCCTCTCCAGTACACCTGAATAGACCTTACCGGGAAGGCTGAGGAGTGTGATCCCACGATAGTTGGAACACACCCTCCGGTTCCCCTTCTTAAAGAGAGGAACCACCACCCCGGTCTGCCAATCCAGAGGTACCGCCCCCGATGTCCACGCGATGTTGCAGAGTCTTGTCAACCAAGACAGCCCCACAACATCCAGAGCCTTAAGGAACTCCGGGCGGATCTCATCCACCCCCGGGGCCTTGCCACCGAGGAGCTTTTTAACTACCTCGGCAACCTCAGCCCCAGAAATAGGAGAGCCCACCACAGATTCCCCAGGCCCTGCTTCCTTATAGGAAGACGTGCTGGTAGGATTGAGGAGGTCTTCGAAGTATTCCCTCCACCGATCCACAACATCCGCAGTCGAGGTCAGTAATCATAGTAGTATCGACTAAATACACTCTTGTACTTGATATCATTACAGTGGATGCCAGGTGCAGATCCACCCATGGCATTTGTTTACTAATGACGCCGGTGAGCTACGGTGTGTAGTGAAGCATGTTTAGCTATTCCTCGTCCTGCAGGGATGATAATTATAAGAAACTTACTTTATTTGTAGCCGCTAGCTAGCTAGTCATGCCTTAAAGCACCTCTTCCTGAGGGCGTTTTAGTGTTATAGCTCACCTTTATCTTTAGTTTTTAGGCCAAAATGCGTCCGTTCTTCCTTTTCTCTCTACACACCTTGTCTGCTTGTAAGTACTCCATGATTGTGCGCTGCCGAACACGCTCCACTGCTCGTAAAACCAGCAATGTCAAGACGTGACGACGCGCCGTCATGCCTGTTAAAAAAAAAGAAAAAAAAAGGGTACTTTTCAGTACCGTTTTTGATGAATTAGTACCGCAATACTATACTAATACTGGTATACCGTACAACTCTAATTAAAAGTATTCAAAAATAGGGATTTACTTTTTAATCACCCTCTAGATCAGTGATTTTCAACCTTTTTTGAGCCAAGGCACATTTTTTGTGTTGACAAAATCCGGAGGCACACCACCAGCAGAAATCATTAAACAACGAAACTCAGTTGACAGTAAAAAGTTGTTGTCGCAATTGTTGGATATGACTTTAAACCATAACCAACCATGCATCACTATAGCTCTTGTCTCAAAGTAGGTGTACTGTCACCACCTGTCACATCACGCCGTGACTTATTTGGAGTTTTTTTTGCTGTTTTCCTGTGTGTAGTGTTTTAGTTCTTGTCTTGCGCTCCAATTTTGGTGGCTTTTTCTCTTTTTTTGGTATTTTCCTGGAGCAGTTTCAGGTCTTCCTTTGAGCAATATTTCCCGCATCTACTTTGTTTTTATCCTTCTTCGTGGGGACATTGTCGATTGTCATGTCATGTTCGGATGTTACATTGTGGACGCCATCTTTGCTCCACAGTAAGTCTTTGCTGTCGTCCAGCGTTCTGTTTTTGTTTACTTTGTAGCCAGTTCAGTTTTACTTTCGTTCTGCATAGCCTTCCCTAAGCTTCAATGCCTTTTCTTAGAGGCACTCACCTTTTATTTATTTTTGGTTTAAGCATTAGACACCCTTTTACCTCCACACTGCCTCCCGCTGTTTCCGAAATCTACAAAGCAATTAGCTACCTGCTGCCACCTACTGATATGGAAGAGTATTACACAGTTACTCTGCCGAGCTCTCGACAGCACCAACACTCAACAACAACACACCATTTACAGACTATAATTACTGGTTTGCAAAAAATATTTTTTACCCCAAATCGGTGAAATTAGATAATCTCCCACGGCACACCAGACTGTATCTCACGGCACAGTGATTGAAAAACACTGCTCTAGATAGATACCTGGAGGTTAGGGCTTCTTTAAAGGTGATCATTTTTTAAACCCGTGATTAACGAGCATGCGTCCTGACTCCTTTTTGACCTTTGCTGTAACGCCGTCGTTCAGTTGCTGTAGAGCCACAAGCTCGAAAACAGAGAACAGAAATGGACAAAGAAAGGGGGACATTTCTATAAAAATGGGACCCATTACCTCCCTGCTTGACACTCACCATTACCTCCCTGCTTGACACTCAGCATCAAGGGTTGGAATTGGGGGTTAAATCACCAAAAATGATTCCCGGGCGCGGCCACCGCTGCTGCTCACTGCTCCCCTCACCTCCCAGGGGGTGATCAAGGGTGATGGGTCAAATGCAGAGAATAATTTCGCCACACCTAGTGTGTGTGTGACAATCACGGGTGCTTTAACTTTAACTTTAACTTCAGACAAGAATATTTTATCTTCATGTCAGGTTCAAACACTGATGACATCTATTAAACAGACAAGAAGCAAGGAATCATGCAGAGACAGACTTCAATTTGGCTCAATTGAGGAGAGACATTTTTTGGGCTGTACTCTAGTTACAGATCCAAACTACGCTCTAAAGTCCCGCCCACGTGCTTCCTCTATTTATTTGGGAGGTCCCTGGTTACATCACTGAAGCTGTCGCTGAGGGAAAGGGGTTATCTCGACAGCCCCAATTAGACACTATATATGACTATTAATGAAATGCAAATGTGTTGACACTCGTGATATCGCCCTGTCTCTGCTCTGTCTGCGTCACGGCGCTCGATGTTCCCTTGGCAGTCAGCAGGCCGATTCAGGGTCTGAAAACACTGATAAGAGACGACTTGCTTTGCACAGATAGAAAAAGTACAACTTCAGCACAATTGATAATAACTATAGCAACGGCCCTTAAGCATAAGAGTTGTGTGATAATATATACATAATTATTCTAACACTTCAGTCGCCGTGAGACGACATCATTGAAGCGAACGCCTACTGGTGCGCTTTGCCGCTTGTAAAGAGGAGAGTCACGTCTGTGTTTGCATTACAGTCAATGATCAATCAATCAATGTTTATTTATATAGCTCTAAATCACAAGTGTCTCAAAGGGCTGCACAAGCCACAACGACATCCTCGGTACAAAGCCCACATAAGGGCAAGGAAAAACTCACCCCAGTGGGACGTCGATGTGAATGACTATGAGAAACCTTGGAGAGGACCGCATATGTGGGTAACCCCCCCCCCCCCCCCCCCCTCTCGGGGAGACCGAATGCAATGGATGTCGAGTGGGTCTGACATAATATTGTGAGAGTCCAGTCCATAGTGGATCCAACATAATAGTAAGAGTCTAGTGGAGTGCATTAATTACTTAACATGGAGATTGTTCCTCTCACCGCTTTAGTAAGATGGAATAAGAGCTCAGCAGAAAAAAAGACGGTAGAGAGGAAGGCTCACTTTTATCTGAGACTTTTGTCAAAACATGTGGAGACACCTCTTCTCATACACACACATCACTTAAACATACACATCACATTTCGGCTTCACAATAATAACGTTATGCGTCACATCTGATCAAACTGCGAAAACAATGAAAAATCATCTTCCATTACGATCATGCTTTGTCAAAGGCGTTTTGTAATGTAATCTGTGATATTTCTACCGAAATAAATATTTTATGGCTGATTGAAATAAAGTTGTGTTTTTTTTAAATTAACTTTTCTGATTGATAGTCCGCAATTATAGAATATTTAGCAGGCTGAATATTACATTTTATTAATAAATAGAGAAGGTTAAAATATTGCCATGCAGAGATATGAATACCATTAACGTGTACAACATTTAATGTACATAATATCAGAAGCATTTATCCAGGTAGAAATATCACAGATTACATTATCAAACATCTTTGGCAATCACACCATGACCGTACCAATCCACATTTGGTGTTATTAATGCATGAAACTGGTTTGTAAACAAGGTGTGGCTCCTCTCCTCTGAGTGCAAGGGCTCCTACAGCAGGAATACAAACGCAAAGCATGTCTATGTCCTTTTTTTGTTGAGCTGTTTAAAACTAATTGTCCAGTCATAAAAACTTGAAAATGATCTGTACACTCATTAATGACGGAAAATTTAATTTTTTATTTAATAGCAATTAATTTTGAGTCAAGTATGAACAAACTACGATTAGTCGTGATTAAATATTTTAATCGTTAGACAGCCCTACTGGAGATACATGGTAGATGTATTAATCTTTGTGGGTATTTCATTACTGCTGTGTTCTATCGCTAGAGCTACTGTGGCATTTTCCCACCTCCCACCTAATCCAGGAGTTTGGGACGCCAGTAGTCAATAGTATTGTAAAACACCAGAGAAGGTCTTTTGTTAACCCAACTATCGCTCACCTCTTTATTATCATACTCCTGTCCTCCCTCCTGAGACCTTGGGCTCATTATCAGACTTAACACCTGTGTGCACACAAAGAGGACTCTCTGGATCAGGGAGGTTACAAAATGAAAACAAATGATAGAGTGTGAATTAAATATTAGGTGCAAAATGAAAATTTGGATCTAACATAAAACGTCCACGTTCTAGTTGGTCATACTAAGTTAGACTAAGACACTCATTAGCTATTGTTACGTATCGTTACCTTTGAAGTCACAAACCTGATATAACGTATATGTTAATGCTAGTTTTGAGTAGAAACAGCCGTAATTGGTTCCATAGCTGGGTTGCAATCACGAGACCTAGAGGCACATCCGGACACTTCCAGGTTTCAGGCGACGGTCTAGAGCAGGGGTGCTCATTACGTCGATCGCGATCTACCGGTCGATCTCGGAGGGTGTGTCAGTCGATCACCAGCCAGGCATTAAAAAAATAGTCCTAAAAATGAGCGATCATAAATCTTCACTATGACGTCACTTTCGTCACTTGATTGACATTCACGGCACCCGAGGGTCTTCTGAGATGACGCTGGCTGCTGCCAGCTCCATTAAAATTACAGACTGGAAGGCGAGAAACACTTTATTTCAACAGACTCTGGCGCCGTACCTGTCATCAAAAACTCCAAAGACCGACTGCACAGTTGCACAATAAAAGCTCTGCTTCATCCTGCCTGCGCTACCAAAATAAGAGTCTCAGAAAGCTGGCGTGGACAAGCTAGCAAGCTACGGAGTTTGCCGACAATGTATTTCTTGTAAAGTGTATACAAAGGAGTACGGAAGCTGGACAAATAAGATGCCAAAAACCAACCACTTTCATGTGGTATTGGACAGAAAGGAGGACTTTTTTTCTCCTCCATTCGAAAATGCGGACGTTATCATCACCACTGTCTGATTCCAATCAATGCAAGTCATCACAATCAGGTAATACACCAACTTATATTCTTGTCTTCATGAAAGAAAGGAATTTATATGTGTTAAACATGCTTGTGTTATCTTTAACCACCTTTAACTTGTTAACAATATTAACTATATGTGTTAAACATGCTTGTATGATATTTAACCACCTTTAAGTTGTTAACAATATTAACTATATGTGTTAAACATGCTTATTTTATCTTTAACCACCTTTAAGTTGTTAACAATATTAACTATTTATGTTAAACATGCTTGTATTATTTTTAACCACCTTTAACTTGTTAACAATATTAACTATATGTGTTAAACATGCTTGCATTATCTTTAAACACCTTTAACTTGTTAACAATATTAACTATATGTATTAAACATACTTGTATTATCATTAAACACCTTTAATGTATTAACAATATTAACTATATGTGTTAAACATGCTTGCATTATCATTAAACACCTTTAACTTGTTAACAAAAACATATATTTCATAAATAAGTAAATATAAATGATATATATGAATGAGGTAGATCCCCACGACTTGATCAATTGAAAAGTAGCTCGCCTGCAGAAAAAGTGTGAGCACCCCTGGTCTAGAGTCCCATTAGGCCACTGTTTATTTACTTGAATCAATGCAGATTTGGGCGTATTTTGGAAAGTTTAGAGGCAAATATTTAACCATTTATCATCGCCAAGAGGTTACTGCTCGCTACAACCTCACTTCATTTGACACTTAAGGGAGAGAAGAAAAGATCGGAGGCACCTCATGTTTTTACATCTGAGTGGTCCACAAATTAAACATTAATCGGGAAACACAAAGTTGGACTTATTCGTGCATCGGTAAGTAGCGTATTTGATTGACATAACGAGTGCCAGGCTGCTGTAATCGTGACGCTAATGAGAAAAATGACAAGTTTGCTTGCAGTTGATTTCCATCCATCCATCCATTTTCTACCGCTTATTCCCTTTTGGGTCACGGGGGGCACTGGAGCCTATCTCAGCTACAATCGGGCGGAAGGCGGGGTACACCCTGGACAACTCGCCATCTCATCGCAGTGCAGTTGATTTCCTGCTACAAATATTAGTCTCATCTACACTTCATGTCTGCAGTTGTTTTTATGGTGTGAAGTTCATATTTTGTCTCATTATTTAGTTGTTGTGCAAATATTTTGCTGTTTAGTCTACGAGAAACGTATTAATCTAGTTTATTAATACTTTTAAGCATTAGTTGTAACGATACCAATATTTTGGTACCGGTACCGGTACTAATATTATTTAGAAACTTTTCGGTACTTTTCTAAATAAAGGGGACCACAAAGAATTGCATTAGTGGCTTTATTTGACCAAAAAAATCTTAGGGTACATTAAACATATGTTTATTATTGCAGTTAAGTCCTTAAATAAAATAGTGAACATACTAGACAACTTATCTTTTAGTAGTAAGTAAACAAACAAAGGCTCCTAATTTAGCTGCTGACGTATGCAGTAACGTATTGTGTCATTTATCATTTTATTATTTTGTCAAAATTATTAAGGACAAGTGGTAGAAAATTAATTATTAATCCACTTGTTCATTTACTGTTAATATCTGCTTACTTTCTCTTTCAACATGTTCTATCTACACTTCTGTTAAAATATAATAATCACTTATTCTTCTGTTGTTTGATACTTCACATCAGTTTTGGATGATACCACAAATTTGGGTATCAATCCAATACCAAGTAGTTATAGGATCATACATTGGTCATATTCAAAGTCCTCATGTGTCCAGGGACATATTTACTGAGTTTATAAACATAATATACATTTAAAAAAACCGTAAGAAAATGTTGTGAATCCAAAAAATATCGACGTAATCATAGTAGTATCGACTATATACGTGCCCGTACTTGATACTCACCTTAGAGTGCCGGCTGGGGAAGTACCTATTGGTTCCCATTCGTAGTGGGCAGAGCCTGGCGAGGATATGGTTCCCCTTCAGAGGGCCACGTGTAACAGTGAATCTATATGATTATAAACATATAACAGCCTTGTTACACAATTTGCTAAGGCAACTATTTTTGATTGTTATATTTTTTGTAGATTGATGGATAACTTGCTTTGAAATCATAAGTCAATATGACAAGCAGATATTTAAGTGTTTTATTTTTTTATTTTTTTTATTTTTATTAATCAATCCAACAAAATAATACACAATAATACAATTCCAGAACAATTGAGGACACACAGGCATGACAAAAAACAATCCAAAAGTAGTCAAACAAAAATGAATAATATCAACAACATTATCAATATTAATAAGAATTCCAACATAGCAATGATTACAAATCCCTCATTTACATGTTCATCACAGCCATTTATAAAAAATAAAAACATTTGAAAAATGAACAATAGTGTCACAGTGGCTTACACTTGCATCACATCTCATAAGCTTGACAACACCCATCCATCCATCCATTTTCTACCACGTGTCCCTTTTGGGGTGGCGGGGGGTGCTGGAGCCTATCTCAGCTGCATTCGGGCGGAAGGCGGAGTACACCCTGGACAAGTCGCCACCTCATCACAGGGCCAACACAGATAGACAGACAACATTCACACTCACATTCACACACTAGGGACCATTTAGTGTTGCCAATCAACCTATCCCCAGGTGCATGTTTTTGGACACATATTGTCCAATATTTTCAACAAAGATAAAATAAGTCCTATTTTAGTTAAAACTAATTCAAGTAATGGATCCCATATTCCTATATATGACTCATTATTATCTAAATTAAATGCCGTTTTTTCTACTGATATAATTTCCATAGCTTGTGTATACCAGTCAGTATGAGTTGGACTATCAACATCTATCCATTGTTTTAGTAGTACTCTTTTTGTTGTTATGCATATTGAAAGAAATGCATTTTTACTCTTTGATTACACGTTATTAAATTGATTGTTTTTGATAACCAAAAAAAAAAAAAAAATCCTTGGAACATATTCTACTATGTATAACATGTACAATTGCCTATGCAACATTTGTCTGTTAAAGGGGAACATTATCACCAGACCTATGTAAGCGTCAATATATACCTTGATGTTGCAGAAAAAAGACCATATATTTTTTTAGCCGATTTCCGAACTCTAAATGGGTGAATTTTGGCGAATTAAACGCCTTTCTACTATTCGCTCTCGGAGCGATGACGTCACAACGTGACGTCACATCGGGAAGCAATCCGCCATTTTCTCAAACACCGAGTCAAATCAGCTCTGTTATTTTCCGTTTTTTCGACTGTTTTCCGTACCTTGGAGACATCATGCCTCGTCGGTGTGTTGTCGGAGGGTGTAACAACACGAACAGGGACGGATTCAAGTTGCACCAGTGGCCCAAAGATACGAAAGTGGCAAGAAATTGGACGTTTGTTCCGCACACTTTACCGACAAAAGCTATGCTACGACAGAGATGGCAAGAATGTGTGGATATCCTGCGACACTCAAAGCAGATGCATTTCCAACGATAAAGTCAAAGAAATCTGCCGCCAGACCCCCATTGAATCTGCCGGAGTGTGTGAGCAATTCAGGGACAAAGGACCTCAGTAGCACGGCAAGCAATGGCGGCAGTTTGTTCCCGCAGACGAGCGAGCTAAACCCCCTGGATGTCTTGGCTCACACCGTCCCTTATGCCACCGAAGATGATCAAGAGAAGAATATCGACCCTAGCTTCCCTGGCCTGCTGACATCAACTCCAAAACTGGACAGTTCAGCTTTCAGGAAAAGAGCGCGGATGAGGGTATGTCTACAGAATATATTAATTGATGAAAATTGGGCTGTCTGCACTCTCAAAGTGCATGTTGTTGCCAAATGTATTTCATATGCTTTAAACCTAGTTCATAGTTGTTAGTTTCCTTTAATGCCAAACAAACACATACCAATCGTTGGTTAGAAGGCGATCGCCGAATTCGTCCTCGCTTTCTCCCGTGTCGCTGGCTGTCGTGTCGTTTTCGTGGGTTTCGCTTGCATACGGTTCAAACCGATATGGCTCAATAGCTTCAGTTTCTTCTTCAATTTCGTTTTCGCTACCTGCCTCCACACTACAACCATCCGTTTCAATACATGCGTAATCTGTTGAATCGCTTAAGCCGCTGAAATCCGAGTCTGAATCTGAGCTAATGTCGCTATAGCTTGCTGTTCTTTCCGCCATGTTTGTTTGTGTTGGCATCACTATGTGACGTCACAGGAAAATGGACGGGTGTATATAACGATGGTTAAAATCAGGCACTTTGAAGGTTTTTTTTAGGGATATTGCGTGATGGGTAAAATTTTGAAAAAAACATCGAAAAATAAAATAAGCCACTGGGAACTGATTTTTAATGGTTTTAACCCTTCTGAAATTGTGATAATGTTCCCCTTTAAAATTGAAATAACAAATAAATTCAGCCAGAATGTGTTTTTTTTATTTATAGCCTTTTGCTGGCCACTTAAATGATGTGGTGGGCAACATAAATTGATTTGGCAGGCCACATTAATAAGATGTGGCCACTTAAAAATATTTGGCTAACCAAATAAATTATAAACATGATGTGTGGGGGAGGGGGGGGTCACCTTAAAATGATGTGGAGGACCACAATAAATGAAGTGGCAAGCCACATTAAATGATGCGGAGTGCCACATTTGAATCAAGTGGTGTGCCACTTTAAAATGTATCATATTGAAATTGTATACATGTTGGAAGAATAACTCATAAAATATGGGATGGGCCACATTAAAATGAAGTAGTGGTCTACGATAAAATTATGTGGTGGGCCACAATAAAATTATATGGCGGAGCACATTAAAATGATGTAGCGGACAACATTAAAATGATACGGCGGGCCACATGAAATGACGTGGCGGGCCTGATTTGGCCTCTGGGCCCGGAGTTTGACACCTGTGCTTCAGATGATCAGAGACAGATACTTAACTGATGGGTGTTGATAAACATATTGATAGCAAATACATTTTGCTTACGCCTCAGGACGTGGGCGTGGCATGGCGCCGGATTTTGATTTGATGGCTCACCACACAACCTTTAACAATCAATCTATCATTACTTCGCTTGAAATAATCAGATTGGCTTTCAAACTGATATGAGGGTTCAAGGTCGGGATCTGATCATGACTAGACATTGATTTCGACACCAAAATCTCCCCCTTGTGGTGCAAAATTATAACAGTCACAACTTCCTTCCACATGCTCCGATCTTCCTGAAATGTTTGATGGCGGGTCGGGGCATTGTGAGGGATGTGGCAGCACTGCGTCATGTGTGCCCACCGATTTTTTGTTTTAGTTTTAGTTTATTATTTCTTCAGTCACTGGTGAACAAAATAAACAAAAACTAATTTACAATTGACAAATTTACAGACCGAAACTGTTTAGGCTGAAGTGCAGCACTTATTTCGCCGAACCCGATTAACAAAATCAAATACAAGTTGTAGTAAAACCGCGAGACATCAGGCTCTGATCTTGAGCTCCATAGACATGTGAAAACGTTTTATATTTCCTTAACACAACATATTACTAATACACCTTGTACACAGCATTAAAACTGTTCAAAAATATACACAGTAAATACAGAGACCAACAATTATCATAATTGCCAACCCTCCTGGATTTTCCGGGAGACTCCCGAAATTCAGCGCCTCTCCCGAAAACCTTCCGGGACAAATATTCTCTCGAAAATCTCCCGATTTTCAGCCGGAGCTGGAGGCCACGCCCTCCTCCAGGACCTGAGTGAGGACAGCCTGTTTCCACGTCCGCTTTCCCACAATATAAACAGCGTGCCTGCTCAATCACGTTATAACTGTAGAATGATCGAGGGCGAGTTCTTGGTTTCTTATGTGGGTTTATTGTTAGGCATTTTCATTAACGTCCTCCCAGCGCGGTAACAACACACAACAACAGCAGTCACGTTTTCGTCTACCGTAAAGCAGTTCGTCTGCCGTAAACAGCAATGTTGTGACACTCTTAAACAGGGCAATACTGCCATCTACTGTACATGCATATGTGACAATAACATCTACGGCTTTTAGAGAGTGCACAACTGCGCACACAACAAGGAAAAGAAGCAGAAGAACGAGGAAGATACAGCCATGACGACGCCGACGACGAGTAAGATGGAGAAATACGCTTGTAAGTTCCAAGCCGCAGCTGCGATTGGACCTGGATAGCCTCCGGGAAGAAGTAGTGGAGTACCAAGTGCAGTGAAGATCTTCCTCAGGAAGCAAAGATTGACTAGTTTTGGGCCATGCTAGGGAGAGATGGAAGATTCCAGACTCTAGTGCATTTGATGAAAGCACTTTTGTGCGTGCCACACAGCAATGCATTATCAGAGAGGGTTAGAAAAATAGTGACAGAGAATAGAACAAGGATGGACAATTCAACCCTTAACTCAACAATGAGTAGATGAGTGTTATGTGTGTGTATATGTGTAAATAAATGAACACTGAAATTCAACTATTTATTTTATTTATATATATATATATATATATATATATATATATATATATATATATATATATATATATATAGCTAGAATTCACTGAAATTCAAGTATTTCTTATATTTGTATATATATATATATATATATATTACTCCTCCCCTCTTAACCACGCCCCCGACCACGCCTCCAACCACGCCCCGACCATGCACCCCCACCCCCACCTCCCAAAATCGGAGGTTTCAAGGTTGGCAAGTATGACAATTATGTAATATCCATCTGCACTCATACATGTTGGTTTAACATTTTTACCAATACTATACTATATACAAACACATATTCTTCCATTAGTATGTATGTATCACATTTAGTTTTGTTGTAATCATTGATCATAGTATAATTGTGCTTATCTTAGAGCAATATATTTGAACCCCGAGTTGCACAGGGGTTTGAGGGCCTGTTCATACAATTGTCAATTGTACACACAGTCTTAGTACACACAATGCTGGGTTATTTTGATAACCCAATTTATGAGTTGCTAGTGTTGGGTTACATTTTGGAGTTATTTTTTTAAAGAGCAACCCATTTTTTGGGTTATAAGGGAATTATTTTAACTCAATTTTTGGGTTTTCAAAATGATGAAACATTTTTGGGTTGCTTTTAAATGAGTAACGCATTTTTGGGTAAAAGGCTTTTTTAAATTAAAAAGTTGCTTTTTTCTTGAAGGGAATTTTATTATGGATTAATCTCATTGACATTATTTACAATCACACATCTTATGTACATGGAAGTATTTGAGCATGCTGTATACAACTACTTTGACCATACATGGCAATTCTTGTACAAAAAAAATCACTCATATCTTGCTTTTGAGTATATTGTAATGGAATAAAAATAATTGTGATCAGTAGTTTGGAAGGAGTAGGACAAACCAGCAGTAACATGTATAATTTTTAATCAACTATTGGATCATGGAGTGCTAAATTGCGCAACCCAATTGTTGGGTTGGGCATAACCCAAGATTGTAGTGAGCATTACTCAACTTTTGTGTTAAATAAATTAAACCCAATAGTTGGGTTATGAATCAACCGACATTGAGTTAGCATAACTCAACTTTGGGGTTAAATAATTCAACCCAATAGTTTGGTTGGGAATAACCCAACATTGAGTTATCACAACTCAACTTTTTGGTTAAATAATTCAACACAAAAGTTTGGTTGAAAAAATTAACCCAAAATCCATCCATCCATCCATCTTCTTCCGCTTATCCGAGGTCGGGTCGCGGGGGCAGCAGCCTAAGCAGGGAAGCCCAGACTTCCCTCTCCCCAGCCACTTCGTCCAGCTCCTCCCGGGGGATCCCGAGGCGTTCCCAGACCAGCCGGGAGACATAGTCTTCCCAACGTGTCCTGGGTCTTCCTCGTGGCCTCCTACCGGTCGGACATGCCCTAAACACCTCCTTAGGGAGGCGCTCGGGTGGCATCCTGACCAGATGCCCGAACCACCTCATCTGGCTCCTCTCGATGCGGAGGAGCAGCGGCTTTACTTTGAGCTCCCCCCGGATGACAGAGCTTCTCACCCTATCTCTAAGGGAGAGCCCCGCCACCCGGCGGAGGAAACTCATTTCGGCCGCTTGTACCCGTGATCTTGTCCTTTCGGTCATAACCCAAAGCTCATGACCATAGGTGAGGATGGGAACGTAGATCGACCGGTAAATTGAGAGCTTTGCCTTCCGGCTCAGCTCCTTCTTCACCACAACGGATCGATACAGCGTCCGCATTACTGAAGACGCCGCACCGATCCGCCTGTCGATCTCACGATCCACTCTTCCCTCACTCGTGAACAAGACTCCGAGGTACTTGAACTCCTCCACTTGGGGCAAGATCTCCTCCCCAACCCGGAGATGGCACTCCACCCTTTTCCGGGCGAGAACCATGGACTCGGACTTGGAGGTGCTGATTCTCATCCCAGTCGCTTCACACTCAGCTGCGAACCGATCCAGTGAGAGCTGAAGATCCTGGCCAGATGAAGCCATCAGGACCAAATCATCTGCAAAAAGCAGAGACCTAATCCTGCAGCCACCAAACCGGATCCCCCTCAACGCCTTGACTGCGCCTAGAAATTCTGTCCATAAAAGTTATGAACAGAATCGGTGACAAAGGGCAGCCTTGGCGGAGTCCAACCCTCACCGGAAACGTGTCCGACTTACTGCCGGCAATGCGGACCAAGCTCTGACACTGATCATACAGGGAGCGGACCGCCACAATCAGACAGTCCGATACCCCATACTCTCTGAGCACTCCCCACAGGACTTCCCGAGGGACACGGTCGAATGCCTTCTCCAAGTCCACAAAGCACATGTAGACCCAAAATGTTGAGTTAAAATAACTCAAATAAGGGGTTCGTCCTTTTCTGAACCAGCAGTTGGGTTAAAATTGGGTTATTTTTTAACAAAACATTTTTTTGTGTGTAGATCATTCACAACACGCCTACTAATAGTACACACATTTTTGTTTGTTTGCTCGCTAGGGATGTAGCGGTAGCTGTCAACAGTCAATATGGTTTCTGGTCCATGTCTCAAATACGTCTGTGTGCAACATAAACACAAATAAAAATTCCTATTGTAACAAAATGCACACCCACATAACATGCTAAATGATCGTATTGATTTATATGACATATTTGATATAATATATCATGTAAAAGTTCTGCGTTTTGCACATGCATGTCATATATAAATGTTATTTCCTGCTGAGTAATTAATAGAAACACAGTGATGGATCTGTGTGGTCTTTACAAGAAGATGACATAATTGCATTGCATCTTACACTGCAAACATGGTTGATTTGTTTAAGACTTAAAAAACAGGTGTTGATAAAAGACTTCCCTGCTCTGAGATGTTACAGTATATCATGTTGGAGGTGTTCAACCTCTTGTGCTAATTACAATGCGAATTACAATGCATTTTTTCACATCTTTATTTCCACAAATTGCATATAGTACCACGACCAGGACAATGGTGGACCAGCTCTATACTCTCGGCAGGGTCCTTGAGGGTGCATGGGAGTTCGCCCAACCAGTCTACATGTGCTTTGTGGACTTGGAGAAAGCATTCGACCGTGCCCCTCGGGAAGTCCTGTGGGGAGTGCTCAGAGAGTATGGGGTATTGGACTGTCTGATTGTGGCGGTCCGCTCCCTGTATGATCAGTGTCAGCGCTTGGTCCGCAAAGTTGGAGCTGTTTCCAGTGAGGGTTGGACTCTGCCAAGGCGTGCCCTTTGTCACCGATTCTGTTCATAACTTTTATGGACAGAATTTCTAGGCGCAGTCAGGGCATTGAAGGGATCCAGTTTGGTGGCTGCAGGATTAGGTCTCTGCTTTTTGCAGATGATGTGGTCCTGATGGCTTTATCTGGCCAGGATCTTCAGCTCTCACTGGATCGGTTCGCAGCAGAGTGTGAAGTGACTGGGATGAGAATCAGCACCTCCAAGTCCGAGTCCATGGTTCGCTCCTGGAAAAGGGTGGAGTGCCATCCCCGGGTTGGGGAGGAGATCTTGCCCCAAGTGGAGGAGTTCAAGTACCTCGGAGTCTTGTTCACGAGTGAGGGAAGAGTGGATCGTGAGATCGAGAGGTGGATCAGTGCGGCGTCTTCAGTAATGTGGACGCTGTATCGATCCGTTGTGGAGAAGAAGGAGCTGAGCCGGAAGGCAAAGCTCTCAATTTATCGTTCGATCTACGTTCCCATCCTCACCTTTGGTCATGAGCTTTGTGTTATGACCGAAAGGACAAGATCACGGGTACAAGTGGCCAAAGTGAGTTTCCTCCACCGGGTGGCGGGGCTCTCCCTTAGAGATAGGGTGAGAAGCTCTGTCATCCGGGGGGAGCTCAAAGTAAATCCGCTGTTCCTCCACATCGAGTGGAGCCAGATGAGGTGGTTCGGGCATCTGGTCAGGATGCCACCAGAACGCCTCCCTAGGGAGGTGTTTAGGGCACGTCCGACCGGTAGGAGGCCACGAGGAAGACCCAGGACACGTTGGGAAGACTATGTCTCCCAGCTGGCCTGGGAACGCCTCGGGATCCCCCGGCAGGAGCTGGTCGAAGTGGCTGGGGAGAGGGAAGTCTGGGCTTCTCTGCTTAAGCTGCTGCCCCTGCGACCCGACTTCGGATAAGCGCAGGAAAATGGATGGATGAATGCATATAGTACCGATAAGAGTACCGATAGATACCGGTATCAATAAGGAATATCATACCGATACATTCTTAACTCTATACATTCCTGATGCTCACACTATTTAACACTTCTTTGGATCTTCATCAAGTAACAGAACGTAATCTCAACGATTCTTCAGTATCGCACTTCTCCAGCAGCCAGTACTTAATTGTTTAAGTAACACAGACCCACAACTGCATAACTACCACATGCCAATACTTTCAATCTGACTGGAGTAATTTTCATCTTGGTACTCAATGCTCTCTGGAAGTCTACTGCACCTGTAGGAGGTGACGATGAGGTGATTGAGGGGATCATCACAACATAGAGCTGCTCGTACACGTCCAAGGACAAAGACAACACCTGTGGGTTCATAGGTCAGTGATGGGGTGTTGGTTGGTTCACTTTCTAAAGAAGATGTGTGGTTTATTCTTCTGCTTCTCCCCTTACGAACCCTACGGCGTCCAAAATGATCGAACGTACTGTAAGGCCTGTGAACGCTCGGCTTATAGTACATTATAGTCCGTAATGCTCTCTCCTATTTTAGAAATGTAACAAGAGAGAGAAATGAATGAGATTGTGTTGAGCGCTCAGACCGTTCTCTCTGTGTGTGCATGTGTGTGTGTGTGTGTGTGTATGTCTGTGTGTATACACGGTTCTCTCCACGTCACTGCCTTTCCATACAGTCCAGGTGTGCCCTCGGGTCTATTGTCACCCAAATGGTCTTATCGGCCCCTCTTCTTCTTGACAGCTACCTAGTCTTTGATGTCTGGGAAGTCTTTCACTCTTTTTTTCTGTGTGGGTCAACATTCCTGAAGACACACACACACACATGTACACACACATATACATGCAATAACACACCTGCACGAGCACACACAGACATGAAGAAGCATGTGTGGAAAAAGTCACACACACATGCAAACGCTCAGAGGGGAGAAGAGCAGAGAGGATGAAGGAATAACAAAAGAGGAGGAGAGGAGGGAAGTACAAGTAAACACTGGCTCTAGGAAAGGCTTCGAGTCAGGGAGTAGTGGCAAGAGTTTGGTAACACTTTGGTATGGGGAACATATTCTAAGTAACAAAGACTTAATTTAGAGTTATTTTGACACTTGGGGAACATATAAGGGTTAGGGTTAGGGTTAGGGTTACTAATAAGCAATAATTCTGAGGTTATTGAGGGAAGACTATTAATTAATGGCTTACTGACTGTATATTAAGGTCATGCAGAATAAGGCATTAATAAGTACTTAATAATGACTAATTAATAGCCAATATGTTACTAATTTGCATGTTAAAAAGCAACTAATTAATGGTGAATATGTTCCCCATACTAAAGTGTTACCAAATGTTTTAAGTTCGTGATATATATGTATATAATTAATAATAATTAATAATAATTAATAATAATAATTAATACAATTAATTATAATTAATAATAAATAATTAATAATATATACATACTTTTTTTAACCCAATGCGGCCCCCGAGTCAAAAAGTTTGGGTTCCCCTGCTTAAATGTATTGTGCTCCTGAGTTAATGTTGCTGATGAATTTGATTTTATCATTATTTATTGAGTTTATTTTATTTTTCTGTATCAAATGGCTCAAGTCGGTCAAAAAATAAGTTATATATAATTTTTTAATTTAACTTTAAATCGTTTCTGCTAAAATCTAAAAAACAATGTTATTAAAGGTTTTTTGTTGTTGTAAGTTGATCTTTATGTATTAAGTTTTTTTTTTGTTCCTTTAATGTTTTTTTTTTTTTTTTTCCCCCGGCTCCATGGTGTTGTCGTTGGCCAAGTTTGCACTAGTTTCCAGGGCTCACCGCGTGGAGATAGACGACTTGAGCCCCGCTTTTAATGTTAATAGAATACAATGCAGAGGTGTATGTATAGCAATTTTATAGACACATGAAGCTCAGTTGGTAGAGTTGCCGTGCCATTAACTTGAGGGTTCCAGGTTTGATCCCCACTTCCGCCATCCTCGTCACTGCCGTTGTGTCCTTGGGCAAGACACTTTACCCACCTGCTCCCACACTAGTTTAAATGTAACTTAGATATTGGTTTTCACTATGTAAAGCGCTTTGAGTCACTAGAGAAAAAGGCTATATAAATATAATCCACTTCACTTCACTTAAACGGCGGAACACAAAAAAGACAAACTTTAGTTTCATCTAAGATGGACTGATGCGAAGTGAAAAAGTGTTCTGTGGTCTGATGAGTCCACATTTCAAATTGTTTTTGGAAACTGTGGATGTTGTGTTCTCCGGAACAAAGAGGAAAAGAACCATCCGGATTGTTCTAGGCGCAAAGTTCAAAAGCCAGCATCTGTGATGGTATTGGGGGTGTATTAGTGCCCAAGGCATGGGTAACTTACACATCTGTAGAGGCACCATTAGGTACATACAGGTTTTGGAGCAACATATGTTGCCATCCAAGCAACATTCTCATGGACGCCCCTGCTTATTTCAGCAAGACAATGCCAAGCCATGTGTTACAACAGCGTGACTTCATAGTAAAAGAGTGTAGGTACTAGACTGTCCAGACCTGTCTCCCATTGAAAATGTGTGGCGCATTATGAAGCGTAAAATACGACAACGGAGACTCCGGACTGTTGAACAACTTAAGCTGTACATCAAGCAAGAATGGGAAAGAATTCCACCTGAAAAGCTTCAAAAATTGGTCTCCTCAGTTCCCAAACGTTTACTGAGTGTTGTTAAAAGGAAAGGCCATGTAACACAGTGGTAAAAATGCCCCTGTGCCAACTTTTTTGCAACATTTTAAATTCTAAGTTAATGATTATTTGCAAAAAAAAATTAAGTTTCTCAGTTCGAACATGAAATATCTTGTCTTTGCAGTCTATTCAATTGAATATAAGTTGAAAAGGATTTGCAAATCCTTGTATTTTGTTTTCATTTACAAATTACACAACGTGCCAACTCCACTTTGGGTTCTGTACAAAAAAATGAAAAGTAAAATTGCCTGTTATTGATCAATACACATTTTGAGTAGTTTAATATGTGTGTTATCAGATTTAAAGTTGGAAAAAGATAGACATGTAAGTTTATTTTGAGAGAGTTCCAATAAGAGTTATAATGAAGACATCAAAAATGCAAATCTATCTATGCTCCTGAAATCATGCTCAATTAAAACAAAGAGCAGGTTGCCCCATTCAAGATAAGTTAAGAATGTGGTGAAAAAAAGTAGTAATTTTGACATACCGTACACAATTATTACTATCACGCTGTAAATACAATAATGTTTTGTCTACTGTGACACCGCCCCCCTCCTCACGCAGAGTGGCGTGGTTATTTTCTTAGTGCTCCCGATGACTCCTGATGACAGACGACAGACTGTCAGGAGAGTCTCTGATCACCCAAACAGTTTCACCCAGCACACTTTCACTCCTTGTTAAACTCTCTTTTACATACACCGCTTGACTGGCTCACACATCTGGACTTAACGAGTACATGCATTCATCCTGAGAGCAGGGGTGTTCAAAGTGCGGCTCGGGGACCATTTGGGCCCACAGCTCAAAATTCAATAGTAAAAATGTAGGAAAAAGAGCAAAAAGACACAATGTAATGAAAAAAAAATACAATATAATAATAAGGGTGCCCAAAATTTTTCCAACAAGGAAAGGTCAAATTAGGCATTTTGATTTTTTTTTTTTTTTTGTAAAAACATGTTAACAACAGACAATAACAGACATAATATTTATTCAAACCAAAACTTTGTGTCGGTTTTGTGTTATAAGTGAAAAAAGTGTATTATCATTAGTAATTAGTATGCAAAAATTAAGCTTTTTCTCATTAGATTAGGTGATTTTTCTCTTTTTTTCTACATTTGACTATTGTATTTTCCCCCGACAATATTCTGCAGGTTAAAAAAACTGCGGTGTGCAAATGACGCTTTGGGTAATCCAGTAATAACTAATAATAACAACACTTTGTCACCTATAGAATAAAGCTAACAGCACATTAACAGTGTATTAAATATATAAAGTATAATGTTCATGTTCCACTTTTAGTTGTGTTACTCTGAATACAATTATATTTGTGTTGTTCAATCTATGTTCTATTTTATCATCCATATTTCATGTTTATATTTGTATTTCACATTCTTCGTATATCACTGGGAAATAATTGTTGCCCAGTTAAAGACGGAAAAATCCTCAGGAAGTTCATATTTTTTCATACTTTTCTCCAAAATGAAACAGGTAAAATCACGGCACGATAACTTAAAAATAAAGACAACTTCAGATTGTTTTCTTTGTTTAAAAATAGAACAAGCACATTCTGAAAATGTACAAATCCTAATGTTGTTGGATTTTTTTTTACACTTACATGTTACGGTTAATAGTATTCAATCTTTATATGTCGTTATTTATACTTTCTGAATAAATTATGTGATAATGTTCATCAGTCAACTCATTGGTGTTCATTTTCAATCTATCAAGATAAAAAAATAATATCAAAATCAAATTACAGGATGTTATTTATGTAGTTTGTTCATTTTCCTCGACTGGTGCACTAACATCATGTATTATTATTTTTTTTATGTATGTAGCATAATCTACAAAGATACAAAGAATTGATATTGCGACATCTAGTGGACACATTTCGAACAGCAGTTTCTTTCATTCAAAAATTTTGGCTAATTTTTATAAAACCTGTTTGCGGGCCTGATCTGGACTGCAGGCCGAATATTTGACACCCCTTCTCTATGTAGACCACTCGGGGTAGCCTTTCTGTTCTCTCCTCTCTCATCTAATCCAAAAATAATCGGGTTAGGATTATTGTTAGATATTATTTATTTGTGACCCCAAAAGGGACAAGCTGTTGAAAATGGATGGATGGATGGATTATTTGTTTACTTAAATTGGAGAAAATTAGGCTGACGTTGTGTGGTTGCTCTGTAAAATTTCAAGAAGTATGGACTGCTTTCTTAAAATATGTAAAGGAGACTGATCTCCAATTTGGCCCCAATTGAGACAAGGTTGAATTGTGGATGATTGATGAGCCTTTTGTGTATTGTTGCACCGTGTTGGGGACATTCAGGAGTGCAGTTGTCTGTGACTTTATACCAATTGTCTGCCTGTACACACTAGTGTTGTCCCGATTCCAATATTTTGGTACCGGTACCGGTCCCAAAAATATTTAGATACTTTTCGGTACTTTTTGGTACTTTTCTAAATAAAGGGGACCAAAAACTGCATTATTGGCTTTATTTTAACACATAAATCTTAGGGTACATTAAACACATGTTTCTTATCGCAAGTTTGTCCTTAAATAAAATAGTGAACATACAAGACAACTTATCTTTTATTAGTAAGTAAATAAACAAAGGCTCCTAATTTAGCTGCTGACGTATGCAGTAACATATTGTGTCATTTTCCATTCTATTATTTTGTCAAAATTATTAAGGACAAGTGGTAGAACATTTAATTATTATTCGACTTGTTCATTTACTATTAATATATGCTTACTTTCTCTTTTAACATGTTCTATCTACACTTCTGTTAAAATGTAATAATCACTTATTCTTCTGTTGTTTGGATACTTTACTTTAGTTTTGGATGATACCAAAATCAATCTGGGGGGTGGCGGACCGGTACTTTTCAGAGGCGGTATAGTACCAAAAATGATTCATTAGTATCGCGGTACTACACTGATACCGGTATACCGTACGACCCTAGTACACACCGAAAATCAGTCAGTCCAAAAACAACAATACTGTAGAGAACAATCCTAATTCCAAACCAATTCCAACTTTGCAACACTCCGAATAGCAATCCACAGAGCAATTGAGAAGACACAAACACAACGCAAAATAATAAATAGGTCAAACAAAAATGAATAATAACAACAATAGTATCAATAATAATAAGAATACCAGCAGTCTTTACCCGGTTAAATAAAGGAAATTGATTGAACATACAGGGAATAAAAACATTAAACAAGAAAATAAAAAAATCACTGTTATTATCACCTGCAATGAGGTGGCGACTTGTCCAGGGTGTACCCCGCCTTCCGCCCGATTGTAGCTGAGATAGGCTCCAGCGCCCCACCCGTGACCCCTAAGGGAATAAGCGGTAGAAAATGGATGGATGGATGTTATTATCACTAATCATTTCCATTGCTGTCATAGCCATTAATAAAAATCAATAGTGTCCCTCTGGCTTACACTTGCATTGCCTCTCATAAGCTGGACAACACACTGCAAAAAGTCCATCCATCCATCCATCCATTTTCTACCGCTTATTCCCTTCGGGGTCGCGGGGGGCGCTGGAGCCTATCTCAGCTACAACCGGGCGGAAGGCGGGGTACACCCTGGACAAGTCGCCACCTCATCGCAGGGCCAACACAGATAAACAGACAACATTCACACTCACATCCACACACTAGGGACCATTTAGTGTTGCCAATCAACCTATCCCCAGGTGCATGTCTTTGGAGGTGGGAGGAAGCCGGAGTACCCGGAGGGAACCCACGCAGTCACGGGGAGAACATGCAAACTCCACACAGAAAGATCCCGAGCCCGGGATTGAACCCCAGACTACTCAGGACCTTCGTATTGTGAGGCAGATGCACTAACCCCTCTTCCACCGTGCTACCCGTACTGCAAAAAGTCAGTGTTCAAAAACAAGAAAAAAATAATTAGGGGTATTTTATTTGAACTAAGCAAAATTATCTGCCAACAGAACAAGAACATTCGGCTTGTCAAGAGTTTCCAAAACAAGTACAATTAGCTAACCTCAATGAACCCAAAAAATACCTTAAAATAAGTGTATTCTCACTAATAACAAGTGCACTTTTCTTGGTAGACCTTTTTGCTCAATATGTTGAAAAATATTCTTAAATTAGGTAAATGCCAGTGCCATTATCTTGACATAATGATATGCGCTCGTCATCATCATTTTTTTTTCATGAAATAATTACTTTAAAAAAGTAGTTTTATAGTTGTGAGTGTTGATGACACAGCTTTGCAACACTTGATATTCTAGTTTCAAGCATGTTTTACTCAATATAGGTCATCAAATCTCAGCAACAAACTGTAATATCTTACTGAGATCATTTAGGACCAAAACCCTTAAAACAAGTAAAACACTCTAATGTAAAATCTGCTTAGTGAGAAGAATTATTTTATAAGACAGAAAATAAGCAAATATAACCCTTATTTGAGATATTTAATCTTACTTAGAATTCAATTTTTGCAGTGTATTATTTACCACAAGGATAAAAAAAGTCATATTTTAGGTTCATTTATTAGTGAAGGTGAGTTTATATTCTCCTCTTTCAGGGTGGGACGGGAGAGGAGGGGTGGTCCTCTGTTTCGGTTTTACCATTTGACCTTTGCACCTCATGGTGTTGTTTTACATCTCAGGTTAATTGGCGCCCCTGTGTGTGTGCGTGCAGCTTTCGGTGTGTGCGTGTATGCCATGGTCTTTGTGTGCGTCGGGACTGTATCTGTGTCGCTCTCTCACCAGGTGCATAACAGCAGTAGGGAGCTTTTATCCCAGGCAGATCCCTGAGAATGTAGGGAATTTCTCCCAGACACTCCTGGTCACAGTGCCCTGGCAGCTCCCACTCATTCACTCGCTCGCTCACACGCACACTCACACACACACGCACACACCACCCCGACACCACTGATAGACATAGCCCAAAGAGCAGACACCTGGCTTTACATGCACACACACACACACACACACACCCACACACCCCCTGGGGAACTGCAGGGATCAGCAGAAACACTCTGGAGAAACAGGAGAAGACGGAAGGGACCAGATGCAAGATAGTACTCAACGAGAAAGAGCGAGTGGGTGGTTGTGGGCAAACATGAGACAGAAACAGAACAAAAAAAATTGTAATTAACATGTTGGGGGGGGAAATAGCCCCTCCAAAAAAAAAATATCTGAAAATAAAGATATTTTGGAAACATTTCACAGTGGGAGTCGGGCCATGGAAGCGTTAACACCTGTCAGCGAGGGTGCAGCCTATACCTGTCATTTAGGAGTTAACGCCACCTGAGTGCTCTGTCAGCTTCACTTCCTCTCCTTTCAACTGCTTGCCAATCAAACATCAGCCCCACAAACCACACTTGTGTCCAATGAGTGAGTGTGTTGTGTGCGTGTGTGTGAGTCTTTGTCGGATTTTGCAGGCTTTCTTTGTGATTGTCGCAATTTTGCGGCAGCATTTTAATAACTTACCGTATTTTCCGCACTATAAGGCGCACCTAAAAACCACAAATGTTCTCAAAAGCTGACAGTGCGCCTTATAACCCGGTGCGCTTTATTACGATTCATTTTCATAAAGTTTCGATCTCGCAACTTCGGTAAACAGCCGCCATCTTTTTTCCCGGTAGAACAGGAAGCGCTTCTTCTTCTACGCAAGCAACCGCCAAGGAAAGCATCCGCCCCCATAGAACAGGAAGCGCTTCTTCTTCTACCCGCCCCCGGAAGAAGAAGAAAAAACGCGCGGATATCACCGTACGTTTCATTTCCTGTTTACATCTGTAAAGACCACAAAATGGCTCCTACTAAGCGATCCGGTTCATAAAAAGACGCAATCTCTCCATCCGCACACGGATTACTACCGTATTTCACAGCAACTGATATTCCTGTGAACCGCACTGTGGAACGGGAGCACGTACGGTGAATATTCGCACCACAGGGAATGAGAAGTCATCCTTCACTGTGGTTCTAGCTTGCCATGCTAACTTCCACCCATGGTGATATTCAAAAGGAAGACCTTGCCAAAAGAGACCTTTCCAGCCGGCGTCATCATAAAAGCTAACTCGAAGGGATGGATGGATGAAGAAAAGATGAGCGAGTGGTTAAGGGAAGTTTACGCGAAGAGGCCGGGTGGCTTTTTTCACACAGCTCCGAAGGCGAACACACCTTCACTAAGACGGGCAGACAGCGCCGGACGACATTTGCCAGTGGATCGTAAATGCCTGGGCAGATATTTCGGTCACAACTGTGGTCCGAGCTTTCCGGAAGGCAGGATTCACAGAACAACAGCGACACTGACTCCCGATGACTTCTACGAGACGGAACCGGCCATTTTGGATACCACGCTTGCGCAACTTTTCAATTCGGACACCGAAGACGAAGAATTCGAAGGATTTACGAATGAAGAATAACTTCAGAAGGTGAGCGCTATGTTTATTTTGTGTGTTGTGACATTAACGTTCGAGCAACATTATGTTACTATTGCTCTACACCATTTTGAATTTTACTATGTTTGTGATTGCACATTTGCGTACATTTTGGGACAGAGTTGTCAGAACGCTGGTTTTCAATATATTATTAAAGTTTGACTGAACTATCTGACTGTTTTTTTGACATTCACTTTAGCGCAGCGTAGGCGCGGCTTATAGTCCGGGGCGGCTTATTGGTGGACAAAATTATGAAATATGTAATTCATAGAAGGTGCGGCTAATAATCCGGTGCGCCTTATAGTGCGGAAAATACGGTAATTTTAAGTTAATATTAGACTTAGACTTAGACTTCCTTTTATTGTCATTCAAATGTGAACTTTACAGTACAGATAAGAACAAAATGTTGTTGCATTAGCTCGTTGTAGTGCAGAATAGAGATGTCCGATAATGGCTTTTTTGCCGATATCCCGATATTGTCCAACTCTTAATTACCGATTCCGATATCAACCGATACCGATATATACAGTCGTGGAATTAACACATTATTATGCCTAATTTTGTTGTGATGCCCCGCTGGATGCATTAAACAATGCAACAAGCTTTTCCAAAATAAATCAACTCAAGTTCTGGAAAAAAATGCCAACATGGCACTGCCATATTTATTATCGAAGTCACAAAGTGCATTATTTGTTTTAACATGCCTCAAAACAGCAGCTTGGAATTTGGGACATGCTCTCCCTGAGAGAGCATGAGGAGGTTGTAGCGTCCCAGAAGCGTTAGTGCTGCAAGGGGTTCTGGGTATTTGTTCTGTTGTGTTTATGTTGCGTTACGGTGCAGATGTTCTCCCAAAATGTGTTTGTCATTCTTGTTTGGTGTAGGTTCTCAGTGAGGCGCATATTTGTAGCAGTGTTAAAGTTGTTTATACGGCCACCCTCAGTGTGACCTGTATGGCTGTTGACCAAGTATCCTTTGCATTCATTTGTGTGTGTGAAAAGCCGTAGATATTATGTAATTGAACCGGCACGCAAAGGCAGTGCCTTTAAGGTTTATTGGCGCTCTGTACTTCTCTCTACGTCCGTATACACAGCGGCGTTTTAAAAAGTCATACATTTTACTTTTTGAAACCGATAACGATAATTTCCGATATTACATTTTAAAGCATTTATCGGCCGATAATATTGGCAGTCCGATATTATCGGACATCTCCAGTGCAGGATAAAAGAGCAATAAGGTGCAGATATAAATGAATAGATTACTGTACAGATAAATATATTGCACTTTTGCATATACAGTAACGTTTACGGATATATGTTATATTGTCTTTATATTACAGCGAGTTAATCCGTTTTGGGGGGGAATTGAGGGGATTATTATGATGCGTTCAAGAGTCTTTAGGCCTGAGGGAAGAAGCAGTTACAGAACCTGGAAGTTCTGCTACGGAGGCTGCGGAATCATTGCATACCTTTGTCATTTTATGAATTTGTAATTGACTTGTTTTTTAAAAAAAACATAAACATTTTTATTGGAGTTTGTACAAGGGACATTTTAGGGTGAAACTCAAAATATTAGAATGTCGGATGAAGGTTTGCTTTTTCTAGCAATTACATTCACAAGGTGAAACTAATACATGACAGAGGCTCATAACATGCAACTTAAGATCTTTCAAGCCTTCTTTTGATGTAACTTTGACGATTATGGCTTACACTACACCTTTTTTTTTTTTAGAAGAAATATAACCTTAGAGGAAAATCTCATTTAAAACATTTGTATGCATGCACAACACTTAAAACCTTTAGCACAGGGGTGTCAAACTCATCTTAGATCGGGGGCCACATGGAGAAAAATCTACTCCCAAGTGGGCCAGACTGGTAAAATCACAGCACGATAACTTAAAAATAAAGACGACCTCAACTTTTGTTTTCTTTGTTTAAAAATAGAACAAGCACATTCTGAAAATGTACAAATCATAATGTTGTTGGGTTTTTTTTACACTTACATGTTGCAGTTAATAATATTCTATCTTTATTTGTTGTTATTTATACTTTCTGAATAAATTATGTGATAATGTTCATCAGTCAACTCTTTGGTGTTAATTTTTAATCTATCAAGATAAAAAATGATATCAAAATCAAATTACAGGATGTTATTTATATTGTTTGATCATTTTCCTCGACTGATGTACTAGCATAATGTGGTTTATTTTGTACATACAGTATGTAGCATCATCTACAAATACTCAAAGAATTACTATTGTGACATCCGGTGGACACATTTAGAACAGCTGTTTCTTTCATTCAAAAATTTCAGGTACATTTTTGTATTTAGCAAACTCATCGCCCGGGCTGGATAAAACCTGTTCGCGGGCCTGATCCGGCCCTGACATCACTGCTTTAGCATATCAGTATGTGGAATTCAATTATGGAATGGATTAAGCAAAGAAGTCAAACAATGTACTATAATGATCCACTTTAATAAACTGTTTGAATCCTATTAATCTCACTTTGTTAATTACAACTTATTTAATTTTTTTTTTTTTTGAGAACTGTTGTATTTATGGAGTTAAATTGTGTACAAATTCAGACACAAAAGCACTTTGAATTTCCTAATGTACAAATTGCGCTCTAGAAATTAACTTGCTGGGTTACATATGACATCACGTCCGTTTTTCTTCTTCGCGGCCTAATTCAAGCAGCTTGAGCGTAGCATTGAAACAAGTGAGAGTGAGTGTAGAATTTGAGCAGAAAAAGCCGTATTGCTGTTCTGTTCTTGGGTGTTCCAGTCGTTCAAATAGAGAGATATGAAAGAGCTTTCATAGAGTCCCGAAAGAAGTGGTTCATAAAGGTAATAAAGTCAGGGAAAAACAAAAGTGCGTCAAACAAAACGGCTCTTAAAAATAATCACTTTCATAATTTTGTTGAATACAATCGGACCGCTTGTGTCTGCAGCAATCACTTTGTAAAATGTTTGTTTGAACATTTGATTTGTTTCAGAAACTTTCTGTGATGCAATCGAGTTTATTCTCTACTACTACTAAGAAAGGAACAGGAGATCACTTTTGTTTGTGTTCTTTTGTGGTTGCTATGCTTAACTACGAAGACCTGCTTGTGTAAATAAACTAACGTCATCTTAAGTCCTAGTAATAAATATTGTGATTGTTGGTCCAATCCACCGTATTTTCTTTCTCGGTTTTCATAACAGAAACAAAAAAGTTCAAGTTGTTGTTGTTGTTCTTTATTCGACACGGATGACCACATTATAGCGTATTTGGTGATATTTGTTGGCATCAAGAAAATATCCTTAATAGTATTGATGAACTAGATAAATAAATCTCTCGTAGGCTCAACAGCATAAACTGATTCGCTCAAAAAGGTTCATTATGTCTTTTTGTTGTCTTTCAAATTTTCTTGTAATAAAACCATATTTTTGGTATTTTAGATTGGAATTTTTACCTGACATGTTTCGACTGTAATCTGCAGTCTTCTTCAGAAGGGTCACCTGAATCTGGATATCGCTACAAACATTGCTGAACAACAGGGACATCTATAGCTAAATATTGAGACAAAACATGAATTTCACACCATTAAAAACAACTGCAGACATGAGTTGTAGATGAGACTAATATTTGTAGCAGGAAATCAACTGCAAACAAACTTATCCCTTTTCTCATTGGCACCATGATCACAGCAGCACAGTACTCGTTCATTAATGTCAATCAAATACGGTACTTAGTGATGCACAAATAAGTCCAACTTTGACTTTCACCAATTAATTATTAATTTGAGGACCGCTCAGATGTGCCTCCAATCTATTCTTTTTTAAATCCTTATTAGTGTCAATCAAGTGAGATTGAAGCGAGCAGTAATATCAAATTTGGTTATGATAATTGGTTTAAATATTAAAAAAAACATTTTTCTCATTCATTCCATATTTAAATTCCATTTCAAATATTTTTTCATGATCGATTATATTTTTGCCTCTAAACCTTTTAAAATACGCCCAAATCTGCACTGATGCAGGTAAATAAACAGTAGCCTAATGGGACTCTAGAGAATAGACCAGGGGTCGGCAACCCAACATGTTGAAAGAGCCATATTGGACCAAAAATACAAAAAAAACAAATCTGTCTGGAGCCGCACAGAGTTAAAAGCCTTATGTAAGTGTTATAATGAAGGCAACACATTAAGTAAGTGTCTCAGAGGGTTAGATAACTCCTGGAAATTACTGGCTTAAAACTGCCAAAGGTATAGTGTGTGCCCAAGTTAAAGGAAAGGACATGCGGTCTTCTTCCAATGGATTTATTACAATCTTTGCAAGCTGGGTAACGTTTGCTGTGGTCTGGAACAACATGGCACACAATCAGAAATGCAGCCAATGTTGCATACAGATAATGTGTCATGAGGCATGCAAATATAAATTAAATACACAGAGGAGATAAGTAAAGGAAATTAAATGAGCTCAAATATACCTACACACGAGGCATAATGATGCAATACGTACACATCATCATCATTGGCGATCACTCGACGCGAGTATGATAGTCCTCCTGTTGGTGAGTCTAGTCATCTGTGGGTCCTCAGGTGGCTGTGGAGGCCAATCCGTGATCCACAGACTCTATTGCAGTGGGGGCATATGTGCGTGATTGTCGTGGTAGTAGTGGTGGTTGTGGTGGTGGTCTGAGGAGCTGTTTTGGTAGTGGATCTCTCCTTTCTTTGTTGCCTCTTGGTTTCCGCGGCACGGTGGAGGTCCTTTTCTAACCGTGCTGTGCCTTCATGGACCATCCTGCTCCACAAAACCCTCTGGTGGGCAGTCTCCTCCCAGGTGTTGAGGTTGAAGCAGCATTTCCTCAGATGGATTTTGAGGTTATCTTTATACCGCTTCTTCTGCCCCCCTTGGGTGCGTTGTCCTTCCGTCAGTTGTCCGTACAACATCTGTTTTGGAAGGCGACTGTCTGGCATGCGAATTACATGGCCTGTCCATCGCAGCTGGTGCCGACTGACAGTTGTAGTGATACTGGGCATGTTAGCTTCCTTCAGAACACTAATGTTGGTACGCCTATCTTCCCAGCTGATCCTGAGGATCTTGCGGAGACATCGCTGGTGGTACTGCTCCAGAGCCTTCAGGTGTCTGCTGTAGGTGGTCCAACTATCAGCCCCATAGAGCAGAGTGGGCAGAACTACAGCTTGATATACAAGAAGCTTGATGTTGGTCTGGATGACCCGATTCTCAAAAACTATTTTCTTGAGCTTAGCAAAAGCTGCGCTGGCACAACCAATGCGGTGGTGGATCTCGGCATCGATGACAGCTCTCTTTGAAAGAAGACTGCCAAGATAAGCGAAATACTCCACGTTTTCCAAGATGTTGTTGTCCACATAAATTGTGGGGGGCTGGGAGGGTGTGTCAGGGGCCGGTTGGTACAGGATCTGAGTCTTCTTTATGTTGATGTCAAGTCCCAGGAGTCGGTACGCTCTGGCAAAAGCATCCATGATGTTCTGGAGGTCCAACTCAGAATGAGCAACTAGAGCATTGTCATCTGCGTACTGAAGCTCTGTAATGGAGGATATAAGCACCTTGCTTTTTGCCCTTAACCTCCTCAGGTTGAAGAGCCCGCCGTCTGTCCGGTATATGAACTGGACTCCCTCAGGCAGGTTTTGACTGGTGAGGTGAAGTATGGCTGAGATGTAGATAGCAAACAGGGTTGGTGCGATGATGCAGCCCTGCTTGACACCAGTGTCAACTTTGAAGGGAGCAACATGGCACACAATCAGAAATGCAGCCAATGTTGCATACAGATAATGTGTCATGAGGCATGCAAATATAAATTAAATACACAGAGGAGATAAGTAAAGGAAATTAAATGAGCTCAAATATACCTACACACGAGGCATAATGATGCAATACGTACACACAGCTAGCCTAAATAGCCTGTTAGCATGGATTACTAGCACTCCACGCAAGTCAATAGCATCAACAAAGCTCACCTTTGTGCATTCATGCACAGCATAAAACGTTTGGTGGACAAAATGAGACAGCGAAGGAGTGGCATAAAACACGTCTTTCTGTGGCAGCGACGGAGAAAGTTGTACGCGTACACAAACAACGGTGAGTTCAAGGACCGCCAAAATTAGTAGGACAAAACGGCGCTGGCTAGAGATGCGCGGATAGGCAATTTATTTCATCCGCAACCGCGGCAGAAAGTCGTCAACCATCCGCCATCCACCCGATGTAACGTTTGATCAGAACTGCATCCGCCCGCCATCCGCCCGTTGTTATATATCTAATATTAATAAAAAAAAAAAAAAAAAAGGGTGAAAACTACGCGAATTGCACCTTGTGCAGACAAGATTTTTCGATCGGACACGGAGGAATTAGCGATGTAAAAGACCACGTTGGGACAAAAAAACACAAGTCTAATGCCGTTGCTAGCGATACAAGTGGAAAACTTTCAACGTTTTTCGTCGCCCAAACAGATTCTTTGGATGTGATACATGCCGAAGTTTTATTTACGGAGGCAATAATTGAGCATGGACTTCCAATCGCACTGGCTGATCACATGGGACAGTTAATAATGTAATGCAACCTTTAAAAATCATTACGCGGTGATCGCGATCCCAAAAATAAACTTTTCTTGCATGATAATGTCCAGAAAAATTCGCTTTATATTACTATAGAGTCCTTTTAACGAATGAGTTTGATGGTTTATCACAAACCTTAAATGAAAGAAGTCCTTTGTTCTCCTGCAGCATGGCCTTGCTTTGTGTTTGGTGCGCCATCCTGTCGGCTGTATTTCACAGCACGACATACTGTTAAAAGTGTTTATACTATTTATACTTTCAATTAACAAATTGAAGTCTTGTGAAAGGTTGACAGGATAACTGGCATTAACTGTCAAAATAATTTCAAACTATTGAAGTTAGCTTACAGAATAAACATGTCAATCAACCCATATGATTTTTGCTGTAATATTTTTGTTTTGGGCCCTGCGATGAGGTGGCGACTTGTCCAGGGTGTACCCCGCCTTCCGCCCGATTGTAGCTGAGATAGGCTCCAGCGCCCCCCGCGACCCCAAAGGGAATAAGCGGTAGAAAATGGATGGATGGATGGATTTTTGTTTTGAAAAGTCACTGTGACTGATAGAAAAGTGATGGTTTTAGCAACATTTTAACCTGTCTGAATGCTAATAATCATTTTGCGAGCAAGCAGGTAAGCTGCGCGGGCGGAGCGCGCGTAGTGACCCATGTTACGAGCCCCCGGCCACGGGGGTGGCGGGCAGGTAAGCTGCTTACCTGCTGCGCGTGACGCCGGCCGCGGCGAAAGCGGACGAGGCGGGGTGTCGGTGCGGTGGGCGCGGTAGTGACCCTGGACGTGCGTCGGGCCCTTCTCGCGGATCGCCTCAGCTACGGCTCCCGGTGGGTCCCTCTCGGGGGAAGGAGCCTCGGTCCCGGACCCCGGCGAGGCGTCCCTCCGCTCCGTAAAAGTGTCCATCTCTTTTTCTTTTTTTTTCTTCTGTTGTGGCATATGCTGCAGGTGCCTGCTCGTTTTTCGTATGTGGGTAACAACATTTAACTATGTATATATATTTCCCAATTGGTTTAACTGCCACCCGCAAAAAAAAAAAAAAAAAAAAAAAAAAAAAAAATATCTAATTAATCCGCCCGACCCGACCCGCGAGCGGATAAAATCTTATTTTTTTAAATTTCATCCGCCCGATCCGCGGATAATCCGCGGACTCCGCGGTTGTGTCCGCAAACCGCGCATCTCTAGCGCTGGCCAAATACTCTCATCAATGAAGCATAAACACAAACATATTAAACAGTGGGCTTTCGAACAATTAGGAAGGCTTGTGTCATGTTTGTCCTCCTACAGAAACATTAATAAAACAACAAATATATTTCCCCCCCATCTTTTTCCATTTTTGAATAAGCTCCAGGGTGCCACTAGGGCGGTGCTAAAGAGCCGCAATGCCTCTAAGTCACGTGATTGCAACCAAGCAATATCGCTTAGTTGTGGCATGAGCGTGTATAATTTGTCCGGACTGAAATGAAAGGTGATACAGTGTGAAACGTGCAGCACAATTGCACACGGCACGTCTCCATTGAAGTGCTGAGTGCCAATAATGTGTTGTCTTCGTTGACACGCTGTAAGAATGAAAATCATTTGGCTAATAAGAGAATACACTTGATCTTTTCAGAACAAACACACACACCCGCACGCACACACCGGCACAAACACACTCACACACATGCATTGAACACTATCCAAACACCGCAGGCATAGTTACGTGCGCTTCTCTTCTTTCTGACTCTGCCTGCACCTTTGGGGCCAAGGTAAATACCCAGTGTGTGTGTGTTTGTGTGTGTGTGTGTGAGTGTGTGCGGTGTGCGTGTGTTTGTGATACAGTCACATCTCAACAGACAGCCCTCCCTCCTATAGCACTGGTATACCGGACTCCAATTTGAAGGCAGGTGTGTGTGTTTTGGGACTGGGAGTGCTCCACATTCCACCATATCCATAGGAAAAGAAACAGTCCACAAAAAAACAATCCTAAACTAGCATTTTATACCGTGGAAACAGTTTACAATCATTTGTAGGGCTGCGAATCTTTGGGTGTCCCACGATTCGATTCAATATCGATTCTTGGGGTCACGATTCGATTCAAAATCAATTTTTTTGTCGATTCAACGCGATTCTCGATTCAAAAACGATTTTTTTCCCGATTCAAAAGGATTCTCTATTCATTCAATACATAGGATTTCAGCAGGATCTACCCCAGTCTGCTGACATGCAAGCAGATTAGTAGACTTTTGTAAAAAGCTTTTATAATTGTAAAGGACAATGTTTTATCAACTGATTGCAATAATGTCAATTTGTTTGAACTATTAAATGAACCAAAAATATGACTTATTTTATCTTTGTGAAAATATTGGACACAGTGTGTTGTCAAGCTTATGAGATGCGATGCAAGTGTAAGCCACTGTGACACTATTGTTCTTTTTTTTTTTTTTTTTTAATAAATGTCTAATGATAATGTCAATGGGGGATTTTTAATCACTGCTATGTTGAAATTGTAACTAATATTGATACTGTTGTTGACAATATTCATTTTTCTTTCACTACTCTTGGTTTGTTCTGTGTCGTGTTTGTGTCTCCTCTCAATTGCTCTGTTTATTGTGAAGTGAAGTGAAGTGAATTATATTTACCGTATTTTCCGCACTATAAGGCGCACCGGATTATTAGCCGCACCTTCAATGAATTGCATATTTCATAACTTTGTCCACCAATAAGCCGCCCCGGATTATAAGCCGCGCCTACGCTGCGCTAAAGGGAATGTCAAAAAAACAGTCAGATAGTTCAGTCAAACTTTAATAATATATTGAAAACCAGCGTTCTAACAACTCTGTCCCAAAATGTACGCAAATGTGCAATCACAAACATAGTAAAATTCAAAATGGTGTAGAGCAATAGCAACATAATGTTGCTCGAACGTTAATGTCACAACACACAAAATAAACATAGCGCTCACCTTCTGAAGTTATTCTTCATTCGTAAATCCTTCGAATTCTTCGTCTTCGGTGTCCGAATTGAAAAGTTGCGCAAGCGTGGGATCCAAAATGGCCGGTTCCGTCTCGTCGAAGTCATCGGAGTCAGTGTCGCTGTTGTTGTCCAGTAGTTCTGTGAATCCTGCCTTCCGGAAAGCTCGGACCACAGTTGTGACCGAAATATCTGCCCAGGCATTTACGATCCACTGGCAAATGTTGGCGTATGTCGTCCGGCGCTGTCTGCCTGTTTTAGTGAAGGTGTGTTCGCCTTCGGTCATCCATTGTTCCCACGCCGTTCGCAGTCGTGATTTGAATGCCCTGTTGACACCAATATCCAGCGGTTGGAGTTCTTTGGTTAATCCACCCGGAATGACGGCGAGTGTTGTATTTGTGTGCTTCACTTGTTTTTTGACACCATCTGTGATGTGGGCGCGCATAGAGTCGTATATCAACATGGACGGAGCTGTGTGAAAAAAGCCACCCGGCCTCTTCGCGTAAACTTCCCTTAACCACTCGCTCATCTTTTCTTCATCCATCCATCCCTTCGAGTTAGCTTTTATGATGACGCCGGCTGGAAAGGTCTCTTTTGGCAAGGTCTTCCTTTTGAATATCACCATGGGTGGAAGTTTCTGGCCATTAGCATGGCAAGCTAGAACCACAGTGAAGGACGACTTCTCATTCCCTGTGGTGCGAATATTCACCGTACGTGCATTTTGTAGTCTGGTCTTTACAGATGTAAACACACAAAGGAAATGAAACGAAATATCCGCGCGCTTCTTTTTCTTCCGGGGGCGGGTGGTAGCTTACAGTAGAAGAAGAAGCGCTTCCTGTTCTATGGGGGCGGGTGCTTACCTTGGCGGTTGCTTGCGTAGAAGAAGAAGCGCTTCCTGTTCTACCGGGAAAAAAGATGGCGGCTGTTTACCGAAGTTGCGAGATCGAAACTTTATGAAAATGAATCGTAATATTAATCCATATATAAAGCGCACCGGGTTATAAGGCGCACTGTCAGCTTTTGAGAAAATTTGTGGTTTTTAGGTGCGCCTTATAGTGCGGAAAATATTAAATGAACCAAAAATATGACTTATTTTATCTTTGTGAAAATATTGGACACAGTGTGTTGTCAAGCTTATGAGATGCGATGCAAGTGTAAGCCACTGTGACACTATTGTTCTTTTTTTTTTTTTTTAATAAATGTCTAATGATAATGTCAATGGGGGATTTTTAATCACTGCTATGTTGAAATTGTAACTAATATTGATACTGTTGTTGACAATATTCATTTTTCTTTCACTACTCTTGGTTTGTTCTGTGTCGTGTTTGTGTCTCCTCTCAATTGCTCTGTTTATTGTGAAGTGAAGTGAAGTGAATTATATTTATATAGCGCTTTTCTCAAGTGACTCAAAGCGCTTTACATTGTGAAACCCAATATCTAAGTTACATTTTTTTAAACCAGTGTGGGTGGCACTGGGAGCAGGTGGGTAAAGTGTCTTGCCCAAGGACACAACGGCAGTGACTAGGATGGCGGAAGCGGGGATCGAACCTGCAACCCTGAAGTTGCTGGCACGGCCACTCTACCAACCGAGCTCTACCGCCCCAATATATATTGCAGTTTTTCAGTGTTACTGGGTCGGGTTTGGTTTTGGAATTGGATTGCATTGTTATGGTATTGCTGTGTATTGCTTTGTTGGATTGATTAATTAAAATCAAATTAAAATTAAAATTAAAAAAAGGGGAAAAAAAGGGAAAAAAAGGGGAAAAAAGGGGGAAAAAAGGGGGAAAAAAGGGGGAAAAAAATCAATCAAAAAAAAAAATCGATTTTAAAAAAAATGAGAATCGATTCTGATTCTCACACAGTGAGAATCGCGATTTGAATTCGAATCGATTTTTTCCCCACACCCATAGTAATTTGCCTTCCAAGGTGACATAAGCAAAAATACCCACTGCTTGCGCAAGTACTTGTGACTTTTGCCATATTGTTGACATCATTTTTGTTACGATTCGAGTATACAGAATAGTGTGTCTAGGGACGGTGACCAAATTCAGTGCTTTTATCGGCACCGAACAAATTCCGCCGGTACTACCGGGTAGCGATGCAAGTAAAGATTCCCAGCTATCTGGAATCGGTACCTTATCGGTTGTAATGTGGTTTTAGCGCTTCCATATCAGGTCTATATTTTCATACACATCATATCAGGCTCAATGAGGAGAGACGTTTGGGGCTGCACACTCAGTAACAATCTCCCACCACGCTCTAAGGTCCAGTCCCACGTGCGCCTCTATTTATTTGGGAGGTCCCTGGTTACATCACTGAGGCTGCTTCTGAAGGAAGGGGGGTAATTTCAGCAGCCCCAGTTATACACAATTTATGATTATTCAGAAATTCAAATGTGTTGACACTCGTGATATCGCCCTGTCTCTGCTTTGTCTGCTTCACGGTACTCGATGTTCTGGACACAGACACTGATAAGAGACGACCGCAATCCAAGATTGCCAGTTGTCCCTTTGCACGGATAGAAAAGTACAACTTCAGCACAATTGATAATAACTGAGAGTTGTGTGATAACTTACACATAATTATTTTAACACGTGTATCTTAGTTGTTTTCGTGAACAAATTTGGACATGTTGAAATCGTCATAAAAAATTGTGAAGTAGCATGTCAATAGAAAAATCTAAAAAAATATTTTAGCGTCAAGCTGGCGCATTTTTGGAAAAGTAACAGAGCGTTTTTTTGGAGTCCATTTCTTTGTTGGCTTTGGAAATCGCAACGCTCCCTAGAAGTTGCATAACTTATGTGTGACTGCTTCGAGGTCGGTAAGCACAACCATTTGCTATATTTTTATTCTCATTGTTGCTTTTTATTTTTATTGTATTGTAATATTTTTCTATTTTCTTTCCATTTATACCCCAATTTACAATTTTGTACACTGCTGCTGGAATTTAAATTTTCCTGAGGGAACTCTCCTGAAGGAATCAATAAAGTACTATCTATCTATGTAGGTAGCACAGCGGAACAGGGGTTAGTGCGTGTGCCTCACAATACGAAGGTCCTGGGTTCGATCCTGGGCTCGGGATCTTTCTGTGTGGAGTTTGCATGTTCTCCCCGTGACTACGTGGGTTCTCTCCGGGTACTCCGGCTTCCTCCCACCTCCAAAGACATGCACCTGGGGATAGGTTGATTGGCAACACTAAATGGTCCCTAGTGTGTAAATGTGAGTGTGAATGTTGTCTGTCTATCTGTGATGAGGTGGCGACTTGTCCAGGGTGTACGCCGCCTTCCGCCCGAATGCAGCTGAGATAGGCTCCAGCGCCCCCCGCCACCCCATAAGGGACAAGCTACATAACATACATGTTTTAAATTAGATTTTTGCGCTACTTTTTTATGAGAAATTGTACCAGTGGAGGATTTTGGCATGCATGTGCATGTACATACAGCTTATGAGGGTACCAATTAGACAAAAATCAATTGCTTTTGCACAATATGACCCCTTAAACTTACAGAAGTCGGTGCAAAAAGCTGAGGATTTAAACAAGTGAAGTGAATTATTTTTATGTAGCACTTTTCTCTAGTGACTCAAAGCGCTTTACATAGTGAAACCCAACATCGAAGTTAGATTTAAACCAGTGTGGGTGGCACTGGGAGCAGGTGGGTAAAGTGTCTTGCCCAAGGACACGACAGTGACTAGGTTGGCGGAAGCGGGGATCGAACCTGGAACTCCTAAGTTTCTGGCACGGCCACCCTACCAACCAGGCTATAAAAAAATAAAATAACCAAAGGCACGCTCTAGTTTAGTTAAATGTTTTTAAAAGGGACTTAAGCCCCAACACAATTCAGCCATCTGGTGTTAATCAGATGTGCAAATATTAGTTGAAATAAATGCCGTATTTCCGGACTATAAGCCGCAACTTTTTTCCCCCATGCTTGCGGCTTATGCAATGTTTCGGCTGATTTATAGCCTTTTTTTTTTACCGAATTCACAAGCTTCAGATGCCGCCAATAAATGTATCATGGTCACATCAGACCAATGAAATTGATGGTGGACCAGTGAAATTGTTTGCATTAAATCAAACGCAATCACACATTCATTTAGTCAGCTACACTGCTCCCCTCACTTTCCAGGGGGTGGAACAAAGGGATGGTAATGCAGAAGGTAATTTCACCACACCTCTTGTGTGTGTGACTATCAGTGGTACTTTAACTTAAAAATCATTATCATCATCATGACGATGAAATGCACAAGGCGCAGCCCCAAAGCCAAAGGCGATCGACCCTGCCATCAAAAAAACAAAATTCGCCACCACCAACGGGCCCCAAAAGGCCGGACCGCCACGCACCAGAGAAGATTGCACAAGCTTCGAGGCAACCGGCCTTAAGACAAAAGTGAAAGCAAAAACAAAGCCGAAAAAAAAGGCGAAAGAAGAACAATTAAGTCCCCTCAATTCTGACACAGACAAAAAACTCTTTTCTGTACATGAAAACACCTTTAATTTCCTTCTAAAAATGTAACCGATATTTTGGCTATATAAATATTTGTACTATAAATCCAATTTACTTTTTGATTGAGTATAAAACCACTGACAAATACTCTTTAAAACATAAAGCAGAATAACCTCCCAACCAACACATTCCTGGGTTTTGCTTAGGGATATTGATTAATGTTTTCCCGATACCAATATTTTGGTACCGGTACCAAAATTATTTCAATACTTTTGGGTACTTTTAGGTACTTGTCTAAATAAGGGGACCACATCTTAGGGTACATTAAACATATGATTTTTATTGCAAGTTTGTCCTTAAATAAAATAGTGAACATACAAGACAACTTGTCTTTTATTAGTAAGTAAACAAACAAAGGCTCCTAATTTAGCTGCTGACATATGCAGTAACATATTGTGTCATTCCCCATTCTATTATTTTGTCAAAATTATTAAAGACAAGCGGTAGAAAATGAATTATTCATCTATTTGTTCATTTACTGTTAATATCAGCTTACCGTATTTTCCGCACTATAAGGCGCACCGGATTATTAGCCGCACCTTCAATGAATGGCATATTTCATAACTTTGTCCACCAATAAGCCGCCCCGGACTATAAGCCGCGCCTACGCTGCGCTAAAGGGAATGTCAAAAAAACAGTCAGATAGGTCAGTCAAACTTTAATAATATATTAAAAACCAGCGTTCTAACAACTCTGTTCACTCCCAAAATGTACGCAAATGTGCAATCACAAACATAGTAAAATTCAAAATAGTGCAGAGCAATAGCAACATAATGTTGCTCGAACGTTAATGTCACAACACACAAAATAAACATAGCGCTCACTTTCTGAAGTTATTCTTCATTCGTAAATCCTTCGTCTTCGGTGTCCGAAGTGAAAAGTTGGGCAAATTTACGATCCACTGGCAGATGTTGGCGTCGTCTGGCGCTGCCTCCTCGTCTTAGTGAAGGTGTGTTCGCCTTCTGTCATCCATTGTTCCCACGCAGTTAGCAGTCTAGCTTCGAATGCCCTGTTGACACCAATATCTAGCGGCTGGAGGTCTTTTGTCAATCCACCCGGAATGACGGCGAGTATTGAATTAAGCGCGTAAGCGTGTCTCTCAATGTGCTGTTATGAGCTAGCAAATATAACAACTACACTACCCAGCATGCAACGATAGTTACGAGCATGCGCGGTAGCCCTGAGAAGCGTTGTATGCTGGCAGTTAGAATGTGGTTATGAGCACGCTGTGAGTAAACGTTGAGAACTCAGTTAACACGCCTCGTCTGCATTATTTATAATTAGACAGACAACACACTTAATAGGAGCCATTTTGGGGTCTTTACATAAACACACAAATGGAAATGAAACGTCACATATCCCAGCATGCACCGCGCGCTTCTTCTACGGGGAAAAAAGATGGCGGCTGTTTACCGTAGTTGCGAGACCTAAACTTTATGAAAATGAATCTTAATATTTATCCATATATAAAGCGCACCGGGTTATAAGGCGCACTGTCAGCTTTTGAGAAAATTTGTGGTTTTTAGGTGCGCCTTATAGTGCGGAAAATACGGTACTTTCTCTTTCAACATGTTCTGTCTACACTTCTGTTAAAATGGAATAATCACTTATTCTTCTGTCGTTTGATACTTTACATTAGTTTTGGATGATACCACAAATTTGGGTATCAATCCGATACCAAGTCGTTACAGGATCATACATTGGTCATATTCAAAGTGTCCAGGGACATATTTCCTGAGTTTATAAACATAATATGCATTTTTAAAAAACGAAAGAAGATGTTGTGATGCCAAAAAATGTTGACGTAATCATAGTAGTATTGACTAGATACGCTACTGTACTTGGTATCATTACAGTGAATGTTAGGTGGCGGACCGGTACTTTTCAGAGGCTGTATAGTACCGAATATGATTCATCAATACCGGTATACCGTACAACTATAATATTGATATGATGTACTGTACTGTATATACATATTAATAATGTAAATAATGGCTGAAATTAAGATATTTGAAAAAATAGTATTGATGTTGTTGTTTTCCACAAATCTAAATAAAGGAGGTATCCAGCATGTCAGTGACACTCCAACCATGCAGCTGTGGGCCGTCTCTGTCAGTCGACTAGTCTCTGTTTCACAGAGAATTCCTCTGTGGATCTCTAATAGGCCGGTTCCCCCCCCTTCCGTACCTCTAGTGCTGACCTGCCATTGGTTCCCCTGGGGGTCAAGGACCTTTCTTGCACTCAGACACAGCACTTAACTATGAGTCCGTGAAGGTATAAAGGTGGAAGATCCACTCACTGTACACCTGTTTAGTTCCTGTGCTGTGTCTTTATAAACCACAAAAGTGAGAACATTTGTGTGACTGGGCGTCCATCAAACATTTGCCTTGCATTCAAATACAAACTGTGATTACAAAAACTAAAGTAAAAAGGAAACGGCTGAATAAAAATCCTGGCTGTGGTCCGAGGGGGACAGTCTGTCATATTTTATGCTGGAGTCACATCCTGTGGGAATAAGTGTTTTTCTAAAAGTTGTACTTTGGAAACAATTAGTTGCTTGAATCCTATTTTCTGTTGGGTTTTCTGCTGACATCCGATGCTCCTATTCAGCTTTTTAACACACAACGGAAGTCCTCATGAATGGGAAGTTGCGAGATTAAACAAAAATGTGTACACTAGAATGCAGGCTAACCATTTGGTTAGAAAAACCCTTAAAGGGGAACTGCACCTTCTTTGGAATTGTGCCCATCATTCACAATCCTTATGTAAGACAAGAACACACATGGGGTTCTCTTTTCGGTGCGTTATAAACAGTAAAAAACTGATGACAACAGGCGTCAAACAATACGGCTAATAGCGATCGACTTATTGAATTGAATTGAAGTATTTATTTCAAACCTGCACAGTACAACAACACACTTTTTTTTTTTTTTTTACATTTTGGCAGAGACATTTATGCAAGGCTTAAAAAGGGGTTGGATGAAGCAGATGCTTATAATATCCCAATCCCTCTCACTCATTCCACATTTAACATAAACAATATAATACAAGAACAATACTATACAAACATCCATCCATCCATCTTCTTCCGCTTATCCGAGGTCGGGTCGCGGGGGCAGCAGCCTAAGCAGGGAAGCCCAGACTTCCCTCTCCCCAGCCACTTCGTCCAGCTCCTCCCGGGGGATCCCGAGGCGTTCCCAGGCCAGCCGGGAGACATAGTCTTCCCAACGTGTCCTGGGTCTTCCTCGTGGCCTCCTACCGGTCGGACATGCCCTAAACACCTCCTTAGGGAGGCGCTCGGGTGGCATCCTGACCAGATGCCCGAACCACCTCATCTGGCTCCTCTCGATGCGGAGGAGCAGCGGCTTTACTTTGAGCTCCCCCCGGATGACAGAGCTTCTCACCCTATCTCTAAGGGAGAGCCCCGCCACCCGGCGGAGGAAACTCATTTCGGCCGCTTGTACCCGTGATCTTGTCCTTTCGGTCATAACCCAAAGCTCATGACCATAGGTGAGGATGGGAACGTAGATCGACCGGTAAATTGAGAGCTTTGCCTTCCGGCTCAGCTCCTTCTTCACCACAACGGATCGATACAGCGTCCGCATTACTGAAGACGCCGCACCGATCCGCCTGTCGATCTCACGATCCACTCTTCCCTCACTCGTGAACAAGACTCCGAGGTACTTGAACTCCTCCACTTGGGGCAAGATCTCCTCCCCAACCCGGAGATGGCACTCCACCCTTTTCCGGGCGAGAACCATGGACTCGGACTTGGAGGTGCTGATTCTCATCCCAGTCGCTTCACACTCAGCTGCGAACCGATCCAGTGAGAGCTGAAGATCCTGGCCAGATGAAGCCATCAGGACCAAATCATCTGCAAAAAGCAGAGACCTAATCCTGCAGCCACCAAACCGGATCCCCTCAACGCCTTGACTGCGCCTAGAAATTCTGTCCATAAAAGTTATGAACAGAATCGGTGACAAAGGGCAGCCTTGGCGGAGTCCAACCCTCACCGGAAACGTGTCCGACTTACTGCCGGCAATGCGAACCAAGCTCTGACACTGATCATACAGGGAGCGGACCGCCACAATCAGACAGTCCGAAACCCCATACTCTCTGAGCACTCCCCACAGGACTTCCCAAGGGACACGGTCGAATGCCTTCTCCAAGTCCACAAAGCACATGTAGACTGGTTGGGCAAACTCCCATGCACCCTCAAGGACCCTGCCGAGAGTATAGAGCTGGTCCACAGTTCCACGACCAGGACGAAAACCACACTGTTCCTCCTGAATCCGAGGTTCGACTATCCGGCGTAGCCTCCTCTCCAGTACACCTGAATAGACCTTACCGGGAAGGCTGAGGAGTGTGATCCCACGATAGTTAGAACACACCCTCCGGTTCCCCTTTTTAAAGAGAGGAACCACCACCCCGGTCTGCCAATCCAGAGGTACTGCCCCCGATGTCCACGCGATGCTGCAGACTATACAAACAAAAACAAGAAAAGCTCCTGTACACTAACAATACAATAGTACCACTGTTACTATGAGACAAGACAAGACGAGACAAAACACACACACACACACACACACACACACACACACACACACACACACACACACACACACACACACACACACACACACACACACACACACGCACACACACACACACTCTCTGACCATACACCTCTCTCCCATGGCTCTGTGCTGAGGGCATCACTCTCTTTCCTCCTCGTACTTCTTCAGTACTTCTTTTTTAAACAGTCTTTTAAATTGAATCATGTTAGAACACTTTTTTAACTCGTCCCCTAAGTTGTTCCACAGACTGACTCCACGCACTGAAATGCACATTGATTTTAAAGTTGTTCTTAAATTTAGGCAAATATAATTTGTTGTTTCCTCTTAGACTGTAACTATGGTGAGCATCTCTATCCTGGAAATGGTTCTGTATATTGGATGGCAGAGAGTTTTGGGATGCCCTAAACATAATATGAGCAGTTTTAAAATTGATCACATCGTGTAGTTTAAGTTGCTTTAACTTCATGAATAGTACATATTCCGGTGCCTTAAAAAAAAAAAAACTCCAGCACTGGTTTATATACATGCTGAAAGTATATAGCTTCAACAAAAATATGCTGGAATTTGCACAAAAGCTAAATTGCATCCATTGTCCTCAAATTCGGCGTTTTTTTTAAAAAGGTTTTATAGGCGAAATGAATGACTCCTCGTTACTTGCATTGTTAGCTACCTCTTGTTAGCGGTTTTTCACTGCTTAGAACGCACAGAAAAGAGACAGGCATGTTTGTTCTTGTCTCACATAAGTATTGCGAATGATGGGGAAAGCTCCCCCCGAAAAAAGGGCAGTTACCCTTTAAATATAATTGACTTTATACCTAGACTCTAAACCAGTGGTTCTTAACCTTGCTGGAGGTACCGAACCCCACCAGTTTCATATGCGCATTCACCGAACCCTTCTTTAGTGAAAAATAAAATGTTTATTTTTTTTAAATTTAAGACAAAGTTATATTTTTTTGGTAACACTTTAGTATAGGGAACATATTCTAAGTAACAAAGACTTAATTTAGAGTTATTTGGTTAGGGTTAGGGTTAGAGAGTTAGGGTTACAATAAGGCCATGCCGAATAAGGCATTAATAAGTACCTAATAATGACTAGTTAAGAGCCAATATGTTACTAATTTGCATGTTAATAAGCAACTAATTAATGGTGAATATGTTCCCCATACTAAAGTGTTACCATGTTTTTTTTACTGGTGCACAAAATGAACCGTGCATGAACATCACCTTGTTCAAACAACAAAACCAACACTGCATAAACTCACACCAAATTACACACCTGCAAATCAGTCTGACTTCTGCAGTTGCCGTATCCGTAATATGCCGATAGGGAGAAGTTTTTATTTACACGATGAATCGGGTGTGTTTTGACCTCCGCCGAACCCCTGAGCCTGACTCACCGTACCCCTAGGGTTCGATCGAACCCAGGTTAAGAACCACTGCTCTAAACTAAGGTGAAAGGGCAGCAGTGTCTTGAGTAGAGGTGATTTTCGAATTAATCGCAATTTTTTATTTGTTTTTGATTGATTGATTGAAACTTTTATTAGTCAATTGCACAGTATACTACATATTCCGTACAATTGACCACTAAATGGTAACACCCGAATAAGTTTTCAACATGTTTGAGTCGGGGTCCAAGTAAATCAATTCATGGTAATGATTGTAAAGATTCTTAATCGATTAAAATATAATATATATATATATATATATATATATATATATATATATATATATATATATATATATATATATATATATATATATATATATATATATAAAAAATAAAAAAAGTCAATCTGTCCTGTGCAGACATTCAAGTAAAACATATAGTTGATGTAGATGCCCATGTCTGCGTTACATATTTACTTTAGAAAAGAGAAGTGTGGGATACTTCTCTTGTTGCTTTATTTGTATTTGACTTTATTAAATGTTTGGGCAGAATTTTATCAAACATAATCGGTTTTCTTTTAAGTAATATAGAAACGTATCACAGCTGTTTATCTATTTTTTGGGAGGAATGTAGGTAATCATAGACCTGCCGCCCAATGCTATTAAAAAGTATGGATTTCGAATCAAAAATTGTTTGAGTTTGTGTTTATTTCGAACATGCATGCATACAACATGATACATCACAATTTCCATTTTGTATTCAATATTTTTGAAAAGGAATAGGAAGAAGCGGAGCTTATTTAATCCTACCCCTTTTCCTTTACAAAGCAGTTGCAAAAACCACAGGATATATTTAGCGTTGTAGATGTGTGTTCGCCTTGCTTCACATATTGTTTCCTGTCGGTTAAGTAACTTCTAATCCAGTTTAAAGGCCTTCTGAAATGCGATTTTCTTATTTAAACGGGGATAGCAGGTCCATTCTATGTGTCATACTTGATCATTTCGCGATATTGCCATATTTTTGCTGAAAGGATTTAGTAGAGAACATCGACGATAAAGTTCGCAACTTTTGGTCGCTGATAAAAAAGCCTTGCCTGTACCGGAAGTAGCAGACGAGTGGCGTGACGTCACAGGTTGTGGAGCTCCTCACATCTGCACATTGTTTACAATCATGGCCGCCGGCAGCGAGAGCGATTTGGACCGAGAAAGCGACAATTTCCCCATTAATTTGAGCAAGGATGAAAGATTCGTGGATGAGGAAAGTGAGAGGGAAGGACTAGAGGGCAGTGGGAGCGATTCAGATAGGGAAGATGCTGTGAGAGGCGGGTGGGACCTGATATTCAGCTGGGAATGACTAAAACAGTAAATAAACACAAGACATATATATACTCTATTAGCCACAACACAACCAGGCTTATATTTAATATGCCACAAATTAATCCCGCATAACAAACACCTCCCCCCTCCCGTCCATATAACCCGCCAATACACCTCAAACACCTGCACAACACACTCAATCCCACAGCCCAAAGTACCGTTCACCTCCCCAAAGTTCATACAGCACATATATTTCCCCAAAGTCCCCAAAGTTACGTACGTGACATGCACATAGCGGCACGCACGTAAGGGCAAGCGATCAAATGTTTGGAAGCCGCAGCTGCATGCGTACTCACGGTACCGCGTCTGCGTATCCAACTCAAAGTCCTCCTGGTAAGAGTCTCTGTTGTCCCAGTTCTCCACAGGTCAATGGTAAAGCTTGACTGTCATCTTTCGGGAATGTAAACAATGAAACACCGGCTGTGTTATCCGGCACAACAGTCAGAGGGTGCATTCTACGGCGGGGGTGCGTTATCCGTCACAACACCTGCCGCAATACACCGCTTCCCACCTACAGCTTCCTTCTTTGCTGTCTCCATTGTTCATTGAACAAATTGCAAAAGATTCACCAACACAGATGTCCAGAATACTGTGGAATTTTGCGATGAAAACAGACGACTTAATAGCTGGCCACCATGCTGTCCCAAAATGTCCTCTACAATCCGTGACGTCACGCGCAGGCGTCATCATACCGAGACGTTTTCAGCAGGATGTTTCGCACGAATTTTAAAATTGCACTTTAGTAAGCTAACCCGGCCGTATTGGCATGTGTTGCAATGTTAAGATTTCATCATTGATATATAAACTATCAGACTGCGTGGTCGGTAGTAGTGGCTTTCAGTAGGCCTTTAAGACCAACCCTCTGATGCCATAGCGTTCTAATTTTTTGATTAAAACATTGTGATTAATTGTGTCAAATGCTTTCGTTAGATCCATAAACACTGCTGCTGCACATTTTTTTACTATCAACAACACATGAAAATAATAGCGCCATGTTTTGAATCGAGGATCCATTCTGAATCGAATCTTTACCCCCAAGAATTAAATCGAATCGAATCGTGCGGTCCCCAAAGACTCACAGCCCTAGTCTTGAGTCACATGTATTTTCCTTTTTTGCAACAGTACGATTTTGGAATGTTGACGTGGCCTGAGTTGCCACCACAGATTATGTAAGGAGATCAGTGATCATCAGTGAGGAATGACAAATTATTGTACCAGAAATTTAAAATGACTGTGTTTTGAGGAAAATGATCATAAATACCTGATTTGACTTGTACTTAAGGTCTGACCTACTGTACTAAGATCCCAAATAGCATGAGAAAAATTGCGTGTGCAAACTATGAAATTGCACATACAGTGGTAGCAAACTTGTAACTCAGAATACTCGGATCTCAAATCGGCCCTGCTCATTGAAATTAATTTAATCCATGCTCGGCCCCCTTCCAAAACAGCATATTTTTAACATGTAACATGCCTTAAAAAAACAAACAAAAGAAAAACCTTTAAGATGGGAAGAAATATTTGAAAAACAATAAAATTGTACTACACATGACTACACTAAATGGTTTTATAGTTTAGTCTTTATTTGAAAGGACAATGCACAGAAACATTAAGCTCAAAGACAGATATGTTCTGTACCAGATTATAGCTAAATAGCTCATTTCCATCTGCAGTCCTAAAGAGATACAAAAAACATGCAATAGAATTAAAACAATACAATTATACTATGGCATGTAATCAAATTAAGAAAAGTCATAAAATGCCCTTTCATTGATACATACTTATACATTACAACCACACCTCATTTACATCATCACACATAGAAAATACATGCTCTTGTTCACATCTGTCATCATTTGTAAAAACAACATTTTAACAGACACACCTCACAGCTTACAGCAACATTTTTCTCATGCATAAAGATAATACACATTAAGTTGACATGTCAAACATAGTGCCCGCCTCAGTGACCGTGTGAGCAACTTTGATTGCTCCAAAGCCACTTTTTAACTTCAATTGTGAATGAAAAGTAATCTGTTAGACTTTTCAAGTTAATTGTGAGGTCGTTTAATTCCTTTATCGCTTTATGTGAAAAGGTTGATTGTGCAAAAGAGGTTTTACATCTGGGTACGCTACACTGTCCCCTGGTGGAGGCTTGTGTGTTTCTAGTTGTCACAGCAGATGTGTATACTGGACAAAGTGCTTAAGTGGCGCTGGTGCAGTGTCATTTAGGATTCAATGGGCCATTCGTATTGATGCTAATATTTGAATATTTGAGAAAGTGGTCTATAACCGACTGAATGGCTTTCTGGAAAAACTAAATATCCTTGTCCCCTCCCAATATGGTTTTCGTAAAAAAAGCACCACCTGTATGGCTATACTCGACCTTTTGGAAAAGGTCAATGACTGTATTGAAGAAGGAAAATGCGGTATTGGCATTTTTTTGGATCTATCCAAGGCCTTTGACACAATAGACTTTGAGATCTTATTGTATAAACTATATCACTATGGTGTCAGAGGGGTACCTCTCGATTGGTTCCGCTCTTACCTATACGGAAGGCAGCAATGTGTATGCGTCAATGATCACAATTCACCCTGTATGACCATAAATTATGGGGTTCCCCAGGGATCCATCTTGGGGCCTCTCCTTTTTATCCTATACATAAATGATTTTGTAAACTCCTCCGAAACTTTTCATAAAATAATTTTTGCTGACGATACAAATTTGTTTACCTCACACAGGAGCCTACACGATCTACAAGTAACTGTCAATTCAGAGCTTGTGAAAGTAGATTCCTGGTTCAAATGCAATAAGCTCTCACTTAATGTAAATAAAACAAATTTTATTCTATTTTGTTCTAATAAAAACCGGACAAATACTGAGCACTGCCATATCAACATCAATGGGCAGGAAATACAGAGAGTGTACTCCACAAAATTCCTGGGGGTCATCATTGACGAATACCTCAATTTCAAATGTCACATTAGCCATCTGTTAAACAAATTATCCAAATATGTTGGCCTGTTCTTTCACCTTCATCATTATCTTCCTCTTTATGCTCTACTCACACTATATAAAACTCTCTTTGAACCACATCTAAACTACTGTAATGTCATCTGGTGTAACACCTTCCCTACCTACCTCCACAAATTAGAATCTATGCAAAAGAAAATTATACGGGCCCTGTCATGGTCCAAGTTTAATGCCCCCACTCGACATCTATTCCATAATTATCATCTCTTAAGACTGACAGAGTTCAATATTTATAAAAATGCTTGTTTAACCTATCAAGTCATTTACAGGCTGAATTTAAGGCTCTGTAGCTTGGTTCCTATCTACCATCCCCAGCATGTCCACAACACTCGTAACTTAGATTTGATATCAGGGAAACATCGTTTACTGGATTGTACCGCTCGAAGTGTTGTATGCAGGGGACCAAAGATTTGGAACCGGCTTAATGAGAACCTCAAGATGCTGTATCCATTCTCCAACTTCAAAAATAAACTAAAAACTTATCTATTAACCACCTATATTTAATGCCTCATGTAGGGTAGACTACTGTTGGGTTTTGCATGGTTGAATGAATGTATGTATGTATGTGTATGCTTGCTTTAGTACTATTATCTTGTGTTAATCATATAGCGTTGTTTTTTGTTTTGTTTTTTGTTGTTGTACTTGCTACCATGTTCCATCATTCCATGTATATTCCATCATTTCATGTATATTCTATCCTCTGGACCCCCTGTCAAAAGCTTCTTCTAGCTTATTTGGGGGACCCTTTCACGTACCAACATCTTTAAATGATGATATTTTACTACTATTGTATTTGTTATATGGTATTGTGAATAAACTAATGTTAGCAACATTTAACAATCTGTATTTTTGGAGAACTAAACAGTGATGGTGGTGTTGTGGTTTTCGGTCAAGGATTTTGAGCGATTGTTTGTGCAAAGTTTCCAATGGCCTCAGTGTAATTATGCTTGCCTGGGACCAACATGTTCTACAATAATAAAAATGAGACATGATGTTATGATGCTATAATGTTATGTAATACAGTAATAATGTAAAGCATTTACCTCTGCCTCTTCAAAATCATTTTTAGTCCGTTCTGTGTCCGCTGTTCTGAAAAAAGATAGTTAACTTGATTGTTGCGATAAAGATTGTGCAAAAATTAGCCGTGTCTTTAGCATCAAGCGGCCCAAGTTGTTCAAGGCTCACCAATGTGGAGATGTATTACTGATGAGACATGAAATGAAGATGAAGTGCATAAACAGTTTGACTCTCCATGTTACATGAAAAAAAAGGTGTCATGATTATCTATTGGGATTGCCACAACATAATAACAAAACATAAGACAAATACTGTATTTCTATGTGTATTATGAGGGATTAATGTATGTACCACCATTTCCAAGCTATAGAACACACCTAAATATAATTCCCCACAAACCTAATTTTGAGACAAATTTTATTTTGTGCACATATTGGCACACACATTGACACATGAAATATTTACACATGTGCTTGTGTTCATTTACAAATTCAAAAAAAGATAGTGCCTGATTTTCTTTTTCCGATGGCCCAGTCGATTGTCTTTGGCTGTGAGGCTGCGTCTTGTGCAGTTTGTTGTTTCTTCTCCATGACTCACAACACTATGCTAAATGGCAGGCCGATTGATTGTGGGAGTAAATATGAGTTAATGTGAACAATCTCATTGGTCCACCGGGACCCGTTTGGCAATTTCATTGGTCTGATGTGACGAGGCTAAATTGATTGGCGGGATGTGAAGCTCTTGAACTCGAAAAAAAATCCTTAAATTAGCCGCAACATTGTTCAAAGCTTGGGAAAAAAGTTGCCTTATAGTCTGGAAATTATATAAATGATAAACAAACACCTGATGCAACAATTCTCATTCATGGCAGTTACATACGTACATTTTAAGAACTATTATCTTATAAATAAATGATAAATGGGTTGTACTTGTATAGCGCTTTTCTACCTTCAAGGTACTCAAAGCGCTTTGACACTACTTCCACATTTACCCATTCACACACACATTCACACAATGATGGAGGGAGCTGCCATGCAAGGCGCTAACCAGCACCCATCAGGAGCAAGGGTGAAGTGTCTTGCTCAGGACACAACGGACATGACGAGGTTGGTACTAGGTGGGGATTGAACCAGGGACCCTCGGGTTGCGCACGGCCACTCTTCCACTGCGCCACGCCGTCCCATCTTGTTTAATTTCTCGCAAATCCTCCATTTTCCAAGTGGTGTAAATCCCCGTTGATAAAAAGCATTTTTGTTTGGGTTGATTTGCTTAGTGTCAATCAATCAATCAATCAATCAAAGTTTATTTAAATAGCCCTTAATCACAAGTGTCTCAAAGAGCTGCACAAGCCACAACTACATCCTTGGATGTAGATCCCACATCAGGGCAAGACAAAACTCAACCCAATGGGATACAATGAGAAACCTTGGAGGGGACCGCAGATGTGGGGACCACAGATGTGGAGATCATCTTGAGTGGAGACAAGTCAGCAGCGCAGAGACGTCCCCATCTGATGCACAGATGAGTAGTCCACCCCGGGTTCCGACTTTGAACAGCTAGCGCCTCATCTGTGGTCACCTGATAACCTCTCCACGCAGGAGAGGGGGGCAGAGCAGAAAAGAGACGGCAGATCAACTGGTCTAAAAGGGGGGTCTATTTAAAGGCTAGAGTATACAAATGAGTTTTAAGATGGGACGTAAATGCTTCTACTGAGGTAGCATCTCTAACTGTTACCGGGAGGGCATTCCGATTTGTTTGCGATGATTCTTCGGCTTTTGCATTATACTTAACTTCCTTGGCCACCGTACTATTGTACCCTTAGATGTGCTTTTTTTCCACTTTGACTGTTACTGTATATAGCCCATTTCCCCAAGGAAAGTATGAACCTCGTATATAATCGTATACACACTGATCTGTAGCGTATGGACAAACGTTTCAGACGCCAATTATTCCCTTTATATTTTTGCAGAGGGATTTAAAAGACGAATAAGTTATCTTGGAGTTCGGGGTATAAAAAGACAGTGTTCCGTCACATTAATCGGTACTGGCAGCTCTCTGACAGGAGCTCTCACAACATGAAGAGAAAGAGGCACACAAGAGGAAGTAGGACTTGCTCGATCCTCCTTTGCTAAATGTCCTGCTGGCAGTAATTGTTTACAGACAAAAGGGAGGATTTGTTGAATACCAGTGGTAGAAAAATCCTGGCATGGAAACAGAGATATGAAATCTATTGGGTAACTTAATACCATGCTTTTTATTTTATTTATTTATTCACTTGGTTTGGTTTTTCTTCTTATCAGATGGATTTTTTTTTTTTACGTAGTGAGTGAGGAGTAAAATGTATTGCTCTGGGAATGATTTAGGACAAAGAGGAGCAAGCAGACATGGAGGTAAACAAAACAATACATGCTTTCCTGCAGGACCGTTGCATCGATTGTAAGATGTTGTCAATATGTTGTTATTCAGGCGTAGATACCTTGTAGCAAATTAATCATGTTTATATTCACGCAATCAAGGGATGGCACCCTCCTTCAAAACCGCACTAAAAGAACACCTCCAGGCAACTACAACCCGAGACTAACACCCTCCCTCCACCACATCCCACCTCCCCGGATTGTAAATAATCAAATGTAAATAATCAAATGTATATACTTGTTCTTATGCTTTCTGAGCTCACTATGTTCACTGCTCGCCGTACATATCCTACCAAGTCAGACCTACACTGTTTCAATGTCCATTTCTCAGATGATATAATTGTTGATGACTGAAGTGTTGATATAAACCAAACCTAACCCCCCCACCCCAACCCCCTCCACATCCCACCCACCGGATTGTAAATAATTCAATGTATATACTCTGATGATTAACTTGTGTGATGACTGTATTATGCTGATAGTATATATTTGTACCATGAATTGGTTAACTTGGACCCCGACTTAAAGGGGAACATTATCACCAGACCTATGCAAGCGTCAATATATACCTTGATGTTGCAGAAAAAAGACCATATATTTTTTTAACCGATTTCCGAACTCTAAATGGGTGAATTTTGGCGAATTAAACGCCTTTCTATTATTCGCTCTCGGAGAGATGACGTCACAACGTGATGTCACATCGGGAAGCAATCCGCCATTTTCTCAAACACATTACAAACACCGAGTCAAATCAGCTCTGTTATTTTCCGTTTTTCCGACTGTTTTCTGTACCTTGGAGACATCATGCCTCGTCGGTGTGTTGTCGGAGGGTGTAACAACACGAACAGGGACGGATTCAAGTTGCACCAGTGGCCCAAAGATGCGAAATTGGCAAGAAATTGGACGTTTGTTCCGCACACTTTCCCGACGAAAGCAATGCTACGACAGAGATGGCAAGAATGTGTGGATATCCTGCGACACTCAAAGCAGATGCATTTCCAACTGGACTGGACAGATCAGCTTTCAGGAAAAGAGAGCGGATGAGGGTATGTCTACAGAATATATTAATTGATGAAAACTGGGCTGTCTGCACTCTCAAAGTGCATGTTGTTGCCAAATGTATTTCATATGCTGTAAACCTAGTTCATAGTTGTTAGTTTCCTTTAATGCCAAACAAACACATACCAATCGTTGGTTAGAAGGCGATCGCCGAATTCGTCCTCGCTTTCTCCCGTGTCGCTGGCTGTCGTGTCGTTTTCGTCGGGTTTGCTTGCATACGGTTCAAACTGATATGGCTCAATAGCTTCAGTTTCTTCTTCAATTTGGTTTTCGCTACCTGCCTCCACACTACAACCATCCGTTTCAATACATGCGTAATCTGTTGAATCGCTTAAGCCGCTGAAATCCGAGTCTGAATCCGAGCTAATGTCGCTATAACTTGCTGTGCTATCCGCCATGTTTGTTTGTATCGGCATCACTATGTGATGTCACAGAAAAATGAACGGGTGTATATAACGATGGTTAAAATCAGGCACTTTGAAGCTTTTTTGGGGATATAGCGTGATGGGTAAAATTTTGAAAAAAACTTCGAAAAATAAAATAAGCCACAGGGAACTGATTTTTAATGGTTTTAACTCTTCTGAAATTGTGATAATGTTCCCCTTTAAACAAGTTGAAAAACGTATTCGGGTGTGGTCAATTGTACGGAATATGTACTATACTGTGCAATCTACTAATAAAAGTCTGAATCAATTAAAAAAAAGTCCTCACTAGTGAATACGACCGACAGCTGATCCTAATGAGGATATGTAGTTCTCTTTCTTCAATGTTGATTTATACTTAGTTTTGTAAATCTAGGATCTGGGGCGTATTATTAAAGGAGACTAAGGGAAAACTATGTCTATGTCAGTGGTTCTCAAACTTTTTTCACCAAGTACCACCATAATGACCAACATTAAAGTACAGTCGCGTAGAAGGCCAAAGTATTCATTAAAAACAAGGCAGAGGTTTGTTTAATATTTTTGGCTACTGTAGCACAACCCCCAGATTGAACAGTAACAGTCTGTTTGAATATAGGAAAATAAAACACAGTACTTTATTTAAATGATTCTTTGGCGTACTTGTAACGACGTGGTCGCATGGTGATGTGCGGATCATTCTCCCGGGATGCAGACAGAAACTCCGGAGGCGAGGTGCAGGTGAGGCAATGATTTATTCGCATAAATCATGGAGGAAATGCAGAAAAACAAAACATTAAGGAAAAGACTAGCGCGGAAGCTTAGCATACAAACAGGCATAGGAATCAAAAAATAGACCTCGTTTACTGTTGCGTAGTGCAAACAAGGAAGCCAGACCGAGCGTGGCGAAAAATGGGAATAAGTAGCACTCTGATTAGTGCCCGGCAGCAGGTGAGCGTCCCGGACACTAATCAGAGGCAGGTGAAACTAGTCGGCACCCATGGTAACCAAAACACACAGACTCGAGGGTGCTGAAAACAGAACTGATGGAGTCAAAACTAAACAAAACATGATCCGGGCAACGGATCATGACAGTACCACTCGATGAAGCCTGCGTACCACTAGTGGTACACGTACCACAGTTTAAAAATCCCTGGTCTATGTAATTTCTGAAATGAAGGAAATTCAGGGTTTTCGGTTCCAAAAAGAAGAGGGAAGTCAAACCTCAAGTCAATTACCATGGTAACTTAGTCCACCTTTTGTCGGGAGAGGATTGTGAGGCCATGTTAGTTAGATATACTATCCTTATATAAGACTGGTAAGAAAAAATGTCTAGTTAATAAATAAAAACACATTTTTGATTTTAGATATGTATTATTCAATGGATTTGTTTTGACTAAAAAATAAAAAAATAAAGAACAAAGTAAAAGGTACATTATTTTGCTTTGTCATTGTAAATAGAACTAAAATGTGTGCTATATCCTGCTGAGAACCACAGCATCCATAAAAAAATGCAAAAATGTCCACTGTAAAGGACACTGGGTAGTTAAGCATATTGGTCCAACACAGTTCTTCTCAAACAGTGGGGCCTGCACCCTTGCGATGCCAGGGTGTGACCCAGGAGAACATGCTTTATCAGTATCATGCAGTATCATACTTCCAATCCCGCTTTGAAAAGCTGTGAAGCACAATTGATTGATTGATTGAGACTTATTGATTGAGACTTTTATTAGTAGGTTGCACAGTGAAGTACATATTCCGTACAATTGACCACTAAATGGTAACACCCCAATAAGTTTTTCAACTTGTTTAAGTCGGGGTCCACTTAAATTGATTCATGATACAGATATATACTATCATATATACTATCATCATAATACAGTCATCATACAAGATAATTATCAGGGTGTATACATTGAATTATTTACATTATTTACAATTCGGGGTGTGGAGGGGAGGGGGGGGGGGTAGGTTTGGTTGTTATCATCAGTCATCAACAATTGAGAACAGAGAAATGGATATTGGAACAGTGTAGGTCTGACTTGGTAGGATATGTCAGCACAAAATGTGTACAAAATGTGCTCATTGTGGCCTTTAATCCTGACTTCTTCATTTTGATTTCAAAAATTACAAAAATGGTTTTATTTAATGTTTTTTGTAGGTTAAAATGTGTTATATATTGTGCTCCTTAGACAATGTTGCTGATCAATTTGATTTTGTTTATCATGTATTGAGTTTATATAATTTTATTTTTCAGTAACAAATGGTTCATGTCAGTCAACATTTTTTATAGTTGAAATAAGGGTACCATTTTATTTCTTTATTTGTATTTTAGGCAAATTGATGCACTCCAAATATTTTCTGTTACAGACAAAAACAATGATAATAAAGTTATTTTTTGTTGTTTTCTTCCTTTGTGGGCATAACAGAAAATAAATGAGAAGCACTAGCATAAAGTTAACTGGCAGAAAAGAAAATGTCTCATTAGCAAAAAAGAAGAGAAAAACATATTTTTTAAGACCTTGATTTCAGTTATTAAACTTGTCATAATAACATTTTTAATTAATGTAATAAAGATATTTTGATATTTCATGATTACATGATACTTTGTTTTAGCAATCAAGAATATTTCAGTTGTTTTTATCCTTCTTTTGTGGACATTGTTGATTGTCACGTCATGTTCGGATGTACATTGTGGACGCCGTCTTTGCTCCACAGTAAGTCTTTGCTGTCGTCCAGCATTCTGTTTTTGTTTACTTTGTAGCCAGTTTCGTTCTGCATAGCCTTCCCTAAGTTTCACTGCCTTTTCTCAGGGGCACTCACCTTTTGTTTACTTTTGGTTTAAGCAATAGACGCCTTTTTACCTCCACGCTGCCTCCCGCTGTTTCCGACATCTACAAAGCAATTAGCTACCTGCTGCCACCTACTGATATGGAAGAGTATTACATGGTTACTCTGCCGAGCTCTAGACAGCACCGACAGTCAACAACAACACATCATTTGCAGACTATAATTGCTGGTTTTTAAAAATATTTTTTAACCCAAATAGGTGAAATTAGATCATCTCCCACGGCACACCAGACTGTATCTCAAGGCACACTAGTGTGCCGCGGCACAGTGGTTGAAAAACACTGATCTAACAAACACTGTAGGTTAGAAAAATATATATACGGTACACCCACTCAACAATATTTACTTGCCATTTGCATTGCCTTAACATGTCAAATATAATTAAAACAAATACGAGATTTTATTTTCGGCTGCTTCCATGTGCGTTTTTCTCCAAAACTAGATTTTAGTCCATATCAATCCTTCACTTTTTGACCTGTAAGATAATTAAAAAAAATGTGATTAAATGTTAAATCAATAAATTACTGCAGTCAAACTTACACATTTACTCTGTAAGTAATTGTCTCTCACTTCAGTCCAATATTCTTTTGAATTCTATTCTTTCAAAAAAAACATGTTTATACTCATTAAATACACACATTAACACTTTCAAGCCCAGCTGGCTAAATAAAGACAGTCCGTTCTGTCCCAGATTGCTATCAACGCTCCAATGATGATGCTTTGTTTGTGGTCTTAAATTAAAGTGAGCATACTCAGGATTTATTGAATTAACTCAGATCAGCTGTTCTGGAACCCGACTCTCAGGGTATGTCAACTAAGACTTCAGGTTTAAACTCAGGGTTTGTTGAACCTCCTACCTGAAGCACCCCCCTGTTCTCAGCTAAAATAAATAAATAAAATAATCCAAACACTGAATAGCGTCCTCATGAACTGTTAACTGGTTTAACCGAACTGTTGGATATTGCCTTTTTCCTAAATACTGCAATACCATATGACTCAAATAGCATTTATTTGAGTCAGTTTTGGGCGGGATAGCTCGGTTGATGGAGTGGCCGTGCCAACAACTTGAGGGTTCCAGGTTCGATCCCCGCTTCCGCCATCCTAGTCACTGCCGTTGTGTCCTTGGGCAAGACACTTTATCCACCTGCTCCCAGTGCCACCCACACTGGATTAAATGTAACTTAGATATTGGGTTTCACTATGTAAAAGCGCCTTGAGTCACTAGAGAAAAGCGCTATATAAATATAATTCACTTCTATTTTGTACGTAATGCTTAATAATTGTCTTCTTTGTTTTACAATCCATAGCTTTCGCCCTAACTCTGTGTTTGACCAAAACTTGTGCTTCTTTCTGACTTACAGTTTTCAGCCTTATCAGTTGTTAATAGTAATGAATAGGGTGAATCAAACACACACAGCTGTAATGGTAACCATGATATTACAAAACATGCACTGCAAAATAAAGCGTTTTTTTAATGTGCGTCATTTGGGACTGAATGAGCATTTGTTTGTCGGAATGAGGCCCGGTCTTGGCGGTGCTACGTCACACAAACAGGAACAGGATGAAAGGATGAGAGGGACAGAGGGGGGGTGAAATTAAAGACGGAGAGCTGCACACCGAGTGTGCTTAACAATCTCTCCATCATCATCATGTCATCACTCAATTAAAAGGTTAGGCATGTTTACTCTTTCCATTAGCCAGATTTACAAAACATCAACAAGCACTTATTACTGAGACTCACCGCCTACAGGCAGAGTTACTACTAATTGGGCTTCTTGTGTAACAGTCTGTGTGACAGCCGGTGTTGTGCATGTTTGCTAGAATTTCTATAATTGGATAGTTTTGTATGGGATATTGATATCGGACATCGGTCCAATATCAGCATTGGATTATATCGCCTTGCATATAAAACATCCGTTCGTAGGCGCTCTGATACAAGACAACCTGCAACGTGTTTACTTGTGCAAAGTCAACATCTAAATGTCAGACGAATGTCGGATGAATATCATTTAAGTAGTTGTTGCACGGTAACTAAAGCCACTCTGCTTTTATTTAAAGGAAAGCTATTATGCAAAATCAACTTTTACTACCCATAAGTACCATTTTTTGTGTATTTGGGATCTGCACAAGTTAAATTTTAAGTGAAATTTGCACAATGTGTGACATTTTTCCTCAAGTGTGACGTCAGTGGATATCTCCATATATGGTAGAGATTTACCCGAAGAGCTATGCTCGAGTCCGCCATTGCAGTCCGTCACTGTAGTCAATAAGCGCCGTCTTTTTCACTATCCTCTTGTTGTGGGGCAGACTGGCTCGTACATGCACATGCATCCTCCGCTGTTGCTATTTCTTTTTTTTTTTTTATAAATGTTTTTATTAAATTTGACAGGTATTACAATATACAATAAAACAGTTATCACATTTTCCCCTTTTTTTCCCACCCACTTCCAAAAACAGCAACCCAACACATACCCCATACACACATAACACCCCCCCAGGTCCTACATACAGTAAGTTAAAGGTACAGTTACAGTTACAAATGGAAAATAATTAGTACATCACTTTCTTCTCAACTTAGGCAGATAGTAAATATACACCCGGAATAAATATAAATAAAAAACAAAAAAACAAAAAGGAAGCTGGTTTATGAAAGGTGAACTTTTCATGTGTGGCTGTTGCTATTTGTAGCACAAAGAAGCATACAATTCTAACTTATAGATTTGATACAGAAGCACCAAAAACTACAACATGAATGACGGAGAGAAGACGCAGTCAAAGTGTAGGCACGTAAATAAGACTATAAATAATATCGCCGCGGTTTGAAGATGGTCTGTAAAACATAAACTATGTAAAATCTCTTTAAAAAAATTAAATAGAAAAGATATATATATATATATATATATATATATATATATATATATATATATATATATATATATATATATATATTTATTATTAATTTTTTTGAATTTATTTAATTTAATTTGTATCTATATATATATATATATATATATATATATATATATATATATACATATATATATATATATATATATATATATATATATATATATATACACATATATACACACATATATACATATATATATATATATATATATATATATATATATATATATATATATATACATATATATATATATATATATATATATATATATATATATATATATATATATCCATCCATTTCCTACCGCTTGTCTTTTTCGGGGTCGAGGGGGATGCTGGAGCCTATCTCAGCTGCATTCGGGTGGACAAGTCGCCACCTCATCGCAGATATATATATATTTTTAATATATATATATATATATATATATATATATATATATATATATATATATATATATATATATATATATAGGTTGTACGGTATACCGGCATCAGTATAGTACCGCGATACTAATGAATCATATTCGGTACTATACCGCCTCTGAAAAGTACCGGTCCGCCACCCCCCGTTTCCCCGTCATCGTCATGCCGTGTCATTGCTGGTTTACAAGAAGACGAGCATGTTCGGCAGCGCACAATCACGGAGTACTTACAAATAGACACAGTATGTAGACAGAAAAGGGAGAACGGACGCATTTTGGCTTAAAAACTAACAATGAAGGTGAACTTATAACACTGAAACACCCTCAGGAAGAGATGCTTTAAGACATGGCTAGCTAGCTAGCGGCCAAAATCCAGCGCCAGTCGGCAGTGTTTTAGCTACTTCTAAATGACTAATCCTCGCCTCCATGGCGACAAATAAAGTAAGTTTCTTACAAGTATCATCCCTGCAGGACAAGGAATAGCTAAACATGCTTCACTACACACCGTAGCTCACCGGTTTGGATCTACACCTAACATCCACTGTAATGATACAAAGTACAGAAGCGTATGTAGTCGATACTACTATGATTACGTCGATATATTTTGGCATCACAACATTTTCTTTCGTTTTTTAAAAGGTATATTATGTTTATAAACTCAAAAAATATGTCCCTTGACACATGAGAACTTTGAATATGACCAATGTATGATCCTGTAACGACTTGGTACCGGATTGTACCCACATTTGTGATATCATCCAAAACTACTGTAAAGTATCCAAACAACAGAAGAATAGATGATCATTACATTTTAACAGAAGTGTAGACAGAACATGTTAAAAGAGAAAGTAAGCAGATATTAACAGTAAATGAACAAGTAGATTAATAATTAATTTTCTACCACTTGTAATTTTGACAAAATAATAGAAGGATAAATGACACAATATGTTACTGCATATGTCAACAAACTAAATTAGGACCCTTTGTTTGTTTACTTACTAATAAAATACTAGGTGTCTAGTATGTTCACTTTTTTATTTAAGGAACAACTTGCAATAAGAAACATATATTTACCCTAAGATTTTATATTAAAATAAAGCCAGTAATGGAATTACAGGTGAACAGGCTAATTGGGAACAGGTGGGTGCCATGATTGGGTATAAAAGCAGCTTCTATGAAATGCTCCATTCACAAACAAGGATGGGGCGAGGGTCACCACTTAATGTACAAATGTGTGAGGAATTTAGAGATTTCACCATCTACGGTCCGTAATATCATCAAACGATTCAGAGAATCTGGATAAATCACTGACAAGTCCACATTTCAAATTGATTTGGAAACTGTGGACGTCGTGTCCTCCGGAAAAAAGAGGAAAATAACCATCTGGATTATGCTAGGCGCAAAGTTTATTTTATTTAGAAAAGTATCAAAAAGTAGCAACAAGTATCGAAAAAATGTTGGTACCAGTACCGGTACCAAAATATTGGTATTTGGACAACACTAGATACAACACATATTACTTTCTTCTGAAGAATCTCCAGTTTTTTAAGATAAATAGGATACGTGTTATGTGTGTCAATAATTATTATCTAACATGTACTATATTGGGGCCCTTGCTTATAAGCAGTTACATCTTCCTGGGAGTTTCTCCTTTACAAAGCACTAAAAAAATCATACACAATTGTTAAGTGTATGGACTTTTATATTGTTTTATAAATAAATAAAGAGAGAGAGGTGATTGAATTTTTTTTTTAAATTGTGCCATATGTGACATTTGTCTGTAAAAGTGGTGTTCTTATATGTTGGGGTTTAAACATTTTATCATTTGGATCTTGCTGCAAACTGCTTGTTTAAATGCCTTTTTTTTTCTCATAAAACCCTGAACATATTTAAGCACAAGTAAATTCAGACAGAATGTGTGCAGTTGATTCATATTCATATTCATGAGCCACATTATCTATCTATTTAAATTAATACCTTTTTTTTTAAAATCTTGTCAGCTTAAATCAACCTCATTACGTTTGCGGTTTTTTTCGCCATGAGCTTTTTTTTTTTTTTTTTTTTTTTTTTAACACGTCTCATTCATTCCTTGTCCAGGAAGACGTGCAGTCGTGTTCATGCATGTGTGTGAGCTTGCAGTCAGTAACGGGAAGGACAAGCATGGCTGCCTGCCCTGAGTCACTCCTTCTATTGTCTCCCTAACTTATTCTGTCCAGATATTTAGATAACGACTGCAGCAGCACACAGTGAAAATATCCGTGGAATCAAAATTTGGCGGCTGACGTACGGTTTAGTTAGAGTTGTGTTATGCATGGGTATTTGTATTGAGCACTCATAATGCCGGTGAAATTGTGTTTCTTAGCTGTCTGTGTGAGCGCGTTATCCTTATTCGTATGGGAGGTGGGACCAGGTTCAGTGGTAGGACAAGCTCAGCCATGCTGGTATTCGTGAGAGGCTCCTGAATCCCGGGGTGGTATGACAGGGTGGGAGGGGGTGGATGGCGGTGGCAGGGATATGATCCAATCTCGGTATTTTATCTCTTCGAGATGAAAGGAAGTCCACTGGTGTCAAACTATGTCACATAATTATGTGTTTACTACCACTAAAGGCTTTTATTTTTCTTACTGTTATACACGGTTTTATTGGTCTTGACCCCAGAATGCAGAGAGGGCTGGCGAAGTGCAGGTCGAAAGTATTTACAAAACCCAAAATCAGTGAAGTTGGCACGTTGTGTAAATGGTCAATAAAAACAGAATACCATGATTTGCAAACCCTTTTCAACCTATATTCAATTGAATAGACTGCAAAGACAAGATACTTAACGTTCAAACTGGAAAACTTTGTTGTTGTGTTTAGAAATATTAGCTCCTTTTAAATTTGATGCCTGCAACATGTTTCAAAAAAGCTGGCACAAGTGGCAAAAAGACTGATAAAGTTGAGGAATGCTCATCAAACACTTATTTGGAAGATCTCACTAGTGAACAGGCTAATTAGGAACAGGTGGGTGCCATGATTGAGTATAAAAGCAATTTCCATGAAATGCTCAGTCATTCACAAACAAGGATGGGCGAGGGTCACCACTTTGTGAACAAATGCGTGAGCAAATTGTCGAACAGTTAAAGAACAACATTTCTCAACGAGCTATTGCAAGGATTTTAGGGATTTCACCATCCACGGTCTGCAATATCATCAAAAGGTTCAGAGAATCTCGAGAAATCACTGACAAGTCCACATTTCAAATTGTTTTTGGAAACTGTGGATGTTGTGTCCTCCGGAGCAAAGAGGAAAATAACCATCTGGATTGTTCTAGGCGCAAAGTTCAAAAGCCAGCATCTGTGATGGTATGGGGGTGTATTAGTGCCCAAGGCATGGGTAACTTACACATATGTGAAGGCGCCATTAATGCTGAAAGGTACATACAGGTTTTGCAGAAACATATGTTGCCATCCAAGCAACGTTGTCATGGACGCCCCTGCTTATTTCAACAAGGCAATGCCAAGTCACGTGTTACAACAGCGTGGCTTCGTAGCAAAAGAGTGCGGGTACTAGACTGGCCTGCCTGTAGTCCAGACCTGTCTCCCATTGAAAATGTGTGGTGCAAAATGAAGCCTAAAATACCACTACAGTTGAACAACTGTTGAACAACTTAAGCTGTATATCAAGCAAGAATGGGAAAGAATTCCACCTGAAATCTTCAAAAATTGATCTCCTCAGTTCCCAATAGTTTACTGAGTGTTGTTAAAAGGAAAGGCCATGTAACACACAGTGGTAAAAATGCCCCTGTGTAAACTTTTTTGCAATGTGTTACTGCCATTAAATTCTAAGTTAATGATTATTTGCAAAAACAAATTAAGTTTCTCAGTTTGAACATTAAATATCTTGTCTTTGCAGTTTATTCATCCATCCAGCCATCCATTCATCCATTTATTCAATTGAATATAGGTTGAAAAGGATTTGCAAATATTTGTATTCTGTTTTTATTTACGAATTACACAACGTGCCAACATCACTGGTTTTGGGGTTTGTAATAACAAATTATTAGGACTGGGCTGGCATATAAAGCATCCTGATTGGCAACCAGGAACAGGTGTGTCCAGATTGCCAGTGAGGGGCAGGTGAGGAAGCCAGCGCTCAGACTGGCGAATTGATGACAAAAAGGGACAAACAGGAAGTGGAACAGAAAATAAAAGCACTGGGAAGGAAACAATACAAAACACAAGAGCATAACTAAACAAAGTCCAAACCTGACATGGTTGTCTGATCATTTCAGATCCACTCATGTCAGTGCTTTCAAATCTAAAATATATTATAATGTGCGACGTAATATATTTACACATTCACATTACCGTATTTTCCGCACTATAAGGCGCACCGGATTATTAGCCGCACCTTCAATGAATGGCATATTTCATAACTTTGTCCACCAATAAACCGCCCCGGACTATAAGCCGCGCCTACGCTGCGCTAAAGGGAATGTCAAAAAAACAGTCAGATAGGTCAGTCAAACTTTAATAATATATTAAAAACCAGCGTTCTAACAACTCTGTTCACTCCCAAAATGTACGCAAATGTGCAATCACAAACATAGTAAAATTCAAAATAGTGCAGAGCAATAGCAACATAATGTTGCTCGAACGTTAATGTCACAACACACAAAATAAACATAGCGCTCACTTTCTGAAGTTATTCTTCATTCGTAAATCCTTCGTCTTTGGTGTCCGAAGTGAAAAGTTGGGCAAATTTACGATTCACTGGCAGATGTTGGCGTCGTCTGGCGCTGCCTCCTCGTCTTAGTGAAGGTGTGTTCGCCTTCTGTCATCTATTGTTCCCACGCAGTTAGCAGTCTAGCTTCGAATGCCCTGTTGACACCAATATCTAGCGGCTGGAGGTCTTTTGTCAATCCACCCGGAATGACGGCGAGTATTGAATTAAGCGCGTAAGCGTGTCTCTCAATGTGCTGTTATGAGCTAGCAAATATAACAACTACACTACCCAGCATGCAACGATAGTTACGAGCATGCGCGGTAGCCCTGAGAAGCGTTGTATGCTGGCAGTTAGCACGCTGTGAGTAAACGTTGAGAACTCAGTTAACACGCCTCGTCTGCATTATTTATAATTAGACAGACAACACACTTAATAGGAGCCATTTTGGGGTCTTTACATAAACACACAAATGGAAATGAAACGTCACATATCCCAGCATGCACCGCGCGCTTCTTCGTCATCCATTGTTCCCACGCAGTTAGCAGTCTAGCTTCGAATGCCCTGTTGACACCAATATCTAGCGGCTGGAGGTCTTTTGTCAATCCACCCGGAATGACGGCGAGTATTGAACGCGTAAGCGTGTCTCTCAATGTGCTGTTATGAGCTAGCAAATATAACAACTACACTACCCAGCATGCAACGATAGTTACGAGCATGCGCGGTAGCCCTGAGAAGCGTTGTATGCTGGCAGTTAGAATGTGGTTATGAGCACGCTGTGAGTAAACGTTGAGAACTCAGTTAACACGCCTCGTCTGCATTATTTATAATTAGACAGACAACACACTTAATAGGAGCCATTTTGGGGTCTTTACATAAACACACAAATGGAAATGAAACGTCACATATCCCAGCATGCACCGCGCGCTTCTTCTACGGGGAAAAAAGATGGCGGCTGTTTACCGTAGTTGCGAGACCTAAACTTTATGAAAATGAATCTTAATATTTATCCATATATAAAGCGCACCGGGTTATAAGGCGCACTGTCAGCTTTTGAGAAAATTTGTGGTTTTTAGGTGCGCCTTATAGTGCGGAAAATACGGTATTCATACTGTTCTGTGTTTGAGTGTATGTAGTAAGTAGCTATGTTTAATCCCATCACATTATTTTGTTAAATTTAGTGTTATCATAAGATTTGGTGTTAAAATAAAGCCAATAATATATATATTTTTGTTTTACCCTTTTATTTCGAAAAAGTATCGAAAAACATACTAATACCGGTACTAAAATGTTGATATCGGGACAACACTTGTCCACTGTAGTGGACGCTGGCCTTAAGGAGGTTATAATGTCATTGCAAGGCTTCGCCTAAGTGTTTACACCGGTCCAAGTTCCTCTATACAACATGAGAGCTCTATTTTCTACAAAAACATTGGAATTCTTTTCCAAGTTCTGAACTGAACTTGGGGGCCGGTCCCGGGCCTGATTTGGCCCCCGGGCCGATACTTGACAAATACCATGCCTTACACACTTTTTAAACACATTTCAAATAATACATGTCTAAGTAGTCACCACTTAATGAATGAAACTGAGAGATGATTGATAAGAGAACAGATGGAGTCTCGCTGCCATGGCAACTGTGCTTCCGTCTCTTTTTTACAATGTCCCGCCTACAAAATCAACGCCGATTGTTATAATTCCAATGACGACTTGTGATCGTATAATAACTTGTGTCCCCCCTGCTGTAAGTTTTAAGGCCGGATTATAGCAAAGTTGTCTATCTAGAGCAGTGGTTCTTAACCTTGTTGGAGGTACCGAATCCCACCAGTTTCATATGCGCATTCACCGAACCCTTTTTTAGTGAAAAATAAAATGTTTTTTTTCTAATTCTAGACAAAGTTATATGTTTTTGGTAACACTTTAGTATGGGGAACATATTCTAATTAACAAAGACTTAATTTAGAGTTATTTGGTTAGGATTAGGGTTAGGGCCATGGTTAGAGGGTTAGGGTTATAATGAGGCCATGCAGAATAAGGCATTAATAAGTACTTAATAATGACTAGTTAAGAGCCAATATGTTACCAATTTGCATGTTAATAAGCAACTAATTAATAGTGAATATGTTCCCCATACTAAAGTGTTACCATGTTTTTTTAACTGGTGCACAAAATGAACCGTGCATGAACATCACCTTGTTCAAACAACAAAACCAACTCAGTGATAATAAAAAGTTTCACGTGCATAAACTCACAACAAATTACACACCTACAAATCAGTCTGACTTCTGCTGTTGCCGTATCCGTAATACGCCGATATTTATTTACACGATGAGTCGGGTGTGTTTTGACCTCCGTCGAACCCCTGAGGCCGACTCACCGAACCCCTAGGGTTCGATTGAACCCAGGTTAAGAACCACTGGTCTAGAGTAAGAAATACCTATTGCCTTCATGCGTGTGAATTAGGGTTGCAGGGTATACCGGCACTAGTAAAGTACCGCGGTACTAATGAATTTAAAATGTAAAATACCCAGTGTCGACGTGCATGTGAATTAGTAAAGTACTGCAGTACTAATGAATTAACAATTTAAAATACCCAGTGTCGACATGTGTGTGACTTAGTAAAGTACTGCGGTACTAGTGAATTAAAAACGGTATGCTTTTGCTTTTGAAAAATACCAGTACTTTTATTTTTCATCGACATTATGTGCGGCGAGGTGAAAATACTGGCAAACAAGTGCATGTTATTCTATTATAGAGAATACTGATGTTTAAGTTTATCCCTGCTTGGCACTCAGCATCAAGGGTTGGAATTGGGGGTTAAATCACCAAAAATGATTCCCGGGCGCGGCCACCGCTGCTGCCCACTGCTCCCCTCACCTCCCAGGAGGTGATCAAGGGTGATGGGTCAAATGCATAGAATAATTTCGCCACACCTAGTGTGTGTGTGACAATCATTGATACTTTATATGTAGACTGCAGGGTTCCGAGAATGATCTTATTGTACAGATAACCAATCCTAGGTGTAGTTCTGTTAGGTACCAATCGTATATATGGAAACACTGGTATCTGTGCCTTTTATAGAATGTGTAGACGCATTTTTTAAGTATATATATTTATTTTGTTGTTGTTGTTGTTGTTTTTTTGTTTTTATTGCTAGTTGTATTTATTTATTAGATGCCTTTTATTGAATATGCACAATCACTGTTTTTAATATTATGTGATAATGCCTTTTATACTGTATTTTCTTCGTTTTATGTACTGTTGGAGTCTGCAATAAAAGTTTGATATATTCAACACACGCACACACAGAACTTGCAAGAAAAATCAGTGTGAAGCCAAAAGAGGGAGAATGGACGTATTTTGACTTTAAACCTAACGATAAAGGTGGAGCTGTAAACACTGAAGGGTTGCTCTAAAACATAGCTAGCTAATAGCTTGCTAGCTGCTAACGTCTTTCCGTAGTGTTTTAGCTACTCGTAAATCACTAATTCTTGCCTCCATGGTGGTAAATAAAGTAAGTTACTTACAAATATCCTCTGTGCAGAATGAGGAATAGCTAAAAATGCTTCACGACACACCATTGGACAGGGGCAGTAGTAACGCGCTACATTTACTCCGTTACATCTACTTGAGTAACTTTTGGGATAAATTGTACTTCTTTTTATCGAACTGTTAATGCACGCTTTGTTTGTTTTGGTTTGTCAGACAGACCTTCAAAGTAGGATCTATCGCATGCCTGCATTTCACCAATCAAATACAGTCACTGGTGACGTTTGACTCCGTTTCACCAATCAAACAGAGCCAGGTGGTCACATGATTAACAAGCTTAAGCTTACATAAACTCAACAAAGCACATCGCGGTAAGTAACGTTAGTAGATATTTTGTCTGTCACCGTAGGCTGATGTTAGCTTCCCTGCTATGAATCACTGTCAAATGTACATCGTGTGGGGACATTTATTAACGTACTGCAGCCTCATAGACACACACACACACACACACACACACACACACACACACACACACACACACACACACACACACACACGCACACGCATGCATAGAAACACCAATCAGTGTGTTCCCAGGTGCAGCCCACACCTATCAGTTTATGGTTTGCGTAAAGGCTAACTTGTTATTTTCCTTTGTAATCTCTGCCTACTGAGCCTATGGTGCTGTTAAGTTATTGTGGCTCAATTTGCCTTAATTTTTTTTATGTTAATGTTTTATTATTTAATATATATTATTGTTTGCTCTTGAACCCATCATAATTATCCCCTCAACTCCCCCCAAAATGGATTAACTCGCTGGAATAAAAAGACAATATAACATATATCCATAAACCCAGATGCATATGAAAAAGTGCAATATATTTATCTGTACAGTAACCTATTTATTTATTTATATATGCACCTTATTGCTTTTTTATCTTGCACTACCATGAGCTAATGCAATGAAATTTTGTTCTTATCTGTACTGTAAAGTTCAAATTTGAATGACAATAAAAAGGAAGTCCAAGTCTAAGTCTAAGTTTTAGTTGCTTAAGTACAATTTCTGGCTACTCTACCCACCTCTGGACAGGGGTGTCAAACTCATATTACCTCAGTGGCAAATATAATTTCACGTGGGCCGGACGGGTAAAATCATGGTATAATAACTTAAAAATACAACTACGAAAACTTCACATTGTTTTCCTTGTTTTACTTCGGCCCAAAATATAACAAGCACATTCTGAAAATGTACTTATCGCAAACAATCCTCTTGACAAAACACTTTCAAGTTAGTTGGAAATTCTGAGGAAAAAAATGGAGTTTCAAAAATACCATGACGAACACAATGAACTTAGACTTTATCTCAGTGTGTCTACAAAGCATTTAAACTTTAAGTCACATCCCATCTAGGGTTGAACAGAAAACAAATAAAAGCATAAATAAAATCCATGTATCATCTACCTCAATTGTCATTTCCACACATTAATCCTGTGCTAGCTCAACAAACCATAAAAACTGAGGTAGAAACTATTCAAGAGGGTTGAGTTACTCCCTGCCTTCTAGGCATCACTGTGTGTTGATAGAAAAATAAAAGCTGCCCTGCAAAAACTGAAATCCAAGTAAGATTAAATATCTCAAGTAAGGGTGATATTTGCTTATTTTCTGTCTGATAATATAATTCTTCTCACTAAACAGTTTTTATGTTAGAGTGTTTTACTTGTTTTAAGGGTTTTGGTCCTAAATGATCTCAGTAAGATATTACAGCTTGTTGCTGAGATTTTATGACCTATATTGAGTAAAACATGCTTGAAACTAGAATATAAAGTGTTGCAAAGCTGTGTCATCAACACTCACAAGTATAAAACTACTTTTTAAAGTAATAATTTCTTATTTCAAGCATGAAAAAAAAATCATGACTTTGACACAATAGTGTCTCATATTACAACAGATGACAGCCAAATGGACTTTGCTGTTTTATTTTCAATGAAACAATAGAAAATACGTACTCATATAGTAGTACACTTGTTATTAGTGAGAATATACTTATTTTAAGGTATTTTTGGGTTCATTGAGGTTAGCTAATTTTACTTGTTTTGGAAAGTCTTGACAAGCCAAATTTTCTTGTTCTATTGGCAGATAATGTTGCTTAGTTCAAGTAAAACACCCCTCATTGTATTATTTTTTCTTGTTTTTGAACACTGACTTTTTGCAGTGTGTGTATTGATAGAAAAATAAAAGCTGCACTGCAAAAACTGAAATCTAAGTAAGATTAAATATCTCAAATAAAAGTGATATTTGCTTATTTTCTGTCTGATAATATAATTCTTCTCACTAAACAGTTTTTATGTTAGAGTGTTTTACTTGTTTTAAGGGTTTTGGTCCTAAATGACCTCAGTAAGATATTACAGCTTGTTGCTGAGATTTTATGACCTATATTGAGTAAAACATGCTTGAAACTAGAATATAAAGTGTTGCAAAGCTGTGTCATCAACACTCACAAGTATAAAACTACTTTTTTTAAAGTAATAATTTCTTATTTCAAGCATTAAAAAAAAAATCATGACTTTGACACAATTGTGTCTCATATTAAAACAGATGACAGCCAAATGGACTCTGCTGTTGTATTTTCAATGAAACAATAGAAAATACGTACTCATATAGTAGTACACTTGTTATTAGTGAGAATATACTTATTTTAAGGTATTTTTGGGTTCATTGAGGTTAGCTAGTTTTACTTGTTTTGGAAAGTCTTGACAAGCCAACTTTTCTTGTTCTATTGGCAGATAATGTTGCTTAGTTCAAGTAAAACACCCCTCATTGTATTATTTTTTCTTGTTTTTGAACACTGACTTTTTGCAGTGTGTGTATTGATAGAAAAATAAAAGCTGCACTGCAAAAACTGAAATCTAAGTAAGATTAAATATCTCAAATAAAAGTGATATTTGCTTATTCTCTGTCTGATAAGATAATTCTTCTCACTAAGCAGTTTTTATGTTAGAGTGTTTTACTTGTTTTAAGGCTTTTGGTCCTAAATGATCTCAGTCAGATATTACAGCTTGTTGCTGAGATTTTATGACCTATATTGAGTAAAACATGCTTGAAACTAGAATATCAACTGATGCAAAGCTGTGTCATTAACACTCACAAGTATAAAACTACTTTTTAAAGTAATAATTTCTTATTTCAAGCATGAAAAAAAAATCATGACTTTGACACAATAGTGTCTCATATTACAACAGATGACAGCCAAATGGACTTTGCTGTTTTATTTTCAATGAAACAATAGAAAATACGTACTCATATAGTAGTACACTTGTTATTAGTGAGAATATACTTATTTTAAGGTATTTTTGGGTTCATTGAGGTTAGCTAATTTGACTTGTTTTGGAAAGTCTTGACAAGCCAACTTTTCTTGTTCTATTGGCAGATAATTTTGCTTGGTTCAAATAAAATACCACTAATTTTTGTATTTTTTTTTCTTGTTTTTGAACACTGACTTTTTGCAGTGTATGCAATGTGTGAACAATTTCAACAAACCAAAATTAAAAACTTTAAGTCCTGACAGTATTGCAGTAAATCACACTATGTTCACTTTCTTTACATTTGCACAAACGACAATCATTTTCACAGAACTATATAAAAGTGCAGTATCTCATTCAACATTTTAAGTGGGGTTATCAATTGTTTATTTTACTCCTGTTTGTTTTACGTTGGGTCGAGGGGGAGGAGTCGCAGCCTCGCTTTACCGTGTACCTCTTGTTTGGTATACTTGCTCGCCCCAGTATAACCTATTTGCTTTCCTAACAGAATTGCTATTGCGACATTTAGTGGACACATTTAGAACAGCAGTTTCTTTAATTTCAAAATGCGCCTAAATTTTACACTTAGCAAACTTATCTGGCGGTCAGGATTGAACCTGTTTCTGGGCCTATTCCGGCCCGCGGGCCGAATGTTTGACATCCCTGCCATAGGAGGACACAGTAGCTCATCGTCCAACAGCAAGCTAACACTCCTGAAGGCAAACAAAAGGGTGGATCTACACCTGACATCCACTGTAACAATATCAAGTACAAGAGCCCTATTTAGTCGATACTACAATGATTACATTGAGATTTTTTATCAACACAAAATCTTTTTTCTTTTTTTACATTTGTATTATGTTTATAAACTCAGCAAATACATCCCTGGATGCATGATGACTTTTTTGTATGACCAATGTATGACTCTCTAACTACTTGGTATCGGATCGACATGAAAATGTATGGTATCACCCAAAATGTTAAGGATTAAATAACAGAAGAATAAGTGTTTATTACTACATTTGATAACATGTAATAAAACATGTTAAAACAGAAAATGACCAGATATAAACAGTAAATGAACAAGTAGATTAATAATCCATTTTCTACCGATTGTCCCTCATAATTTTGACAAAATAATACAATGAGAAATTAAACAATATGTTACAGCATACCCAGCCAAATTAGGAGCCCTGTAACCCGTTTGCTTGCTTACTACTACAAGTGAACATTTCTAGTATGTTCACTATTATTTAATGCCAAAATTGGTCTTTTATTGTAATAAGAAACATATGTTTGATTAATTAGAAGATTTTTGGTTAACATGAAGTCAATAATGGCATTTCTGTGGTCCCATTTATTTATAAAAGTTTCAAAAAAGTATCGAAATACATTATGGTACCAGTACCAAAATATTGGTATCAGAACAACCCGAGCGTGAATATTGACATAAATGATCAGTATCAGGGTTTTATTGGAAAGTATACTAGTAATGAGGTGTACCTACATTTCAGGGTTAAATTACAGGGTTAAATGTTGATTTAATGAAATAATTCATTAAAAACCCCGTTTCCATATGAGTTGGGAAATTGTGTTGGATGTAAATATAAATGAAATACAATGATTTGCAAATCTTTTTCAACCCATATTCAGTTGAATGCACTACAAAGACAAGATATTTGATGTACACACTCATAAACTTTACTTTTTTTTGCAAATAATAATTAATTTAGAATTTCATGGCTGCAACACGTGCCAAAGTAGTTGGGAAAGGGCATGTTCACCACTGTGTTACATCACCTTTCCTTTTAACAACACCCAATAAACGATTGGGAACTGAGGAGACACATTTTTTAAGCTTCTCAGGTGGAATTCTTTCCCATTCTTGCTTGATGTACAGCTTAAGTTGTTCAACAGTCCGGGGGTCTCCGTTGTGGTATTTTAGGCTTCATAATGCGCCACACATTTTCAATGGGAGACAGGTCTGGACTACAGGCAGGCCAGTCTAGTACCCGCACTCTTTTACTATGAAGCCACGTTGATGTAACACGAGGCTTGGCATTGTCTTGCTGAAATAAGCAGGGGCGTCCATGGTAACGTTGCTTGGATGGCAACATATGTTGCTCCAAAACATGTATGTACCTTTCAGCATTAATGGCGCCTTCACAGATGTGTAAGTTACCCATGTCTTGGGCACTAATACACCCCTATACCATCACAGCTGCTGGCTTTTCAACATTGCGCCTATAAAAATCCGGATGGTTCTTTTCCTCTTTGGTCCGGAGGACACGACGTCCACAGTTTCCAAAAACAATTTGAAATGTGGACTTGTCAGACCACAGAACACTTTTCCACTTTGTGTCAGTCCATGTTAGATGAGCTCAGGCCCAGCGAAGCCGACGGCGTTTCTGGGTGTTGTTGATAAACGGTTTTCGCCTTGCATAGGAGAGTTTTAACTTGCACTTACAGATGTAGCGACCAACTGTAGTTACTGACAGTGGTTTTCTGAAGTGTTCCTGAGCCCATGTGGTGATATCCTTTACACACTGATGTCGCTTGTTGATGCAGTACAGCCTGAGGGATCGAAGGTCACGGGCTTAGCTGCTTACGTGCGGTGATTTCTCCAGATTCTCTGAACTTTTTGATGATATTACGGACCGTAGATGGTGAAATCCCTAAATTCCTTGCAATAGCTGCTTGAGAAAGGTTTTTCTTAAACTGTTCAACAATTTGCTCACGCATTTGTTGACAAAGTGGTGACCCTCGCCCCATCCTTGTTTGTGAATGACTGAGCATTTCATGGAATCTACTTTTATACCCAATCATGGCACCCACCTGTTCCCAATTTGCCTGTTCACCTGTGGGATGTTCCAAATAAGTGTTTGATGAGCATTCCTCAACTTTATCAGTATTTATTGCCACTTTTCCCAACTTCTTTGTCACGTGTTGTTGGCATCAAATTCTAAAGTTAATGATTATTTGCAAAAAAGAAAAAAATGCTTATCAGTTTGAACATCAAATATGTTGTCTTTGTAGCATATTCAACTGAATATGGGTTGAAAATGATTTGCAAATCGTTGTATTCCGTTTATATTTACATCTAACACAATTTCCCAACTCATATGGAAACAGGGTTTGTAATTTAAGGGTTAATTTCAGGGTTAAATTACAGGGTTAAATGATCAATATCAGGGTTGTATTGGAAAGTATACTAGTAATGAGTTATACCCACATTTGGGTACCCATCCAATACCATGTAGCTACAGGCACAGTACTGGTCATACCAATACATTAAAATGATCAATCACTGACAGATTTAGATTTTTACATTTTAATCACAATTATAATCAGAAAAAAACACAATCAGAAAAAAACACAGGCTGACAGTGTAACAATATCAACACAATATTCCAATTATGCACTTTTTCTCTTTTATTACAATGCTATTGTTTGATCAAAAAAGTCAATACCGTAGTACACAACAACTAAACAAAAGCAAAAACTACTATCTATTACTCAGTTGAATCCTTTGGTTTTTGCCCACAAAGACATTTTATGTTCAGGAACTCATTCCAAGAGTTTGTAAACATTCACAAATACAACAAACCTGATTTTGTGAAAATAAAAATATAGATGATTGATACTACCCTTGGTATCCACACTTCCGATACATGGATGGATCCGCCTTTCACTAACGTGTATACAGCACCAACATGTTATCTTCTCTCTCGACGCTTATTTATGTTTGGTTTTCATTTCATTTATTAAACAGGAAAGGTTAAAAGCAACAGTGTCACGTTTAATGGGGCCTGACTCAGTCAAAAACCGGTTTGCAGCAGGTTCCTACTCTGCAGAACAATAAGTAAAACATAAAGTAAAGCAACAAGGGACATCATGCTTGCAACACGTCACAGGAGAAACTGTCCAACAGAAATTTATTGCGAAATTTCAGTTGGACAATTAAGAAAACGTATTTGGAAAGGAATACTGTTCCACACTTCAGTAAAGGTGTGAAGGTACGAATTAAATACTTTTTCCAAAAATAGTTTTCTCTGTTACTGTCATGTCTGTATTATCATGTTTTGTTTTAAGTCATGTTTTGTTTAGTTTCTGTCTTTTCACTCCCTTGTCTGGTCACCATAGCAACCATTAGTTTTCACCTGTCACGTCACGCACCTGTTTCACGTCTTGAGTCACGCACCTGTTTTCGTTAATCATGTCCATAGTATTTAAGTTAATTCATTTTCTGTTGTTCGGCCTGACGACCTCGCACCCCATATATGCTTCTGCACACCCTTATGATCCTTGCTGCTCCTTTTTCATGCCGGTTCCATGCCAAGTAAGTTTTTGTTTCTCAAGCCACAGTTAATGTTTTGTTTAATTGTTCATAGTTTCCGCCACTGTGCGTGCTTTTCATTTGTACTTTTTTGCTATAGTCTTTTGGTTTCGTAGCTTATTCTCCGCCATTGTGCGCGCTTTTTGTTTGATCTTTCTTTAATAAATAAATCATGTACCTTGGTTCCCGTCTCGCCCGTGCCAACTTTCCGTTGCATCCCGGAAAAGCAAACTCCAAAGATCAAGTCCTGACAGTTACAGGGCCTTGCAACAGGCTCTATAACATCATGTCTAATCAGTGTCCAAATGGAGGGACAGTATGATATAGTTGACAGGATTATGGCATGTAAACAGATTTCAGATACGAGGTGACAGGTATGGTCGGATTTTGTTGTAAACATACAGTTTTTGCTGTAGTTCTTTTTTTTTTTTTTTTTTTTTTTTTTTTTTTTTTTTTTTTTAGGTTCAAGCTGTGCTCTCTGAATGAGAGACATGAATCCAGAAGCACACAAAGATAATTATAAAATGTATTAATCTACTTGGTAATTTCCCGTTAATGCATATATATATATTTTTTTTCCCCAAAATAGCACATCAGCTAGTTGCCTTCTTTTCTGCTCGTGTTTGCTCTTATGCAGTGTGTGACATTATTTAGCCTCATTCCTTCAGTTACTAATACGAAATGTACCGTATTTTTCGGACAATAAGGCGCACTCAAAATCCTTCCTTTTTCTCAAAACTCGACCATGCGCCTTATAACCCGGTGTGACTAATGTACGGAATCATGTTGGTTGTGCTTACCGACCTCGAAGCTATTTTATTTGGTACATGGGGAAATGATAAGTGTGACCAGTAGATGGCAGTCACACAAAAGAGATACGTGTAGACTGCAATATGACTCAATTAAACAACACAAAAATGATATATGTTCCATTGAAAATATAGAACATTACACACGGCGCTCAAAAATCTCTCAAAATGTTTTAGTGCGACTTTGGTAAGCTATGAAGCCGCACCGCTTGTACTTCAACATACGAGTGTTATTATGGTGTGTGTATAAGTAAGACATATTATCTGGCGGGTTCTTTTCCCAATATTATGCAAAAGCAACTTTTCTCACCTTCTGGTACCTGCTGATCTGTATTTGGGATCTGCATAAGTCCTGAAAATGTGCGTTAGTCCGTAGTCGATAAGCTTCTTCTTTTTCTCTATCTTCTTGTTATGAGACATTCATCCTCCGCTGTTGCCATTTCTAATATAAAGTAGTGTAAATTTCTTACTTATATCTGTCAGTAAACTCGCCATGAAAGCGCTAAAACATACCGGCGTGGTGAGTTTGCATTATTTACCCAAGGAACTTTAGTTATTAGAGAGTTCCAGTCGGACGGTTTTTCACGGGACACATTTCCGGGGTAGTTATTGCACTAGTGAGCCACGGACGAGGAGATGCTGCGCCGTTATTGATTTAAGTAAAGTCTGAATGTCATTAAAACATTTAGCTCCATCTTTTGACACTTCTTCCACTCTTGTCCTTGCACGCTACACCGAAGATGACGGAGATAAGACGCTGCCGAAGGTGAGCCACGTAAATAAGACCGCATCCTGAAGTGACTGTCAGAAAGCGGATGTAAAATATAATCTATGCAACATTTTGACCAAAGAAACAACCATTGCATGTTGTTTAGATTGTTATGTCATGCAACTTCCACACTGTGTATAAACATATTGAGGTAGCTGCCAGCCGCCTCAAATCAAAAATCAAATCATGAATCAGCCAGAGGGCATGTTTTTTTTGTGAACGGCATAGAAATCCATGCTTTTTCCACAGAAATCGGAAGAAGCTGATCGTGGCTGATCATTCGAAGGATCACTAAGAAAAACTATGGAAAAACTTCCTCTCCCACAATCTTAACAAAAGTCAAGACTAGTCTTTCCATAATCGTGCTCGCACACAAAGTGATCCAAATGCAGACCTGTACGCATACTCTTGGCACAGGAAGAAAATGATGAGGTGGCTGACAGGCGCCGACAAAAGCTGCGCCCCAACACAAACACACAAACACAATGAACACTGAGAGAGTAAATCTGGGCATTTGCTGTTTAAATCCACAGCATATCCTTTTTTCCACCCCCCCCCCAAAAAAAAGCAGGCTATCCTGTTCGTTTGTGTGTCTTGCGCGGAAAAAAGGACCCAATAGGCAAGATTAGGAAGATAAAGCAAGACATGTATAAAATATTTTTAGAAGTCAAAACATGTGAAAGGTCTGCTCACTGACCAATGATGTCAGTCATTCTTGGACGATTCCGGTGTTCTTTTTCATAATTCATATTGCTCAGAAGCTTTTCATACAGGAGTTATAGTCTACACTGCAAAAAGTCAGTGTTCAAAAACAAAGAAAAAAACAAACAAAAATTAGGGGTATTTTACTTGAACTAAGCAAAATTATCTGCCAATCGAACAAGAAAATTAGGCTTGTCAAGACTTTCCAAAACAAGTCAAATTAGCTAACCTCAATGAACCCAAAAATACCTTAAAATAAGTGTATTCTCACTAACAACAAGTGCACTTTTCTTGATAGACCTTTTTGCTCAATATCTTGAAAAATATTCTTAAATTAAGCAAATGCTAGTGCCATTATCTTGACATAATGATATGCGCTCGACATCATGATTTTTTTTTTCATGCTTGAAGTAAGAAATTATTACTTAAAAAAATTAGTTTTATACTTGTGAGTGTTGATGACACAGCTTTGCATCAGTTGATATTCTAGTTTTACTCAATATAGGTCATACTGGCCAACCCTCCCGTATTTTCCGGGAGACTCCCGAAATTCAGCGCCTCTCCCGAAAACCTCCCGGGACAAATTTTCTCCCGAAAATCTCCCGAAATTCAGGCGGAGCTGGAGGCCGCGCCCCCTCCAGCTCCATGCGGACCTGAGTGACGTGTTGACAGACTGTTCACACGTCCGCTTTCCCACAATATAAACAGCTAATGATCGAGGGCGAGTTCTTGGTTTCTTATGTGGGTTTATTGTTAGGCAGTTTCATTAACGTCCTCCCAGCGTGGTAACAACACACAACAACAACAGTCAAATTTTCGTCTACCGTAAAGCAGTTCGTCTGCCGTAAACAGCAATGTTGTGACACTTTTAAAGAGGACAATACTGCCATCTACTGTACATGCATATGTGACCCACCAATAATAGGTCACATTTTTGTGTTGATTTATTTGTTTTATTTTGTGGTTTGGTTTGAATTCGTTTTTGGAACTGTCATTACACATTAATCAGTATTCACATTGGTCAGTAGGGGGCAGTAGGGCGTTTCTTCCCAATTGAATGCTATCACCTGCAGACCGGAAGTGTCTTGTCATTCTGATGAGAGGACCAGTCAGTGAACAATTGAAACGTCCTGTGTGCTTTTTCCTCCTGTATAACAGGTTAGTTTTGGTGAATCAACTCACTGAATAATATCCATGTGATCTTTATAAGTTTAAGTACACATTCTGATGGTGGAGCCTAACTCTAAAGTGTTTGTGAGTTGTAGTTTGTATTTGTGAATGAATCCAGTGCACAGCTGCAGTAATCAATACAAAAAGGCGACGTGAGTGCGCAATGTTTATATAGGAACTTCTGATCCTAATTCAGACTCCCAAATTAAAGCTCCCGTTTTCTTATTGATTTTATAATGTATATTTGTATAATGTGTGTGTTCTGAAATAGTGACAGAGAATAGAACAAGGATGGACAATTCAACCCTTAACTCAACAATGAGTAGATGAGTGTTATGTGTGTGTATAAGTGTAAATAAATGATCACTGAAATTCAAGTATTTATTTTATTTATATATATATATATATATATATATATATATATATATATATATATATATATATATATATATATATAGCTAGAATTCACTGAAAGTCAAGTATTTCTTATATATATATATCTTAACCACGCCCCCAACCACGCCCCCCACCCCCCACCTCTCGAAATCGGAGGTCTCAAGGTTGGCAAGTATGATATAGGTCATAAAATCTCAGCAACAAGCTGTAATATCTTACTGAGATCATTCAGGACCAAAACCCTTAAAACAAGTAAAACACTCCAACATAAAATCTGCTTAGTGAGAAGAATTATCTTTTCAGACAGAAAATAAGCAAATATCACCTTTATTTGAGATATTTAATCTTACTTAGATTTCAGTTTTTGCAGTGTATACCAAGGGTGTCAAAGGTACAGCCCGCCGACAGGTTTCCCGCGGCCCACGAGATGAGTTTGCTAAGAATAAAAATGAGCTGAAATTTTTGAATGAAAGAAACTGCTGTTTCTAAATGTGTCCACTGGATGTCGCCAGAGCAATTCTTTGTGTCCCCTACCACTCGCATGACTTCAGAGGGGGCGGAGCTATGTTAGGATAGAGGCAACACTTCTGTGTTCGGACACTACCTACTTCTACTGCTTATTAGTGATATTATACACATTGATAATCTGTGCATTTCGTGTTGTACTTATGACTGGGGACACATTTTCTGGGCACACATAAATATTCTGAAATAATATGCATCCCCTTCTTACTTCACGTATGATAAATGAAATGAGTCCAAATTCACAAGTTTTGTTGTAGACCAGGGGTAGGGAACCTATGGCTCTCGAGCCAGATGTGGCTCTTTTGATGACTGCATCTGGCTCTCTCATAAATCTTAGCTGACATTGCTTAAACACGATAAGTAATGAATAATTCCGCTGGTAATCACAGTGTCAAAATCTAAAACATTCTCATGCATTTTAATCCATCCATCCGTTTTTTTACCGCACCTGTTGAAAAAGTTGTATTAATGGTGAGAAGTATTTTATTTATTATTGGTTAGCTTCAGAATAACAATGTTATTAAAAATAATAAAAGACTCTAAAAATGTTGGTCTTACTTAAAAATGCGCACATTTAGTTGTATTCAGTGTTAAAAAATATTATATGGCTCTCACGGAAATATTTTTTTTTAATATTTGGCTTTCATGGCTCTCTCAGCCAAAAAGGTTCCCGACCCCTGTTGTAGACGATGCTATATATGTACAGAATAAACATCAGTTGAGGAAAACAAGTAAATTGCATTAATATATCTTCTGACAGATTACAAATTAATACCAATGGGAGCACTTTAAAACTCTGCCAGATTCAATTCCATTTGACTAATGCACATTATTTATTCAGAAAGTATAAATAACAACTAATGAAGATAGAATACAATTAACTGCAACATGTAAGTGTAAAAAAACACATTGTGATGTGTACATTTTCAGAATGTGATTGGTCTAATATTAAACAAAAAAACAATCCTAAATTATGGGTCGCAACTTACTGGGGGGTCGTTCCTCCCAGATGCAAACGGACAACTCCGGACGACAGCGTGAGGTAGGAGATGATTTATTTATCATAAATCATAGCAAAACAGAAAACAAGCAAAAAGGATGCGTGCCGATCGCACGCGGAAGCAAAAGCAAAAACTTAGCACAGGAAACATAGAAGCAAGAACCAGGAATATCCAAACGTAACAGTTGCATGGAGCAAACAATGGCGCCAGAACGAGTGTGGCGAGCAACGTGAATAAATAGCTCTCTAAATTAGTGCTCGGCAGCAGGTGAACATGCCAAACACTAATCAGAGGCAGGTGGAAATAATAAGTAACCATGGTAACTAACAAGGGTGCACAAAAAACAGGAACTAAGGGAGTCCAAAACTAACAGAACATAACAAAAACATGATCCGGACCACGGATCATGACAATCTTTATTTTTAAGTTATCCTGCCATGATTTTACCAGTCCGGCCCGCTTGGGAATATATATTCCTCCATGTGGCCTCTGAGCTAAAATGAGTTTGACACCCCTGGTCTATACTGTATATTCCAGGAGTGATCATTTACCGCCTGTTGCAGAATTTATATAGAAGAACAAACAGGGCGGAAAATAAATATTTGCCCAAATTCGAGTGGTGGTGCTTACGTTAAGAGATGTTTGCTTTTGTACTCTGTGTGCACAGTAAGCTTGGCTACTAGATAAAGATTGCTCGCCTGCGAGAGATGAAGAAAAAGTGAGGGAAGGATGTCAAAATAAACACTGAAATAAATACAAGGCTTTACCAGAGAGTCATATCTGCATCAGAAACTTTTACTGTACTGTATCACAACAAATGATAATGCGTCAAGGTAGTAGAGCAGGGCTATCCAAGTGGTCGGACAGTGGAATGACAACATGCCGCAGTTCAGTTCAAAACTTGGTAGACAAACATTTTAGCAGCAAATTCCTAAAAACAGTGCTCCTGTTGCAGAGAGGAACTCGGACGCCTGTAAAAAAAAGAATTGGCAGATCTTTGCATGGACATTTTAACCTTGCTCGAAAACATAGAACAGGTTCCAAACTTGTAATTTACATCAGGCGTTACTCAAGACACCCCTTTAAATCCTCTCCTTTTTGACAGTTAAATATTTTGTTCGTAATGTGATTAGTGTAATTAAGTTGTTGCTGGAGCTTGTTTACTTAAAATGCAGTCAGCAGTTATTTGTTCAACTTCTTTAGTTATACTCGTGGTGCTCCTCAAGGTTCAATCTTAGGTCATCTCTTTTTTTAATATTTGGGCTATTGAACTTTAAAAAAAACATGCAAAATACTTTTTGCAGAAGTTTCTTGAAAACACTAGAGTGCTGTCATAGAGATTGTTCCATGACTAGTTTTTTTGTTAAAGGTCCTTAAAAATAGCAAAGCTCTCCTGTAACTCTGACAAAATAGACCAAAATCAAATGTCTACTGTAGAGGACGCTGGTTCTACTGAATTCTTGAAATATGAGCTCCAAAACAATGTGGTTAGATATCTCTGTAACAGAGTATGAATCACCAAATAAACAACACATATGGACTAATCCATACACAAAAGCCAGTTATTTCCATCCATCCATCCATTTTCTACCGCTTGTCCCTTTTGGGGTCGCGGGGGGTGCTGGAGCCTATCTCAGCTGCATTCGGGCCAGTTATTTCAAACCATTATTTTCCAATATATTTATGGCTGAGAGTAAAATGGAATAAAGGATTAAAAATTCAATGTGGTGTTGGGGGAAAATGGGTGAGAGGAGAGCATTGAAACATGCACACAGAGGAGAAAATGAGGCAAAGAGACAGATGTGAAGATAAAAAGCAGCCAGAAATGGAGAGAGGTACATGCCGGCCAAAGATGGAGAGATAATTTAGCAAATAAGGTTCTGAGAGTGAAAGAAAGAGACTTTTCTCCCCAGTTAAGGGAGGTTGTCAACCGAAAATATGTTTTGAGCCAAAGGGATATTTATTTAACAAATACAATAAAAAGCATTGAACGAATGATGAAGTTAGCAGTTTCTATATATAAACCTGGCTGCACGATATTTTCATATTTGTAATTTTATATTATAATAAATGTTACGTAAAGTGTTATTGGCCACACTGTAAAAAATTGCAAACAAATTGTTGACATAATATGATAGTTTAATATTGTATAAACGCATGCTTACCTTACTTAGCTAAAGCTAAATATTACTCAAATCTCATCCGCCTCAACAAAAACGACCCTAAATTTTTGTTTAGTACAGTAGCATCGCTAACCCAACAAGGGACTCCTCCCAATAGCTCCACCCACTCGGCAGATGACTTTATGAATTTATTTAATAAGAAAATTGAACTCATTAGAAAGGAGATTAAAGACAACGCATCCCAGCTACAACTGGGTTCTATTAACACAGATACAACTGTATCTACGACGGATACTGCAATACAAAATAGTCTCTCTCTTTTTGATGAAATAACATTAGAGGGACTATTACGGCGTGTAAGTGGGATAAAACAAACAACATGTTTACTTGACCCACTTCCTGGGAAACTTATCAAGGAGCTTTTTGTATTATTAGGTCCATCAGTGCTAAATATTATAAACTTATCACTTTCCTCTGGCACTGTTCCCCTAGCATTCAAGAAAGCGGTTATTCATCCTCTGCTCAAAAGACCTAACCTTGATCCTGACCTCATGGTAAACTACCGACCGGTGTCACACCTTCCCTTTATTTCGAAAATCCTCGAAAAAATTGTCGCAGAGCAGCTAAATGAACACTTAGTGTCTAACAATCTCTGTGAACCTTTTCAATCCGGTTTCAGGGCAAATCACTCTACAGAGACAGCCCTCGCAAAAATGACTAATGATCTACTGCTAACGATGGATTCTGATGCGTCATCTATGTTGCTGCTTCTTGATCTTAGCGCTGCTTTCGATACCGTCGATCATAATATTTTATTAGAGCGTATCAAAACACGTATTGGTATGTCAGACTTAGCTTTGTCGTGGTTTAACTCTTATCTTACTGACAGGATGCAGTGCGTCTCCCATAATAATGTGACCTCGAACTATGTTAAGGTAACGTGCGGAGTTCCTCAGGGTTCGGTTCTTGGCCCTGCACTCTGTAGGATTTACATGCTGCCGCTAGGCGACATCATACGCAAGTACGGTGTTAGCTTTCATTGTTATGCTGATGACACCCAACTCTACATGCCCCTAAAGCTGACCAACACGCCGGACTGTAGTCAGCAGGAGGCGTGTCTTAATGAAATTAAACAATGGATGTCCGCTAACTTCTTGCAACTCAACGCCAAGAAAACGGAAATGCTGATTATCGGTCCTGCTAAACACCGACATTTATTTAATAATACCACCTTAACATTTGAAAACCAAACAATTACACAAGGCGAATCAGTAAAGAATCTGGGTATTATCTTCGACCCAACTCTCTCCTTTGAGTCACACATTAAGAGTGTTACTAAAACGGCCTTCTTTCATCTCCGTAATATCGCTAAAATTCGTTCTATTTTATCCACTAGCGACGCTGAGATCATTATTCATGCGTTCGTTACGTCTCGTCTCGACTACTGTAACGTATTATTTTCGGGTCTCCCTATGTCTAGCATTAAAAGATTACAATTGGTACAAAATGCGGCTGCTAGACTTTTGACAAGAACAAGAAAGTTTGATCATATTACGCCTATACTGGCTCACCTGCACTGGCTTCCTGTGCACTTAAGATGTGACTTCAAGGTTTTACTACTTACGTATAAAATACTACACGGTCTAGCTCCGTCCTATCTTGTCGATTGCATTGTACCATATGTCCCGGCAAGAAATCTGCGTTCAAAGAACTCTGGCTTATTAGTGATTCCCAGAGCCCAAAAAAAGTCTGCGGGCTATAGAGCGTTTTCTATTCGGGCTCCAGTACTATGGAATACCCTCCCGGTAACAATTAGAGATGCTACCTCAGTAGAAGCATTTAAGTCCCATCTTAAAACTCATTTGTATACTCTAGCCTTTAAATAGACAACCCTTTTAGACCAGTTGATCTGCCGTTTCTTTTCTTCTCTCCTCTGCTCCCCTCTTCCTTGTGGAGGGGGGGGGGGGGGGCACAGGTCCGGTGGCCATGGATGAAGGGCTGGCTGTCCAGAGTCGGGACCCGGGGTGGACCGCTCGCCTGTGCATCGGCTGGGAATATCTCTGCGCTGCTGACCCGTCTCCGCTCGGGATGGTGTCCTGCTGGCCCCACTATGGACTGGACTCTTACTATTATGTTGGATCCACTATGGACTGGACTCTCACAATATTATGTCAGACCCACTCGACATCCATTGCATTCGGTCTCCCTTAGAGGGGGGGGGGGGGGGGGGGTTACCCACATATGCGGTCCTCTCCAAGGTTTCTCATAGTCATTCACATCGACGTCCCACTGGGGTGAGTTTTTCCTTGCCCTTATGTGGGCTTTGTACCGAGGATGTCGTTGTGGCTTGTGCAGCCCTTTGAGACACTTGTGATTTAGGGCTATATAAATAAACATTGATTGATTGATTGATTGATAAGAAAAATAAAAACCACACACCGTATTTTCCGCACTATAAGGCACACCTAAAAACCTCAAATTTTCTCAAAAGCTGACAGTGCGCCTTATAATCCGGTGCGCCTTATATATGGACCAATATTGAGCCACAACAGGTCTTGCAACTACGGGATGCATAACGTAACCCCAGCCTCTACTGTAGCGTCTATTCTATACGCCTTATAATGCGGTGCGCCTTATATATGAACAAAGTTTTAAAATAGGCCATTCATTGAAGGTGCGCCTTATAATCCGGTGCGCCTGATAGTGCCTTATAGTGCGGAAATATATGTTCCAAACGTGTTTTAATGAGTCCCCTTCTTTAGATTACCCTTTTAATTCCTACACCACTACGCAAACGTAGTTTGTACACTTATATTATAACAGGATTTTCAAAGTTAACGCTTTCAATTTCACTTCAAGATCTCACCTGATGGGACTTTGGATAAAACTGTCCCCACGTTTTGAGCTAATATAGTGCATTCAAGTAAAACATTTAATGAATGTTTGTGTATGACATTTTTGTCACATGGGGGTCGCATGGTTTTGCAGCGGTCGTTTCCCCAAGATGGAGAAGGACGTCCGGAAACAGCGTGCAGGTAAGAAGGATGATTTATTCAAATAACAAGACAAAAGATACGAAAAAAGGAAACAGTGCGGATGGCACGAGAAGCTACGGCAAAGCTTAGCAATAGACTAGCCAACAACGGAGCAAGAAACTAGTAATTCTAAACTCTCAAGAAAATAAATACCCAACGTAAACGTTGCGTGTTGCGAACAAGACTGCCAGGCAGAGTGTGGCGCGAGGCAGGAATAAATATCTCTTTGATTAGTGACCGGGAGCAGGTGAGTGTCCCGATCACTAATCAGAGGCAGGTGACAAAAATCAGCACCCATGGCAACTAAGAAAACAAACAAGGGTGCTGAAACAGAATTAACCAACAACTAAGGAAATATCAAACTAAACAAAACATGACCCGGGCAATGGATTATGACTGTAAAATTGCATTTGTGTCAAATCATTGGGGTATTTTCTAAAGTCCATTTCAATTATTCAATATGTCCCGCACAGCAAATGATGTACGTACAGCAGAGCTATTTTTAAATACCGTGTTTTACTGGTTATAGAGAGCACTGGGATATAAACCGCACCCACTCATTTTTTGAAGAACAAAAAATGTTTCCGCTACTATGGGCAGACTATGAGCAGCATATATATACATTGTTAAATGAGTTATTCACATAGTAACATTTTGTAAATGTTTATTTACAAACCTTAATTGTTTCTAAACGGTGCATGTAACATGGCAGTAAAATGGCTGATCAAACAAAACAGAAGTCATCGCCATGGACCCACTAGCTGCAAAAGCTAGCTCTCCAATCAGCTAAACAGACTAAATGTCATAATCTGTGGTCTAGATCATGTTTTGTTTAGTTATGTTCTGTTAGTTTTGGACTCCTTTAGTTCCTGTTTGTGCACCTCCCTGAGTTTGTTGTGGTTGCCATGGTTGCTAATTATGTTCACCTGTCTCTGATTAGTGTTCGGCCGCTAACCTGCTACCCGAGCACTAATCAGAGGCATTATTTAAGCCTGGCATTGCCGGTCAGTCGGCCTGGTGTCATTGTTTCATGCAATGCCATAGTTTATGCTGTTTGTTCGCTTCATGCCGTGTCCATGTGAATTTTATTTGCTTCATGCAACCCTGCTACTTAAGTTGTTTGTTTCATGCCAAAGTTACAAGTTTATTTCTTGTTCATAGTCTATGCTAATAGTAGCATTAGCTTTGAGTGCGACTTGTTTTCCGTTTTTTGTACTACTTTGATATTTTGTGGAATAAATAATGTTCCAACCTGCACGCCATGTCCGGATACTCCATAAGCATTTCGGGAAAACAAATCTCGCAGCAAGCTGCGTAAAACTCCACGTCTTGACACTCAATAACTTCACGGTGACGTCTTGGTGAAATTACAGAGGACACAGGACCAATACAAACAGAATGCCATTGTAAGGTAAAAACACTAACACAGACAGTTGTAAACGTGTTATCATATTAGCTAATGCTAACGACGCTAGCTTCATTACATTATGATAACTCGTACAAATATGCATGTAAACACTCCTACAGACATGACCCATGGAACAGTTTAACACAGTGGTCCCCAACCTTTTTGTAGCTGCGGACCAGTCAACGCTTGAAATTTTTTATTTATTTTTTTTATTATAAAGAAATACAATCATGTTTGCTTACGGACTGTATCCCTGCAGACTGTATTGATATACATTGATATTTAGTGTATATATTGTGTTTTTATGTTGATTTAATAAAAAAAAAAAATAAATAAAAAAATAAATAAAAATAAATAAATAAATATAAAAAAAAAAAATATATATATATATATATATATATTTTTTTATTTTTTTTCTTTTTTTTTTTTCTTGTGCGGCCCAGTACCAATCGGGCCCGGTGGTTGGGGACCACTGGTTTAACAAATATAGATGGTTTCAGATAAAACTTACAAACGTTGCTTGGAGTGATGGCTGAAGAATCCATACGAGTAGAACCGTTATGGACGGCTAGAGAACAGAACAGCAAATGTACCTCAGGTTAAACGTTCTAGTCTAACATAAGGGCACTGCAGCAACTGCAGTGGGCAAACTCATCCAAAAGATGGCGCCAAAGCTCAAACAATAACGCCCCATCTAAGTGTCTTTGCTTGTTTGTTTTTTAGAGCTATTTTTATTGTGGTGAAAAATCCCTAAATTAGTCATCTGGAATTTAACATAAATTGTTTTGGGGGGCCACATTTCCACAAAGCTAAGGACCGGGGGGCCGGACTTCTGCCCTCACTATTAGTCTTATTTTGTATATTCCAGGAGAACCACTACATTTGAGTTTGAGTTTGAGTTTATTTCGAACATGCAAGCATACAACATGATACATCACAATTTTCAGTTTCTCTTTTCAACATGTTCGAAAAGGAGTAGGAAGAAGCAGAGCTTATTTAATCCTACCCCTTTTCTTTTACATAACAGTTGCTAAAACTTTTTGTTCACTTCCTGTTCACAATTTATTCACAATATACTCCATAAGTAATCACAATAAAAATAAATAAATAATAATAATTTAATAATAATAATTGGTGAAGTAAGTCATATTTCATATGATGAGATAAGTAAGTTTATTTTGAGAATTAATGAATGAATGAATGGATGGATGAAATAAATTGAGAATGTTTGTCATGGTTCTTGTTCTTTGTACTTTGTAAACACTTTAAGTTTGAAGAGTTTCTTGAAGTGGATCATATTAGTACATTGTTTGATTGCTTTGCTTAATCCATTCCATAATTTAATTCCACATACTGATATACTGAAGGTCTTAAGTGTTGTACGTGCATACAAATGTTTTAAATTACATTTTTCTCTAAGATTATATTTTATATTTGATTTCGGTCTATTTATTTTTGTCAGAGTTACAAAAGCGCACTGGTGTTTTTCAGGACCTTCAGCAAAAATGTGAGCCTCTCACAAATGTTTTGAGCTGAAATTGTGGGCCTCTAGTTGAATAGCCCAAAAGACGATACAGAAATGACTTAAAATGGAACTTTGAGGAACACCACTAGTACAACTAAAGAAGTTGGACAAACATTTACTGACTGCATCTGAAGTAAACAAGCTACAAAAGCACCTTAGATACATGAATAACATTACCTAAAACATGTGTAAGTGCCAAAAAGGAGAGGACTTAAAGGGTTGCCTTGAGGAACGCTTCAGTTATGTAAATCACAAGTTTGAACCACAGTGGTCTATATTTGCTAGTGAGGCTAAAATGTCCAAGCAAGGATCTGCCAATGTGTTTACAGAGGTCCAAGTTCCTCTATACAACAGGAGCATTCTGGTGTTTTTAGGAATTTCGGCCAGTTGAATAACCCTGACGTAGACGATACTGCCCCAACCTGACTGCTCCCACACTGATCCATTTGGGTCGGTGTCGTTCCTCTAAAAATAAGTATGCTATAAATACATTTGTCAAACCTTGGTACGTTCTCAGAAGAATATACGCACACAAAGCAGCAGTAATGCTATTAATTATACAGACTGTTCCTCCACTCAGTGAGGTTGGAGTAAAGGAGAAACCCTCCAAATTTGGACAAATCTGCTTGTAACTCCACCAAGGTTGAATTTGTCAGAAGACAAAACATCATCAAAAAACGGTCCGAGAGCAGACAATCGCTATCCATCCCCCGTGCAATAAAACAGTGCATTATGAAAAAGGCAACGACTTAAAATTAAGCACAAAATGTGCCTGATATGAACAGTGTATTGTAATGTTGCAAGCATTAATGTTAATCAGCGTCAAGACAACGCATGTTTAGCATCTTATCTGGTTAGACTAAATAGTTAATGTCAATGTTTACAAAGGTCTGTTTGTGTTCTTGAGAAAAAACTATGTAGACTGAAATCATTTACTTCTCTGAGGCTACGTTCACCCTGCAGGGTTGGATGTCCGATTTTTTGTCAAATCTGATCTTTGTAGCATTTAAGTTAACATTAAAAAGCGATTTCTAACATGAATACAATCTGACCCGCATGCGGACATGACGACATGACGTCGCAATGTTTATGGAAGTAAACATGGCTTCCACTCTAAACGATCTCAGTACTGGCGCATGTGTGGCAATTTCCAGGATTTTGTGCAATTCACTCAACATTTTCTAAACCGACAAGTATTTTGGCTCTGGCAATTTTACAGAATATTTTGCTTCAATGTCTGCTTGAAGAGTGCGTCTGTGGGCTAGCATTCGGACACGAATGAATGCAACCTGAGTGCGGGAGCGTTCACATTGAGGACGCATCACAAATATATCCGATTTATAGCCTCATACAAAAGAGGCCTGGGCCGGATATGAAAAATTCTGAATTGCACTGTTCACACGGACATGAACAAATCCGATACAGGGTGCATGTAGGCAAAAAAAACTGGAATGTACCTGCAGTGTGAACAAGGCCTTAGATTTGTTCGATCATCAAACTCAACTGTTTTAAATACATATTCAAAATTATCCACTGATTATATGGCAGGTCCCCGGAGAGATACAAATGCGGGCTAATAGTAAGTGGCAAAGTAATAGTATAGTGTTTGTATAGACCATTGGAGTCAAACTCAAATACAGAGTGGGCCAAAATTTTAAAACTTAACAAAGCCGCGGGCCAAGGTTGAACAAATTAACCTTTTAATAGGGACCCAAACAAGTTTTGCATTGAACATCAAACGAGCAAGGCTTATATAACTTTATAGTGACATGCAAAATCGAGTTTCAAATAATTAAAAAATATCAATGGCATATCAAATAAAATAAAAATAAAAATTGAATGCCTCTTTTCTATTTGCAGCCTTCTGAGGTAAATATCAAAATAAACTTTTTCCACAGGCTAATAATAAATTTGAAAATAAAATAACAATAATGAATGAATCAAACATTCAAGCCTTGAAGTAGCAAGAGAAAGTGCATGAATAAAACGTTAATTATTGCTCAGTTTGCTACACTGATTTGCTTTAACACTGAATATGGAACAAGCAACGCTTATATAACTTAATAGTGCGAAATCTACTTTCAAAAAACAAACGAAAAAACATCAATACAATTTCAATAAAAAATGTAATGCCTCTTTTCTATTTGCAGCCTTCCGAGGTAAATATCAACATTAACTTGGTGGGCGGGGGCGGGGTTTGGTGGTAGCGGGGGGTGTATATTGTAGCGTCCCGGAAGAGTTAGTGCTGCAAAGGGTTCTGGGTATTTGTTCTGTTGTGTTTATGTTGTGTTACGGTGCGGATGTTCTCCCGAAATGTATTTGTCATTCTTGTTTGGTGTGGGTTCACAGTGTGGCGCATATTTGTAACAGTGTTAAAGTTGTTTATACGGCCACCCTCAGTGTGACCTGTATGGCTGTTGACCAAGTATGCCTTGCATTCACTTGTGTGTGTGTAAAAGCCGCATATATTATGTGACTGGGCCGGCACGCTGTTTGTATGGAGGGAAAGCGGACGTGACGACAGGTTGTAGAGAACGTTGAAGGCAGTGCCTTGTCTGGGTGGAAATCGGGAGAAATTCGGGAGAATGCTTGCCCCGGGAGATTTTCAGGAGGGGCACTGAAATTTGGGAGTCTCCCGGGAAAATCGGGAGGGATGGCAAGTATGAGTATTAACGGTGAATGTGGTGTATAATACCGGCGGGCCAGCTCTAATGTTAATTTGATATTGCCTCAAGGGCCAAATGAAATTACACGGCGGGCCAATTTTGGCCCGCAGGCCAGAGTTTGACACCCATGGTATAGACCTTCTGATATTCTTTTGTCTGAATGTACACTATATTGTATTCCTGCAACTTTACTTTTTTTTTTCAACCAGCATCATAAAATTAACTCAGCGTGTTTTGCTGTTTTCTAGGCTTTTTGTGACAACTTTTCATAAAAAAAAGGACCTCGACAAACGTGTCGAAGAAGAGTAAGCCAAGAGTGTGAACCACTTCCTTATCAGTGACTCTGCAAACAATGTAATAACCAATATACTTCAGTGTAAACAAATGAGTTGTTACATGCAACTTCAGCTCTGATTAAGGGTTGTGTTCTTCCAACCTTAACATAAATTAAAATCTAGTAATCCAACATATTAGTAACTATGAAAAAGAATATAAAACAGAATCAGTTGCAACAAGTCTGTCTTGTAATCAGAATCAAGAACATCTAGATTTGTCTAAGGAATGTGTATAGAAGTATTTCTAAGAGCAACTTAATCAGCATTGAAACCAAACAATAGAACATTTCCTCTTGTTGTGTTCTTGGGTGCCTTTAATTTACTCTACCCTTCTGCTAGAAATTGAATGGAAAAGAGAAGGAACCAGAACTGAAAGGCGATTAGACTGATGTTCAATCTGTCTCTAACTAGACAGCAGGCTAGTGAGATAAGCAAGTAAATAGCTCCTCAAGTGGTAAGCAGTTAAATACTTGAACCAACAAAAAGCCTTTGTCTCTTGCTGTGACAGTTGTGAAAACATCTTAGCTATGAGGAAAAGCCTTCAGTGTTTGTTTTGTGCTTTCCTGTTAATGAAGACAACATTTTCAAAGTATTTTCCTTTGGTAAGATGATTTCTATTGCTGTTTTGAGGACATTATATCTTGAACCATTTGTGCATCATTCCAACTGTTTCTAAAACTAGAGGTTGTACGCTTTTCAGTGACATATGTTTAATCCAAGGGCCTGCTTCAAAACAGCCCTGGGAAGACATGGCTTTAAAACAAAGCAGCAGAGCGTGAATGTCAGCAACAAAGAGGAGCAGAGAGGTTTATAAACCGGTTCCGTCTTGCATGCTTGTAGCCCCATTGATTGATCATTATTATTATTAGTGCATCTTCTGGAGCTTAAACCTCCACTGTCTTTAAAAACTATTGGCAGCGCTCTTTCACACTTTAATGAAAGTTCCTTGAACGCATCACATTTATGTACTATGACAGCTAGGGTCAGGAACCTTTTTGGCTGAGAGAGCCATGAAAGCCAAATATTTTAAAATGTATTTCCGTGACAGCCATATAATATTCTTTAACACTGAATACAACTAAATGCGTGCATTTTTAAGTGAGACCAACATTTTTAGAGTATAATAAATCTCTTATTCTTTTTAATAACATTGTTATTCTGAAGCTAACCAATAATAAATCAAATACTTCTTACCATTAATGTGACTTCTTGAACAGCTGTGGTAGAAAACGGATGGATGGATTAAAATGCATGAGAATGTTTTATATTTTGAAGGTTATTTTTAACACTGTGGTTACCAGCGGGATTATTCATTACTTATCGTGTTAAAGGGGAACATTATCACAATTTCAGAAGGGTTAAAACCATAAAAAATCAGTTCCCAGTGGCTTATTTTATTTTTCGAAGTTTTTTTCAAAATTTTACCCATCACGCAATATCCCTAAAAAAAGCTTCAAAGTGCCTGATTTTAACCATCGTTATATACACCCGTCCATTTTCAGGTGACGTCACATAGTGATGCCAACACATAAAACATGGTGCATAGAACAGCAAGCTATAGCAACATTAGCTCGGATTCAGACTCGGATTTCAGCGGCTTAAGCGATTCAACAGATTACGCATGTATTGAAACGGATGGTTGTAGTGTGGAGGCAGGTAGCGAAAACGAAATTGAAGAAGAAACTGAAGCTATTGAGCCATATCGGTTTGAACCGTATGCAAGCGAAATCGACGAAAACGACACGACAGCCAGCGACACGGGAGAAAGCGAGGACGAATTCGGCGATCGCCTTCTAACCAACGATTGGTATGTGTTTGTTTGGCATTAAAGGAAACTAACAACTATGAACTAGGTTTACTGCATATGAAATACATTTGGCAACAACATGCACTTTGAGAGTGCAGACAGCCCAGTTTTCATCAATTAATATATTCTGTAGACATACCCTCATCCGCTCTCTTTTCCTGGGGGTCTGGCGGCAGATTTCTTTGACTTTATCGTTGGAAATGCATCTGCTTTGAGTGTCGCAGGATATCCACACATTCTTGCCATCTCTGTCGTAGCATAGCTTTCGTCGGTAAAGTGTGCGGAACAAACGTCCAATTTCTTGCCACTTTCGCATCTTTGGGCCACTGGTGCAACTTGAATCCGTCCCTGTTCATGTTGTTACACCCTCCGACAACACACCGACGAGGCATGATTTCTCCAAGGTACGGAAAACAGTCGAAAAAACGGAAAATAACAGCGCTGATTTGACTCGGTGTTTGTAATGTGTTTGAGAAAATGGCGGATTGCTTCCCGATGTGACGAATAATAGAAAGGCGTTTAATTCTCCAAAATTCACCCATTTAGAGTTCGGAAATCGGTTAAAAAAATATATGGTCTTTTTTCTGCAACATCAAGGTATATATTGACGCTTACATAGGTCTGGTGATAATGTTCCCCTTCAAGCAATGTCAGCTAAGATTTATCTGAGAGCCAGATGCAGTCATCAAAAGAGCCACATCTGGCTCGAGACCCATAGGTTCCCTACCCCTGTACTATGAGATGCAAAAGTGAAACTTAAACATAACTTTATTCGATGTTTCCAGATCTTCCATCACCTTACCCTGGTTCCCAAATGTTGGTTGGTGCTGTGTCTGAATGCACAAACGTGAGCTTTAAAGACGCCTGTTCGGAATGAACGGTCAGTACGTGTCCATGCACTGAATTAGTCCGATTTCTTAAATAGTTTGTCTCTAAATAAGCCTCCTACAGCCCATGGAAACACCTCAATCGGATCAAGTTTGGTTTTTGAAAGTTCGGACTAACACACCTGGATTATGCGATTGGAAACCAGATCTCTCAAGTGGGTGTGTGCCGCTGGAGAGAACCTTTCGTGCATGCGCCAGTCTTAACGCACGGGGTACAACTCGGAAGCAGATTCCGAGTCATACCAAAGACTATAAAAAGGGGACCCATTACCTCCCTGCTTGGCACTCAGCATCAAGGGTTGGAATTGGGGGTTAAATCACCAAAAATGGTTCCCGGGCGCGGCCACCGCTGCTGCCCAATGTCCCCCTCTCCTCCCAGGGGGTGATCAAGGGTGATGGGTCAAATGCAGAGAATAATTTCGCCACACCTAGTGTGTGTGTGACAATCATTGGTACTTTAACTTTAACTTAATACCATTTAATAAAAACGTAGCAACAACTGTCATGAAGAGGATACTTTTTACTTTCTGTACAAATTAAAGGAACATAATATTTTGAAGTGCATTGATGGTTGAAAAAAAGAAACAGAGATTTATTTGAGATGGTAACTAACCAATTAATTCGGAGTCCCTATTAAAATACGAATGATATGATAGATAATGAAGCAGGTATATAAAAGGTGAATAATAAAGCGTACACAAACCTATTCACGTTGCATTTGTGCACTCCAAACCGATTAAGAATAACTCTGTATTCTGCACAACTGGCAAGATAGTCCAGAACAATAGCCACCTTCATCTGGAATAGTATCAGCTGTGGCACGAACGGTCTTTTCCTTCGGATTTAAAACTCCTCACATCCATTCACAGAGCCTTTTCTGCCTTATAAATTAAAGTTAATGAACTCTGACACATTCAAAAATGTTGTTTTCATGATTCTGCGTCCGTTTTTTCATTGAAATATCTCTTCCGCCGGTCTTTTTTGCATCGGACCTGCATCCGCCCCGATACATTCTTGATTGCAGCGTCGTGTTTGTAGCGCAATCCAAGATAATTTCTTGATGCTGTTTGCTATTTCACATGAACAGATGTAATATTTGTAGTCTGTGTCAATATTACAATATCACTTTAAACAAATAAACAAATTGTAAGGATCCGTCATAGGTCAACCTGAAAAGGAATTCATTTAACCGCGCTACAATTAATTAAGCACCCCCTAGTGTACGGGAGGCACATGGCGTAAGACCAATAGTCGCATTAGAGAAAGTGCATGGACACTCGGACTTCACACGTAGGTGTAAAAATACAAAAAAACTAAATATTTAGGAAATTAAACTAATTTAGTGCATAGAAATGTAGAGAGTAATATGTTTGACTCTGGGTTTGCTGCGACTAGAAGAGGATGAATAATTTAGCTTTTTTGCAACCTTGTTGTTGAACTTTGACAGCAAAATTGATTTTACCCTAACGTTTATCACCTAATATTTTATAACTGATGAATTTAAACACAAGAGCCTAGTGGTTGTGGCTCTTAACAACCGTCGGAGAAAGTTCAGCAAACAAATTACATTTTATTGAACATTTGGGTGTTTCTTACTATTTGTTTTCATATTCCGCAGTTTCACTGCAAAGTTGTCGAGGGGGTCTTTCGGGACGTAAACAAAGCACAGCTGATTCAGGGAGGAAAGAAATGATCTAAATCCCAGTAAGTAGTAAGGAATCCCCCATTAAATAATTCAAAACTGAAACTTGTCAGCAGCTGCCATTGTTTACAAATGTATAACTTCATTTTAGTGGACTCAAGGTCCACTGTGCTCACTTAAAGGGAGCCCAATTGGAAATGTACTGTATGGTCAAAACACCAAATCTTTTTCCTACATTGATATTAGCCGTAGGTACCTTTCATGGTTCCTCATAGGCTGTTTGTCAACATCCGTCAGAGCAATATAGCCACAAAGTCCTGCTCCCAAATTAGGGAGACAATCAAGTGTGATATGAAAATGTATGTTGATCGAGGATTAGTTTCCTTCCCTTTCAATAATGTTACAGTCTGATCAAATTGTGTTGAATTAGATCAAAACAAATGTAAGTCTAAACATTTGTGGGTTCTCCGGAATACTGAGTCAACATGATATAGAAAATAAAAGCAACAGTAAGAGATAAGGTTGTCACGATCCAGTTGTTATACTACCGAGAAGCCTTGAGTATTGGCTGATACCAATAATGATTCGATACAATATCAGCACGAATCATACATACTTAATTTACTGAGAGTGGATTGTTAAAAAAAGCTTGATCAAGTGAAATTACTCAGAGAACAATGGTATGAAAAATACTAACCTATTTATTATTAACTTTCTGGAACAGACTTATGCTGTCTTTCTTTAAATTAAACAGGTGTGGTAGTTGTTTTTTGGCGACACCTAGTAGCCCTAACCAGGGCCGTAACTACGATTTGACAAATACCAAGTTCAAAAATTGGTGGTCAAAGAGGAACTTTGAAAGTCTGAAATAATGGGTATCCCAGCACCATATAAATGATTTTACTTTGAGTAACACAATGAATTTCCAGAATAAAAAAATCTTTAATTGAGCTATAACTATCTTATCTAACATATTTGATAATCAGCATCATTTTGTAACAGTCCATGTTTTTACTAATATCCTAAAGTTTAGCTTATTAAACCATTTTAACATCATTAAAACATAAATTTAAAACACATACCACATATTCAACTACAACCAGAGTTCGAACCCAAGACTTTCTGATTTGTAAAGCAAATAATACTAACTAGTAGAGGCAATTCCTGAAGGAATTGCGTGTGAATGCTCCAATGCTGAAGTTGAACTGAAATGCTGACAAAATGTAGTATGAATGTAAGAATAGTTTGAATGCTGAAATGGTTTGAATGTTAAAGAGTTTGAATTTCCAGGAAAACTGGAGTTTGGTTTGTAACTTGGGAAAGTGTTAGTTTGAAAGTCCAGGATGAGTGGAATGCGTTGATGTTGGAATGGCTTGAATTGGTTGAAAATGTGGTAATTGTGCAACATTGAAAAATGTCCTATTCAATTCACTGGGAACTTCCTGGAAATTTGGGAATTTTGGAAAAAGTGGGATTTTTTTGAAAATGTTTACGAGCGTGAATGTCCTGAATGGGCTGAATTGGTCGGTGTTGGAATTGTTTAAATCGGTCAAGAAATGTTGAAATAGCAACAGTTTTTTTTTTATTTAAAAATGGTATTATAGAATTTCGGGAAAACCGGGAATTTTTCAAGTTCTTAAACCATCTTGATTTTTTGTCCTGACTAAGATGAATGTTTAGACAGTGCAACAGTTGAAATGGGATGATAAATGTGAAAGGAGTCATCGCACGGCAAAAGGTTAGAAATAAGGTTAGAAAATAACCCAGGAATTTCTGGAATTTTGTTGAAAGTGGAAAAATGGTAGTTTGAATTTCCAGGACAAATTGAATGTAGGGCAGCACGGTGGAACAGAGGTTAGTGCATGTGCCTCACAATACGCAGGTCCTGAGTAGTCCTGAGTTCAACCCCGGGCTCGGGATATTTCTGTGTTGAGTTTGCATGTTCTCTAAAAGAATAATGTCAAAATCAAAATGTTGTCCGTCTATCTGTGTTGGCCCTGCGATGAGGTGGCGACTTGTCCAGGGTGTACGCCGCCTTCCGCCCGAATGTAGCTGAGATAGGCTACAGCACCCCCCGTGACCCCGAAAGGGACAAGCGGTAGAAAATGGATGGAATTGAATGTGTTGAAGGTGAAATGGGTAGAAAAAAGGGTGAAAATAGGGCTTGGAAAACTGGGAATTTCTGGAATTGTTTTGAACTTGGAAAAATTATAGTTTGAATGTCCAGGATGAGTGGAATATGTTGAAGCTTGAAAAATGTGGAAATGGTTGAAGTTGGAAAAATGGCCAATTCATTTTGAATAGGAAAAATGTCCCGGAAATCTTGGAATTCTGGGAAATCTGGGAATTTTTGGAATTTGTCAAGGGAAAGCCCGTGATTCCCAAATAGGCTGAACAGTTGGAAGTTGGAACGGTTTGAATCGGATAAAAAACGTGGAAGGCAGAGCGCGGCAAAATCTGGAGAAGAAGAATAATAATAATAAATAGATTAATTTTGGTGTAGAAAACCATATGTGTGAATGCTTTGGAGCATCCAATTCAATGACGTCCGCCACACAGCGACTGGAAGTGATGGAGGAAATTTTGCTTTCATGTTTTAATCAGTGACAGAGCATGACGTGGCCAGGAATACGTTTGGGGTAAAGTATTCATATCATTCAATAATTTACATTTTAATGTGCTTCTTCACGCAAAATGATTAAAGTTAAAGTCCCAACGATAGTCACACACACACACACTAAGTGTGGTGAAATTATCCTCTGCATTTGACCCATCGCCATGTTCACCCCCTGGGAGGTGAGGGGAGCAGTGAGCAGCAGCGGTGGTTGCACTCTGGAATCATCTGGTGATTTAACCCCCAATTCCAACCCTTGATGCTGAGTGCCAACAGGGAGGCAATGGGTCCCATTTTTATAGTCTTTGGTATGACTCGAGGACAGCACGGTGTGACAGGGGTTAGTGTATGTGCCTCACAATACGAAGGTCCTGGGTTCAATCCTGGGCTCGGGATCTTTCTGTGTGGAGATTGCATGTTCTCCCCGTGACTGCGTGGGTTCCCTCTGGGTACTCCGGTTTCCTCCCACCTCCAAAGACATGCACCTGGGGATAGGTTGATTGGCAAAACTAAATTGGCCCTAGTGTGTGAATGTGAGTGTGAATGTTGTCTATCTATCTGTGTTGGCCCTGTGATGAGGTGGCGACTTGTCCAGGGTGTACCCCGCCTTCCGCCCGAATGCAGCTGAGATAGGCTCCAGCACCCCCAAAAAGTAAAATTCATGACTTTTTAAAACGCCGCTGTACGTAGTGTTACACGGACGTAAGGAGAAGTACAGAGCGCCAATAAACCTTAAAGGCACTGCCTTTGCGTGCAGGCCCAATCGCATAATATCTACGGATTTTCACACACACAAGTGAATGCAAGGCATATTTGGTCAACAGCCAGACAGGTCACACTGTGGACGGCCTGGCGCAGTTGGTAGAGTGGCCTTGCCAGCAACCTGATGGTTCCTGGTTCAATCCCCACCTTCTACCAACGTCGTCACGGCCGTTGTGTCCTCGAGCAAGACACTTCACCCTTGCTCCTGATGGGTCGTGGTTAGCGCCTTGCATGGCAGCTCCCGCCATCAGTGTGTGAATGTGTGTGTGAATGGGTGAATGTGGAAATACTGTCAAAGCGCTTTGAGTACCTTGAAGGTAGAAAAGCGCTAAACAAGTATAACCCATTTACCATTTACACTGAGGGTGGCCGTATAAACAACTTTAACACTGTAAACAAATATGTGCCTGTGGAGAGGCGGGGCCGGCGGTCCGACACCGGGGCCCGCTCCAAGATGGCGGCGAGGGGGCGTGGCCTGCGGACCCGCGTCCAAATGGACTACAGGTGCGTGGGTCGGGCAGCTGGGCACAATGAGATAATCTGTCTGTGTATAAAAGGGTGACAGCCGAGAGAGACGGGAGGAGAGGTGGAGAGCAAGAGGCAAGACGTGGAGCACAGTACACCGCGAGAGCGAGACGGAGAAAAGGCAGCTGCTGAAAAGCACGCCAAAGGCGACGTGCTGCTGAAAAGCAGACGGCGGACGGGAGGAAACCATCCTGTGCTACCACGCGAACGACGGCGACGTGCTGCTGAAAAGTAGACGGCGAAAGACGGCGACGTGCTGCTGAAAAGCAGACGGCGGACGGAAGGAAACCATTCGTGTGCTCACGTAAGAAAAGGCAGCTGCTGAAAATCACGCCAAAGACTCTGTTCCCGAAAAAATAAAGAAGTCGAAACCATCTCACGTCAATGTCTTCCCTGGAATGGTCCTGAGAACTCACCCGGAAGCACGGGTCTTCCACAGTGCCACTCTGTGAACCCACACCATACAAGAATGACAAACACATTTCGCACATCCGCACCGTAACACAACATAAACACAACAGAACAAATACCCAGAACCCCTTGCAGCACTAACTCTTCCGGGACGCTACAATATACACCCCCCCCCCCCCCCCGCTACCCCCTATCCCTTCACCTCAACCCCGCCCACCTCAACTTCCTCATGCTTTCTCAGGTAGAGCATGTCCCAAATTCCAAGCTGCTGTTTTGAGGCATGTTAAAAAAAAAAATGCACTTTGTGACTTCAATAATAAATATGGCAGTGCCATGTTGGCATTTTTTTCCATAACTTGAGTTGATTTATTTTGGAAGACCTTGTTACATTGTTTAATGCATCCAGCGGGGCATCACAACAAAATTAGGCATACTAATGTGTTAATTCCACGACTGTATATATCGGAATCGGTTGATATCGGAATCGGTAGTTAAGAGTTGGACAATATCGAAATATCGGATATCGGCAAAAAAGCCATTTTCGGACATCTCTAGTTATGACTGTTATTGCTGTTAATTTTTATTAATTCATCCAGAAATTTGCTTACCATAATTGCTTCATTTTTGGTTTCTCCACCATGTGGACCTTAGGGAAGACCAAGTGTACCGCAGCCCCTTTCAACCCAGTGGAGGCTTAGAAGCCAGGAAGCGTCCATACAACAAGGAAGCAGCTTTAAAATATAATGACACACTTCATTGCACTGGCTGGAACTGTGTACGGCACGAGACCCCCGGATAACCCCCGCATGACTTTTCTGGGCTGTTGGAAGTGCGGCGGCATCAAAACAAGGCCTCACTCGTCGTCGCTCTGCTCTCTCTTCTCCTGTTATTTGTTCAGTATGTAGTACAAATTTCCCCATGTTGCAGGCATATAGAGATCAGCGCCACGAACTATACCCAACCTCGGTTTACCTTATGGAGCTTGTTACGATGCCAAAGAGTTCATGCCTGACAGATCCAATAACCCTTGCTCGGTCGTTCTCGAAGAAACTGCTCCGAGCTATCCACGCCGAGAAAAAAAACGAAAAAAAAACCCTTGTCTCGCCCCACGTTTAAAGTTATGATCCTTATCATAATTAATTCAATAAAGAGGTAATGTGCTGCAAACGCAGCACCCCCCCTCTTGTGCCTTGTCCAGTGTGTCAGGCCATATAAGCTTTCAGGTCCGGGTTCTCCCACTGACTTCAGTGTCAGGGGTAATGTGGAGCAGACAGGAGTTAGACAGCTATAGGTAAGTCAGCACCGGTGCGAGCAAAGAGCCCTAATCGAATTTGTTTTAGACTTTAAAAAGATACTTTCAGGGGTTTGTGTTAATAACCTAATAAAAATAAGAAATGGAAAGCTGATGCAAGATCAACAGGTGACGGAGGTCATTTCTAATTGGAAAAAACTGGAGTGGGCTGTAAATAATTGGCTACCATCCTGTGTGATGCACACATACACACACACACACACACACACACACACACACACACACACACACACACACACACACTGGCTTCAAGGGGCGCATACAACACAACATCACAAGGCCACTGGGAGAGGAAGTAAAGGTGTGCACTGCCGAGGCTTCACAGGAACATGCAGTAATATAGCATAGTAATATATTCAGCTGCTGCACAGTGAAATAATTAGATCAAAGCTGTATTTGTTGTCAAATATAACAAAAGGGTTGATTTGCATTGTATTTGAATGTAAAAAAAATATATACACTCTTAGGAATAAAATGTATTTAAAGGGGAACAGCACTTTTTTTTGAAATGTTGCCCATCATTCACAATCATTATGAAAGACAAAAACACACGTGTAGGATTTTAAAGGTGATGAAATAAATAGGAGTCACCATTGTAGCCTTCAAAGCTACAGTTACTGGAATACTTCCACAATATCTGCTATCGATAGATAGATAGATCAATAGTACTTTATTGATTCCTTCAGGAGAGTTCCCTCAGGAAAATTTTAATTCCAGCAGCAGTGTACAAAATTGAGATCGAATTTAAGAAGTGGTCGGGGGTGGGGCGGGGGCGTGGTTGGGGTGTGGCTAAGAGGGGAGGAGTATATTTACAGTTAGAATTCACCAAGTCAAGTATTTCATATACATATATATATATATATATATATATATATATATATATATATATATATATATATATATATATATATATATATATATATATATAAATACTTGACTTTCCGTGAATTCTAGCTATATATGTGTATATATATATATATATATTTATTTTATTTTATTATACATATATATATATATATATATATATATATATATATATATACCGTATTTTTCAAACTATAAGTCGCAATTTTTTTCATAGTTTATGAAAGTTGCATAATGTTTTTTTCCTTCTTTATTATGCATTTTCGGCAGGTGCTACTTATACTCCAGTGCGACTTATACTCCGAAAAATACGATTCTTGAATTTCAGTGTTCATTTATTTACACATATACACACACATAACACTCATCTACTCATTGTTGAGTTACGGGTTGAATTGTCCATCCTTGTTCTATTCTCTGTCAACATTTTTCTAACCATGCTGAACACCCTCTCTGATGATGCATTGCTGTGTGGCACGCACAAAAGTGCTTTCATCAAATGCGTTAGAGTCTGGAATCTTCCATCTCTCCCTAGCATGGCCCAAAACCGGCCAATCTTTGCTTCCTGAGGAAGATCTTCACTGCCAAGCACTTGGTAGTCCACTACTTCTTCCCAGAGGCTATCCAGGTCCAATCGCAGCTGCGGCTTGGAACTTACACGCGTATTTCTTCATCTTACTCATCGTCGGCGTCGCCACGGTTGTATCTTCCTCGTTCTTCTGCTTCGTCTCCTTGTTGTGTGCGCAGTTGTGCACTCTCTAAAAGCCGTAGATGTTATTGTCACATATGCATGTACAGTAGATGGCAGTATTGTCCTGTTTAAGAGTGTCACAACATTGCTGTTTAAGGCAGACGAAATGCTTTACGGTAGACGAAAATGTGACTGCTGTTGTTGTGTGTTGTTACCGCGCTGGGAGGACGTTAATGAAACTGCCTAACAATAAACCCACATAAGAAACCAAGAACTTGCCCTCGATCATTCTACAGTTATAACGTGATTGGGCAGGGAGGTCGTTTATATTGTGGGAAAGCGGACGTCAAAACAGGCTCACTCAGGTCCGCATGGAGCTGGAGGGGGCGTGGCCTCCAGTTCCGCCTGAATTTCGGGAGATTTTGGGGAGAAAATTTGTCCCGGGAGGCCATTCAGCTGCTGAGGCAAGAAGCTAGCATTCATTTGCAAGGAATAACAATAACGATGTTGCTACACCTTGGATATTATAGAAGTTAAGGAATTAAATTAAGTATTGTTTGCGGTTTTTGAAGTGAATTAGAGGTAGAATGGATTGATCTCAGTACCTGCATTGCTCGCCACCTAGAACACCCCAATTATTACAAATTATGAAAAAAACAAAAAACTTTTTGTCTTGGGAACAATAGGCAACATTAAAAAAAACTAAACAAAAGTGCATTTCACTTTTAAAGCATGTGTATGCAAGCACAACACTGAAGTATATACATGGAATTAAATTATGGAATCGTTTGAGTACACATTTGAACAAGGTACAAAAAGGGCTAAATTTAAGAAACAGTATAAGCATATGGTGTTTACTAGGGCTGCGAATCTTTGGGTGTCCCACGATTCGATTCAATATTGATTCTTGGGGTCACGATTCGATTCAAAATCGATTTTTTTTTTCGATTCAACGCGATTCTCGATTCAAAAACGACATTTTCCCGATTCAAAACAATTCTCTATTCATTCAATACATAGGATTTCAGCAGGATCTACCCCAGTCTGCTGACATGCAAGCAGAGTAGTAGATTTTTGTAAAAAGCTTTTATAATTGTAAAAAACAATGTTTTATCAACTGTTTGCAATAATGTAAATTTGTTTTAACTATTAAATGAACCAAAAATATGACTTATTTTATCTTTGTGAAAATATTGGACACGGTGTGTTGTCAAGCTTATGAGATGCGATGCAAGTGCAAGCCACTGTGACACTATTGTCCTTTTTTTAATTTTTTTTTACAAATGTCTAATGATAATGTCAATGAGGGATTTTTAATCACTGCTATGTTGAAATTGTAACTAATATTGATACTGTTGTTGATAATATTCATTTTTGTCACACTACTTTTGGTTTGTTCTGTGTCATGTTTGTGTCTCCTCTCAATTGCTCTGTTTATTACAGTTCTGAGTGTTGCTGGGTTTGCTTTTGGAATTGGATTGCATTGTTATGGTATTGCTGTGTATTGTTTTGTTGGATTGATTAATAAAAATAAAAAATAAAAATAAAAATAAAAAATAAAAATAAATAAATAAATTTAAAAATAAAAAATCTATTTTTTAAAAATGAGAATCGATTCTGACACCCATAGTGTTTACAAAGTGTTGAAGCATTATTATGCAATCAGGTCAGCACAAATAAGCTTCTTCCTACTCCTTTTGGACATGTTCGACTGTTTCTTTATTGGGCTTGTAAACTTTTAATTTTCTCAATATAAATTATTACATTTGAAATAAATACTATATTACAGTATTATGATACATTACTCCTGATTGCTGTTGGAATTAATTTTTTTTGTACTTATTACCTGAAATAATTTGAACATTTTCTGCGAAAACAATGACATTGCCATGACAACGGCTTTGGATGAAAATAATATCCAGTTGTATGTATTGTTAACGGAAGCCTTTTCATACGGCCTTCTGGAGAGTGAAACACAGATCAGACGTGTGTGTGTGTGTGTGTGTGTGTGTGTGTGTGTGTGTGTGTGTGTGTGTGTGTGTGTGTGTGTGTGTGTGTGGGCGCATTGCTAGGTAAATATAATGCTTCTGTGTTGTTTCATTCATAACAAAGAGTGAAGGTCCACACATTATCTGTTTGAATAAACAAACATATTATGAAGGCTAACTCAACATAACCACACGTAAAGCCAGTGGTCAGTTGTGAAAGGTGGCAGTTATTAACTTTTTTTTTGCCATAACAGCTTCCATGCACTCTTCCAGGAATAATTTCTTTTTTTTTTTTTTTTGCCGATTCATCCAAAAGAACATTTCTGAGGTCAGACTCAGAGTTGATTTTGGACGTCCAGGCCTGGCTTTTTTTTCTTTCTTCTAATTCATCTTAAAGATGTTTGATAAGGTTTCAAGTGGTTCCACACTAAAATAATTGAATCACAGTTTTGTGGACTTTGATTTGTGTCTTGCCCAAGTTCTTCTCGTATTATTCCAAATATCTTTGCATGCTAAAAAACATGATATGGATGTAACGATTACTGGTATTAATGATAAACCGCGGTAATAAAAAAAACTCCTGCCGGTTAATGTTACCTTCTGAAATTGTATTTATCGTTAAACTGTAATTAATTACCTCACTTACCGTGATACTGCTAATTTCCTGAAAAAGCAGTTAGCGCGCTAATAGCTACCTAGCCTGAATGCTAACACAAATACAAGACACCTTAACGCAGGGGTGTCAAACTCATTTTAGCTCAGGGGCCACATGGAGGAAAATCTATTCCCCAAGTGGGCCGTAATGGTAAAATCATGGCATGATAACTTAAAAATAAAGATTACTTTATTTTACTTTGGCCAAAAATAGAACAAGCACATTACGAAAACATACAGATCACAAATAATCCCCTGAACAAAACACTTCATGTTTGTTGAAAATTCTGAGGAAATTGGTGCAGTTTCAAAAACACAATGAGCGTAGACTTCGTCTCAGTGTATCTACAAAGCCAGGATTGAACTTTAGGTCACAGTCTTTCTGGGATTGAACAAAAAACACAACATGTAGACTCTTCTAGGTATCAAATACCTCTTTTGTCATGTCCACGTATCAATCCAGTGCTAACAACAAACGGAGGTAAAAACTATTCAAAAGGGTTAAGTTCACTTTTCTCGTGTTTGACAGAGACATTTTGGGGCAACGAGGGTGCCAAATGAGGATGTGTTTGAAGCAGAAGACAAAAAGTTTTGTCAGGACATGGACTTTGGCGCAGTTTCCTGCGAGGATTGCTTTCCCAAGATGCAAACAAACTGGACTGGACATGGCGTGAAGGTAGATACATGATTTATTTTTACACTAACAAAAAGAACAAACAAAAGGCGCGCACAAGGCGGAGGTACAAACTTGGCTAAGAAACAAAAAACTAGCACAAAGGCAAAACTATGAACATAAAACAAACAACACTTACTGTGGCATGAGCGGAGCATGAAACTATGAAGAGACATGAGTATCAAAGGTAGCATGGGTAGTAGAAGGAATGTCGCCAGGCAACTGAAAGCTTAAATAATACCGACATGATTAGTGACAGGTGCCCGAGTGCAAAACGTGAGACAGGTGAAACTAATGAGTAGTCATGGAAACAAAACAAGCAAGAGTGCACAACCAGGAACTAAAAAGAGTCCAAAAAAACAAACAGCACATGGCCAAACAAAAACATGATCAACAGACATGACAAGTTTCATGTGGGTCAATGAGGAGGAGCCACAGTCACCCTTTATTGTGTACCTCTTGCTTGCCAGATAAACCATTTGCTTGCCTAACAGAATTGCTATTGTGACATCAAGTGAACAGCAGTTTATGTCGTTAAAAAAAATAAAAAATAAAAAAAAGCAGCTCACTTCAATACTTGGCAAACTCATCACCCGGGGCAGATAAAACGTGTCCCCGCGGGCCTTAGGTTTGATACCCCCATAACAAACGTCATACCGCTATACAAATTGTATAAACCCATTGGTGTCTGAGCAACTAAGATATTCTCTTGTGCACATTGGACCTAGGGGCTGTGCTCTCTAAGGACAGAGTAAAAAAAACATACATGGTCGTGTCTTCAACAGGAAGTGAACCAGTTACCTGCTTGAGGTTTAAGGCAGGTGAGACACTTTGGGGGGCTTTTGGTAGCCATCCACAAGCTTCTGGCAAGCTTGTGGTTGAATTTTTGAATAGAACACTACTTCAATTATGAAATACATTAAATTACAATATTTAATGAAGTGATTCTTTACGTTCCACTAGACAGCTTGAGAATCACTGCTCTATATGATCAGGAAATGTGCAAATTTAGAGATTTTTACCGAAGAAAATGTAATAACTGATTGCAATCATACAGAAATACGGTAACACTTTAGTATGGGGAATAGATATTCACCATTAATTAGTTGCTTATTAACATGCAAATTAGTAACATATTGGCTCTTAATTAGTCATTATTAAGTACTTATTAATGCCTTATTCTGCATGGCCTAAAAGTCTTCCCTCAATAACCTCAGAATTATTGCTTATTAGTAACCCTAACCCTAACCCTTATATGTTCCCCTAGTGTCCAAATAACTCTAAATTAAGTCTTATTACTTTAATAAGTAACTAATTAATGGTGAAAATCTTCTCCATACTAAAGTGTTGCCAGAAATAATTTTATAACACAGTTTAATGAACAAATATGAATAATTATTTAATTAAATATTAGTTTTTGAAATTGTGAGTAAAAGTGAACGCATGTCCCTGAAGTGAACCTGTGTGATGTCACATAAACCGAAAATTAAGTGTTTCCCCTATCATTAAGAAACACTGTCTTCTTCTTTTGTTTAATAAACCTTGGTACCAAAAAAAATAAAAAAATTGGTCACAATAACCGTGATGGGAAATTCTCATATGTAGGGCTGCAACAACTAATCGATTAAATCGATTATAAAAATAGTTGGTGATTAATTTAGTCATCGATTCGTTGGATCTATGCTATGCGCATGCGCAGAGGCTACGTTTTTTATTTTTTATTTCTTAAAAAAAAAAATGTTAGCCTTTATTTATAAACTGCAACATTTACAAACAGCTGAGAAACAATAATCAAAATAATAGGGGTGTAACAGTACGTGTATTTGTATCGAACCGTTTCGGTACGGGGGTTTCGTTTCAGTGCGGAAGTGTACCGAACGAGTTTCCACACGGACATATTAAGTAGCGTACTGCACGTTGTGTAAACAATACTCAAAATGCCGGACATTTGAGGCATTTAAGAAACACCGCCTGACAGCTCCGCAAAATAGGACATGTCCGGTGAAAAGAGGACGTATTAAAACACAACACATTGTGCGTGCAGCAGCATTCGTGAGGGAGGGGGAGAGACAGAGAGAGCGAGAGAGTTGTGATAAACGTGCATGCGTCGTCAGGCTCTGCTTATTATCCATACATTTATCAGATTTAAAGGCCTACTGAAAGCCACTACTACCGACCACGCAGTCTGATAGTTTATATATCAATGATGAAGTCTTAACATTGCAACACATGCCAATACGGCCGGGTTAGCTTACTAAAGTGCAATTTTAAATTTCGCGCGGGATATCCTGCTGAAAACGTCTCGGTATGATGACGTCAGCGCGTAACGTCACGGAGCGTGGAGGACATTTTGGGACAGCATGGTGGCCAGCTATTAAGTCGTCTGTTTTCATCGCAAAATTCCACAGTATTCTGGACATCTGTGTTGGTGAATCTTTTGCAGTTTGTTCAATGAACAATGGAGACAGCAAAGAAGAAAGCTGTAGGTGGGAAGCGGTGTATTGCGGCAGGTGTTGTGCTGGATAACGCACCCCCGCCGTAGAATGCACCCCCTGACTGTTGTGCCGGATAACACAGCCGGTGTTTCATTGTTTACATTCCCGGAAGATGACAGTCAAGCTTTACCATTGGCCTGTGGAGAACTGGGTTAACAGATACTCTTACTAAGAGGACTTTGAGTTGGATGCGCAGACGCGGTACCGTGAGTACGCATGCAGCTGCGGCTTCCAAACATTTGATCGCTTGACCGTACGTGCGTGCCGCTATGTGCATGTCACGCACGTAACTTTGGGGACTTTGGGGAAATATATGTGCTGTATGAACTTTGGGGAGGTGAATGGTATTTTGGGCTGTGGGATTGAGTGTGTTGTACAGGTGTTTGAGTTGTATTGGCGGGTTATATGGACGGGAGGGGGGAGGTGTTTGTTATGCGGGATTAATTTGTGGCATATTAAATATAAGCCTGGTTGTGTTGTGGCTAATAGAGTTGTGTTTATTTACTGTTTTAGTCATTCCCAGCTGAATATCAGGTCCCACCCGCTTCTCACAGCATCTTCCCTATCAGAATCGCTCCCTCTGCCCTCTAGTCCTTCACTCTCACTTTCCTCATCCACAAATCTTTCATCCTCGCTCAAATTAATGGGGAAATCGTCGCTTTCTCGGTCCGAATCGCTCTCGCTGCTGGGGGCCATGATTGTAAACAATGTGCAGATGTGAGGAGCTCCACAACCTGTGACGTCACGCTACTTGTCTGCTACTTCCGGTACAGGCAAGGCTTTTTTTATCAGCGACCAAAAGTTGCGAACTTTATCGTCGATGTTCTCTACTAAATCTTCTCAGCAAAAATATGGCAATATCGCAAAATGATCAAGTATGACACATAGAATGGACCTGCTACCCCCGTTTAAATAAGAAAATCGCATTTCAGTAGGAATTTAATTTTTTATTATCTATAGCAGGGGCGTCAAAAGTGTGCATTTTTGTAACATTTTCCTTGTTTTATTTGGCAAGTTGAAAGATCATGGCGCCAGTATGGTGTTTTTTTTTTCAATAAAATACTGGAAAGGATAGAAATGTAGTTTGTCTCTTTTATCCGATTATTAATCGATTAATCAAAGTAATAATCGACAGATTGGTCGATTATCAAATTAATCGTTAGTTGCAGCCCTAGTCTTTTGGTTACATCCCAACCACTATGGTTGATTAATTCACTGATCTGTAAGCGTGTCCGTATTTAATTCTCATCTTAAAACCTTCCCCAGCAGTAGACAGTCCAAAGTGACCCTTAAACAACTGCACTATGAGGAGTGACAGTGTTTGTGGGCTCCACTTACTTCTCAGTCAGATCAGGTTAACTGACCAACGTTTGCACCCTCACACCACTGCAACCCTTCCCTCTCCCCTCCCCTCCCTCGGTCCAAGCTGAGATTGATTAAATTGGATCAAGATGACACCAATAATTGGCTCAAGCTGGGGCCGGTGCGCAGACCCGATGATGCATATCTAACTCCCTTTGTTGCAACGGTGTCCCTTTTCCCGCGTTGTACGCTCCATTTGGAACGGTTTACCCCCGCTCCCTCACAAGCGTTTTAGCCCAATCCCCCGCTGAACACAACAGCCCGCTGACATCATGAGAGCGACGGAAAGGTTACATTTTTCACAGATGTCTGGGACATTATTGGCATACTTCGTTTTTGATGGTCACACAATGATCCCTTTTTGTTCAGTAATCCCCTGGGGGGGCACACGCAGAGACAGGATGAGGTGTTTTGGTGTGAGATGTCCTGCCTTGATATTAATATCTATGACCTTTCGGGGGGAAATTGATTCAAAAACACATGGAGAATTCAGTGATCTGAAGTGAAAGTACTTGATTGAATAATAATTTAACTAATAAATAATTGAAATACAGTTATAGTATAGTGCAGGGGTCGGCAACCCAAAATGTTGAAGGAGCCATATTGGACCAAAAATGCAAAAACAAATCTGTCTGGAGCCACAAAAAATTAAAAGCCATATTACATACAGATAGTGTGTCATCCATCCATCCATCCATCTTCTTCCGCTTATCTGAGGTCGGGTCGCGGGGGCAGCAGCCTAAGCAGGGAAGCCCAGACTTCCCTCTCCCCAGCCACTTCGTCCAGCTCCTCCCGGGGGATCCCGAGGCGTTCCCAGGCCAGCCGGGAGACATAGTCTTCCCAACGTGTCCTGGGTCTTCCTCGTGGCCTCCTACCGGTCGGACATGCCCTAAACACCTCCTTAGGGAGGCGCTCGGGTGGCATCCTGACCAGATGCCCGAACCACCTCATCTGGCTCCTCTCGATGCGGAGGAGCAGCGGCTTTACTTTGAGCTCCCCCCGGATGACAGAGCTTCTCACCCTATCTCTAAGGGAGAGCCCCGCCACCCGGCGGAGGAAACTCATTTCGGCCGCTTGTACCCGTGATCTTGTCCTTTCGGTCATAACCCAAAGCTCATGACCATAGGTGAGGATGGGAACGTAGATCGACCGGTAAATTGAGAGCTTTGCCTTCCGGCTCAGCTCCTTCTTCACCACAACGGATCGATACAGCGTCCGCATTACTGAAGACGCCGCACCGATCCGCCTGTCGATCTCACGATCCACTCTTCCCTCACTCGTGAACAAGACTCCGAGGTACTTGAACTCCTCCACTTGGGGCAAGATCTCCTCCCCAACCCGGAGATGGCACTCCACCCTTTTCCGGGCGAGAACCATGGACTCGGACTTGGAGGTGCTGATTCTCATCCCAGTCGCTTCACACTCAGCTGCGAACCGATCCAGTGAGAGCTGAGAGCTCTCAGATAGTGTGTCATGAGATATAAATTGAATTAAGAGGACTTAAAGGAAACTAAATGACCTCAAATATACAGGTAGCTACAAATGAGGCATTATGATGCAATATGTACATATAGCTAGCCTAAATAGCATGCTAGCATCGATTAGCTTGCAGTCATGCAGTGACCAAATATGTCTGATTAGCACTCCAACAAGTCAATAACATCAACAAAACTCACCTTTCATGCACAACCTTAAAAGTTTAGTGGACAAAATGAGACAGAAAAAGAAGTGGCATAAAACACGTCCTAGAAAGTTATACATGTAAACAAACTACGGTGAGTTCAAGGACCGCCAAAATTAGTAGGACAAAACGGGGCTCGCCAAATACTCGAATCAGTGAAGCATGTTTAATATAAACAGTGTGCTTTATAACAATTAGGGAGGTTTGTGTCATGTTTGTCCTCCTACAGAAACCATATTAAAACAAAAAATAGATTGTTTTCCCCTCATCTTTTTCCATTTTTCATACATTTCTGAAAAATCTCCAGAGAGCCACTAGGGCGGCGCTAAAGAGCCGCATGCGGCCCTAGAGCCGCGGGTTGCCGACCCCTGGTATAGTGGTACCTCAACTTAAGAGTGTTTTGACATAGGAGCTTAATGTTATGCTTTAAGTTGCAAGCAAAAATATAGCCATGTCACAGTGAATCCCGTAAGATCCGACCAAAACATCTGGTCTTATTTGAGCTAGATATGTACCGTATTTTCCGGACTATAGAGCGCACCCAATAAATTTTAGAAGAAAAAAATATGTTTCCATACATTAGCCGCACTGGACTATAAGCCACGGATATATACGTTGCGACATGAGGTATTTACACAGTAAGATTTTATAAATGTTTATTTACATACCCTAATTGTTTCCAAACAATGCCTGTAACACTTTGATTGATTGATTGAGACTTTTATTAGTAGATTGCACAGAACAGTACATATTTCGTACAATTGACCACTAAATGATAACACCCGAATAAGTATTTCATCTTGTTTAATCAATTCATGGTATAAATATATACTATCAGCATAATACAGTCATCACACAAGTTAGTCATCAGAGTATATACATGGAATTATTTACATTTACACGGCAGTTAACAAACAAAACAGAGGTCATCGTCACAGACCCACAAGCTGCAGAAGCTAGCCCTCCAATCAGCTTAACAGAGTCAATAACTCCACGGTGACGTCTTTGTGAATTTACTGAGGAATTTGTGAAACTGGAGCAAAACAAAAAGAATGCCGTTGTAAGGTAATAATACTAACACAGACACGAGTAAACGTGTTAGCATATTAGCTAATGCTAACGACGCTGGCTTGAATATATTAAGACAGCACGTACAAATTAATATAAAAACACTCCTCCAGACATCACACATAGGACGGTTTAGTTAGTATGAATTGTTATAGTTGTATTGTAAAAGTTACAAACGTTGCATGGAGTGATTAATTAAAAATCTATACGAGTAGGACGATTAGAAGACTGAACAGCACCCCGGTTAAAAACAAACAAACAAACAAAAAACACTATTTGTAAATGCAAGAACACTGCAGTGAGCAAACTCATCCAAAAGATGGCACCACAGTACAAGCAATAAATATCCTGTCAGTGTTTTTTGCTTGTTTATTTTTATTAAAAAAAAAAAATTATTCCCGTCGGTGAAGAAAAATCCATAAATTGGCCGCTCCATTTCATAAGCCGCAGGGTCCAAAGCGTAGGAAAAGTAGCAGCTTATAGTTGGGAAAAGGCGGTCCATATCTTTGTTTTCCAACCATGGGAAGGAAGAAAGTGAGTGTGAAGGACAGTGGATATTTATTGAATTAAAGAAAGAAAACATCAAAAACGTGACTGAGTGTGTCGCCAACTTCAAACATAGCACTGCTAGTCTGCAGAACGACTCAGCCAAGAATGGTAAAATAATATCTAATTGGGAGACATTTATCCATGAAAATATGGAAAAGCTGCTGATGGTGTGCTTGACGGAGAAGAAGCTGGAAGTAAATACCGTAGAAATAAACACTCCGCTGATACTAGATTATTATGTTGTAATATTGGTTTTCAAATCAAAATATCGATACTTTTGAAACTTAAGTTATTTAGGATACCGTATTTTTCGTATTATACGTCGCAGTTTTTTTCATACTTTGGCGGGGGGTGCGACTTTTACTCTGGAGCGATTTATGTGTGAAATTATTAACACATTACCGTAAAATATCAAATAATATTATTTAGAAGCGACACCAAGGAAGAAGATTTCATGGGTTTTAGCGATTAGGAGTGACAGATTGTTTGGTAAACGTATAGCATGTTCTATATGTTATAGCTATTTGAATGACTCTTACCATAATATGTTATGTAAACATACCAGGCACGTTCCGTGGATCGATTGGTACCGGGCCGCACAAGAAAAAAAATAATAATTAAAAATTAAATATTTTTTTTAATCAAATCAACATAAACAACACAAGACACACTTACAATTAGTGCACCAACCCAAAAAACCTCCCTCCCCCATTTACACTCATTCGCACAAAAGGGTTGTTTCTTTCTGTTATTAATATTTGTGGCTACTATTTTATAGATCAATATAGATCAATATACAGTCTGCAGGGATACAGTACATAAGCACACATGATTGTATTTTTTTATGACAAAAAAAAAAAAACGCCCCACCCGGGGACAAATTTTCAAGCGTTGACCGGTCCGCAGTTACAAAAATGTTGGGGACCACTGATATAACGTACACTTATTCAGCCTGTTGTTCACTATTCTTTATGTATTTTAAATTGCCTTTCAAATGTCTATTATTGGTGTTGGATTTTATCAAATAAATGTCCCCAAAAATGCGACTTATACTCACTCTAGTACGACTTATATATGTTTTTTTCCCTTCTTTATTATGCATTTTCGGCCGGTGCGATTTATACTCCGGAGCGATTTATAATCCGAAAAATACGGTAATATTTATCATTAACAGCAAAAAAGTAACTAAACTTGGGAATGAGGCAACGTGTCAATGTTGGATGTTTTTTTTTTAGTGTTATTTAATTGTGAATTTGTTTTTTATACTAGTGATAGTTCCTAGTAATACATTTATTTTAATGTTTTTATTATTTCACTCATTTCCTTTTTTTTAATCATTTGAAACACCATTTCCATGTAGTTTTTATGATTTTTGTCCAGTTTTTTCCCGTTTATTTGCTTGACTATATTGTTATTCATGCCACTACCTCAAAAAAACGTATACTCTTTCTTGTACTCTTTATGCTATGAGATAACATTTTCATTTGAAATACGTAACTTTTTGAAGTTTAACAGACATATTGGGTATGTTTGCACAGAGTATCGGTATTGGGTCGGTATCGCCGATACCAGCCTGAATTTTACTCGGTATCGGATCGAATAGAAAATCAGTGGTATCGCACATCACTACTCCAAGGTTAATATTGTACATTATTATGCAGTTTTTTGGATTATATTCTATTGTATTGTTTTTAAAGGGGAACATTATCACAATTTCAGAAGGGTTAAAACCATAAAAAATCAGTTACCAGTGGCTTATTTTATTTTTCGAAGTTTTTTTCAAAATTTTACCCATCACGCAATATCCCTAAAAAAAGCTTCAAAGTGCCTGATTTTAACCATCGTTATATACATCCGTCCATTTTCAGGTGACGTCACATAGTGATGCCAACACATAAAACATGGCGCATAGAACAGCAAGCTATAGCGACATTAGCTCGGATTCAGACTCGGATTTCAGCGGCTTAAGCGATTCAACAGATTACGCATGTATTGAAACGGATGGTTGTAGTGTGGAGGCAGGTAGCGAAAACCAAATTGAAGAAGAAACTGAAGCTATTGAGCCATATCGGTTTGAACCGTATGCAAGCGAAACCGACGAAAACGACACGACAGCCAGCGACACGGGAGAAAGCGAGGACGAATTCGGCGATCGCCTTCTAACCAACGATTGGTATGTGTTTGTTTGGCATTAAAGGAAACTAACAACTATGAACTAGGTTTACAGCATATGAAATACATTTGGCAACAACATGCACTTTGAGAGTGCAGACAGCCCAGTTTTCATCAAATAATATATTCTGTAGACATACCCTCATGCGCGCTCTTTCCTGAAAGCTGATCTGTCCAGTTTTGGAGTTGATGTCAGCAGGCCAGGGAAGCTAGGGTCGATATTCTTCTCTTGATCATCTTCGGTGGCATAAGGGACGGTGTGAGCCAAGACATCCAGGGGGTTTAGCTCGCTCGTCTGCGGGAACAAACTGCCGCCATTGCTTGCCGTGCTACCGAGGTCCTTTGTCCCTGTATTGCTCACACACTCCGGCAGATTCAATGGGGGTCTGGCGGCAGATTTCTTTGACTTTATCGTTGGAAATGCATCTGCTTTGAGTGTCGCAGGATATCCACACATTCTTGCCATCTCTGTCGTAGCATAGCTTTCGTCGGTAAAGTGTGCGGAACAAACGTCCAATTTCTTGCCACTTTGGCATCTTTGGGCCACTGGTGCAACTTGAATCCGTTCCTGTTGGTGTTGTTACACCCTCCGACAACACACCGACGAGGCATGATGTCTCCAAGGTACGGAAAACAGTCGAAAAAACGGAAAATAACAGAGCTAATTTGACTCGGTGTTTGAGAAAATGGCGGATTGCTTCCCGATGTGACGTCACGTTGTGACGTCATCGCTCCGAGAGCGAATAATAGAAAGGCGTTTAATTCGCCAAAATTCACCCATTTAGAGTTCGGAAATCGGTTAAAAAAATATATGGTCTTTTTTCTGCAACATCAAGGTATATATTGACGCTTACATAGGTCTGGTGATAATGTTCCCCTTTAATAGAATATTTCGTACCTATTTTTTTTTTCTTTTTAAAAGGCATGATACTTGTTAAAATTCTGCTGTTTTTTTTATTACCAAGTAAGTACCAATTCAATTGATTTGAGATGCAAGTGTTTGAATTAAGAGCTCCGTCACAGAACCAACTGAGCTCCTAAGTTGAGGTACTACTCTACATTCATTCCTTTCACAAGGCTAATTTATATGACAAAGCAAAATGTTTAAAACGTGAAAGTAAATTGTGACCAAGAGTGGTGCAGAGAAGGTAAGAAAGATTAATTAAAAACAATAAACACCTCTCCGCACCAGCAAGGAACCTGTATTAAATACATCTGACATGTTTGTTATGCTTGGACAATCCTGACTACTGGAATCTACTTTCGCTCTTCATTGCCGAGTTTCCTGGCCGCTGTATCAGCTTTGGCCAGGCGCCTTCCTCACTACTTAATGTGCGTAAAGAAAATTTAATTGATATTTGACGCCTTGGTTATTTAAACATCCAATAATTTTGTTGGGGGGGGGGGAAAGTGACCTTGCAAAACATTGGAAATGTTTGATGATGGTGCAGATTATGAGTGCATAAGCAAAGGTCTGTTCCCCACCCTGCAGGGCTTCAATCAGGCTCTCTAGTACATTATCTAAAGCTCTAACATTTGATGGTGTGACGCTGGAGCTGTGCACAGAAACTCGCCCTGTGACTGAAGCAAAGCCTGGTCGATCCAATCGCTTTGTCACCAAGGATACTAATCAGATTTCCATCTTGTAGAGTGCACAAAGGATTTCCTCATCAAACGCTGCGACTTGACCCGAGCGGCTGGCCTGGCCCATTATCTAACATGTTTTCTATGCGGCGGGTTCAAGCACAGTGTAACGCTCGGGGAGAAACACTATACCGGTCGAGGGGAGCAAGACAACAACTGGTTAAAAAGGCAAGAAGTTGATCTCAAGAGGGTCAAAGTCAGGACTCGGCCTGAATTTCATTCACATCGGGGGACAATTGCAAAGTAACCCTGAAACATATTAAGACTTGTTTAAGCCAGGAAACTTGGAGACCAAAGTCCATTCTTACCTTACTTGATGAAGATTGACTAGCAGGGTTAGTTGTCACACGTTTTATTCTAGTGCAAGGGTGTCAAACTCATTTTAGACCGGGGTCCACAAGGAGACAAATCTACTCCCAAGTGGGGCCGGACTGGTAAAATCACGGCGCGATAACCTCAAAAATAAAGACAACTTCAGATTGTTTTCTTTGTTTAAAAATGGAACAAGTACATTGTGAAAATATACAAATCATCAGTGGTGATCATAATGTTGTTGTAAGTCTTTGTTACTTAGAACATGTTTCCCATAATAAAGTGTTACCATTATTTGTTTATTTTTATTGTGATTACTTATGGAGTATATTGTGAGTAAATTGAGAACAGGAAGTGAACTAAAGTTTTAGCAACTGCTATGTAAAGAAAAAGGGGTAGGATTAAATAAGCTCTGCTTCTTCCTACTCCTTTTCGAACATGTTGAATAGAGAAACTGGAAATTGTGACGTATCATGTTGTATGCATGCGTGTTCGAATTTAACTCAAACTCAACTCAACTCAACTCAACTCAACTTCGTCTCAGTTATAGCTGGCTAGCTTACACTAACTGTTTTACAAAGTAGAGTTGGTCACCGCACCATTTGACATGCCTGCGCTTTAAATGTTAACATATTAGTTTGTATCGCTTTGCAAATTGAGTAAGTTATACGTATCTTTGTCCCCTTAAAACACATGTGTCAAACTCTAGGCCCGGGGGCCAGATGTGGCCCGACACTTCATTTTTTTTGGCCCTCGAAAGCCTGGAAATAATATGTAACAATAAAGTACTGTAACTTTTCTTACTAAATGTATTCTTTCTTTCTATTTTGGCAGACAAAAAATTAATATAGTCCATGCACTCGCAAATTATGTTGACTTAAATATTGTCTAAAAATACAAAAATATATTATCAAACATTCAAACCAAATAGAAATAAATGAAATAGAAATAAATGCTAATAATAATGATTTCAAAGAAAGTTATCAATCAAATTGTGCAATGTAAAAGTAGCAATGGTGAAATTGTGAAATTTACTGTAGTTTTTACAGCATTTTTCTCTAAATGAAAAAAAAACATACTTTTTTTACTGTAATAAACTGTGGTGTTGTTTTGGCATTTACAGTAATACACCGAAATATCTACAGTTGTTGATTTGCAGTAAAAACAAAACAAACAAACTGGCAGCTCAGGTGCCAAACTTTTACTGTAAAATTGCAGTTTTTTTTATTTACAGTAAAAAAACTAAAGTAAATTTTGCCAGTAAAATTCTGGCAACTAAGCTGCCTTTTTTTAACCATAAAAACAGCAGTATTGTTTTTCCATTTACAGTAGTATACACTTAATTTTGAAGTGAGATTATTTCAATTTACCATATGTTTTTACATTTTAGTCTTAAAAAAATCTACTAATAAAATGCATTTAAAAAATTGTGTAATAATAGTATTCACTGTTAGAAGCGGCCCTCTGGGGTCAAACATAACTGCGATGTAACCCTCAGTGAAAACGACATTGCCCTAAAATATTCTTAAACCCCCCCTAAATAGTTTTGGTATGATTTTTTTTTTTTTTTTTTCAAAACAATACGTAAAAATTCTATATAATGGGAATAATGTTACCTTACTTTTCGCATCGCTTTTGCAGCGCGAGCAGCCATTTTTCTTTTCCTTTTACTCGTCACTGGCACATGTTCGCTTACGTCCTGAAAAACATGAGCGATAATCTCTCTGAATATTATCAACAAATTAATTTGCAATCAGCAACAGTAATTATAATGATCACATTTTTGTAGGAAAATCAATTATTGCACCCCTACTATATACAATGTATATTTAATGTATATATGTAATTTACAGTCCATCCGGAAATTATTCAAAATGCTTCACTCTTTCCACATTTTGAATGTTATAGCTTCATTCCCAAATGGAATAAATTCATTTTTATACTCAAAATTCTGTGAAATATATATATATATATATATATATATATATATATATATATATATATATATATATATATATATATATATATATATATATATATATATACACATATACATATATATTTATATATATATATATATATATATATATATATATTTTTTTTTTTTTTTTTTTTTTTTTTTGCACAAACACAAAAAAAAAATCAATGTACATTAAGTGTTCACAGCATTTGCTCAATAGTTTGTTAATGCACCTTTGGCAGCATTTACAGCCTCAAGTCTTTTGAATATGATGCACAAGCTTGGCACACCTGTATTTGGGCCGTTTCGCCCATTCCTAAATTCCATTTACCATGAATTGATTTACGTGGACCCCGACTTAAACGAGTTGAAAAACTTATTCTGATGTTACCATTTAGTGGTCAATTGTACGGAATATGTACTGAACTGTGCAATCTACTAATAAAAGTTTCAATCAATCAATCAATCAAATCCTCTTTGCGTTGGTTTTTATTCAGGATGTCCATCTACATTGCTGCATTCCTCTTTCTCTCTATCCTGACTCGTCGACCAGTTCTTGCCGCTGAAAACCATCCCCTCAGCATGATGCTGCCATCACCATGGTTCACTGTAGGGATGGTATCGGCCTGGTGTGGAGCTGTGCCTGGTTTCCTCCAAACATGACACATGGCATTCACGCCAAAGAGTTCAATCTTTGTCTCATCAGACCAGAGAATTTAGTTTCTTATGGTCTGAGTCTTTCAGGTGCATTTTTACAGACTTTTAAATTAGAAATTGCTTCCGTCTGGCCACTCTACAAATCCAATTTCTTGCTAGCATCAAGGCTATTACAATTACAATTGTTTTTGTTATAAACCCATTGTGTAAAACCTATGACTGAATAATTACAATTTCATATCAAAACCTCACTTCAAGCTTTACTCCAGAAAGTACTATGTACGTGAGCTCTGATCTCAGTTTCGTAAATATTAATACCACAATTTGAGAGACGCCCCCTGGTGGTGAGAAATAATGAGCGTGGCAATTAACCCCTTCTCCCCTAATTGATCATCCCAGGGTGGGTAGCAGCTTCAAACCCGTCAAAGAAGGCTACAGTAATGATTTGAGGCACAGTGGAGCCAATCACTTGCTCCTCTGTATATTGACACAAGACGACCTTTGAGGCCAGCCTGTGCTTGCGAAGATGTATGGTATTAGTCATGGTATTGCTAAGTGTGTGCGCGGGTGTGTGTGTATGTGTGTGTGTGTGTCTGCAAGTTAATACAGAGGACATTTGTGTGCATAGAAAAAATCCTGGTCGAAGCCCAAACCACACATATTCCCCATATGATAGTTTTTGAGAGGTGTAAACAAGCAGAAACCAAATTGTTTATATAATTCCAGCTCTGTGAGAGAAGTGTTTTAATATGAAGTGATTTGCTAATATTTTGTGGGATTTCAGGGAATGACACTGATTGTTTTTAGAGAAAATTGTCCGACTGCCTAAAACATCTCAATTTGCCTTGTGACATAATGTTGATAAGTGGAAAGTATATTGCATATATGGGTCTATTCAGCAGTTATCAATAAATACATGATATTGTTTTTTTTTTAGTTTAACAATGGTTAACTTATTTTTACACCTGTGTATAGGGATGGGTACCTTTCACATTCAAACCGATACGGTACCAATTCCTGGGAATTGAATCATTTTTAATACTTTAGTGTGTGTTCATGTAGTAATACATGATAATTTGTTTCATAATAACATCTATTTTATTATTTAACATGTAACACTAAAGTGATAATGATAACTGTGTTATTAAATCTTACACTTCTGAGTCTTACTTGCAAGTATGCCTTCAGTTCAGTTTGTCCTGCGTGTGTTACTCTAGTCTGGAAGTAGCCTTTGCCATTAAGTTGAATGTGCCAGTCTTGTCTTTTGTTGAGTCCTACAAAGTGTTTGTACTATAAGTATTGTAATTATTACACGCCAGCTGTTTTATTGTAATGTGCATCTTCGTTGTAGTTTTCATGATCGAATTTGGAGGTGTTGAAGTCGCCATTTGTAATCGCTAGTGCTAATCAGTAGCATGTGTACCGCAAAACCAATGTCCAGCTGGTGCATTTTGAAAAGTGGAGCTTTGCTTTTGAGTGCTTTCTATCAGGCATGCTTGCTTTTTGGTACGGACATTTTCATCATTACTTAGAGGCAGTCTGCTACTGTTTTTCAAGTGCTTAAGTCGGTCGGTGCAGAGTGTGCAACCGGATGTGACATGATGTACAACAAAGGTATTAAAAAGTGGTACTGTTTGAGTTTACAGGAATCGGCACACCGTAGTAGTGCAAAATTTGGTCAGCACTTAATTTGGTACCCACACCTTTTTGTGTGACATAAAAAATGTATGAAAATGTCCTTCTCATCATGCGTTTTTTATTGTTAAGACAATATTTTATTGTTTTGAGTTATTTTGGACAGTGGTTAACTGATCTTCACTGTTGTATGAAAGTTGAGAACATTTAAATGTTGCTTAAACATTATTTGTCAGAGGTGTGGACTCGAGTCACATGACTTGGACTCGAGTCAGACTCGAGTCATGAATTTGATGACTTTAAACTCGACTTGACAAAATGTAAAAAGACTTGCAACTCGACTTAGACTTTAACATCAATGACTTGTGACTTCACTTGGACTTGAGCCTTTTGAATTGACATGACTTGACATGACTTGCTACTTTTCCCAAAACCCAAAGATGAAAAAGTTATTCGGGAGCGCTCCGTATTTTTCATTGTGTACTTGTCTATCAGCGTTGCGTGTGTCAGCTGGTGTGGTCTCAGTACAACAGCCAATCAAATTAGATCTACTTTGTTTTCATCACACAGCATTCATCCAATCAAATTGCAGGACAACCAACGAAGAAGACATGTCCAAACCACACGCCAGTGAACAAAAAATGATACCTAAAATAATTTTGTTTGGGTATAAAAATTACGTGGTGGTCAACACAAAACGGTTTGCAGTATGCAACACATGCGGTTCGAAAATTACTGATGGAGAGGCAACAACTTCCAACTTCGTCCGGCATTTGAAGTTGCACAAAGAACGGTAAGTTTTGAATGTAAGATAACGTTTATTGGCTAAGTAACGTGACTTTTATTTGCTGTGTAGTTAAACCAGTGAGGCTGTAAACTCAGTGCTAACGTTATAACGTTATTGCAAACACGGGAATCTGTTGCAGTTCACTACCTTATTCATACTTTTTGTTCAGTGATTTTTTTTAAGCAGGGTTACGTTAGTCAATATATCACACGTAACGTTAGACGGCGGTCAGCAGCACCGCGTATTTTAGCCACCTAAAAAAAGACAAAAATAGTAAAATAAAGGTCAGTTAAAATGTATACTATATTATGAATATGTGTACCGTTTTAGCTAGCTTTCTGACATACTGTTGGTTGTTTACCTCAGTGGTCCCCAACCACCGGGCCGCGGCCCGGTACTGGTCCGTGGATCGATTGGTATCGGGCCGCACAAGAAATAATTTTTTCTTTTTTTCTTTTTTTAATTAAATCAACATAAAAAACACAAGATACACTTACAAGTAGTGCACCAACCCAAAACAACTCTCTCCCCCCTTTTGTTCTGGGCATTGAACATGAAGACTCTTCCTTCACTGTTCCGAGTGGCCATGAGAGTCTTGGCAGTGCCTGCCTCCAGTGCTCCAGTGGAGCGAGTTTTCAGCCATGGTGGCATCATACTACGCCCCCATCGTGCACAAATGACTGACAGACTCTTGGCTAATTTGGTCTTTTGCAAATGCAATGCAGCATAGGGCCCTGACATAAAAAGTACAACTTTTTTGTTATGTTCACGTATATGTCATGTTTTTTCAATGTTAACACTTTTGTACAAATAAGTACATTTGCACTTTATTTTTCAATGTGTTTGTTCTGTAAAGGAATGAGTTAATGTTTAAAATGACTGGTTAATAGTGCTATTATAAAGTGCAATGTCAGCACAATTTTCTTTCCTGCAATTTAAAATGCCTTGTTTTAATAAATAAATACAGCGTTTGAAAAGCATACACAATCTGTGTTAATATATTAGTCTGTGGTTAAAAGGACTTGAAAGGACTCGAAACTCAAAATGCAGGACTTAGGACTTGACTTGAGACTTTCCAGTCTTGACTTTGGACTTGACTCGGGGCTTGCCTGTCTTGACTCGGGACTTGACTCGGACTTGAGGGCAAAGACTTGAGACTTACTTGTGACTTGCAAAACAATGACTTGGTCCCACCTCTGTTATTTGTACAGTTAGTATAATATTGTTCTGGAACTCTAAACAATATCAACCAATATCGTGAACTGATTGAGATTTCACAGTCCATAATGATACAATACATTAATTACAACAGCTTTTGGTTTTATAAAAGGTACTTTTTTGCTCTCTTGACTTGCTTAGAAAGACATAGTACCTTTTTAGGACAGAAAGTCTAATAATTAGCCCATTAGGGTAAATTTGAACTGTTAAAGGGGAACTGCACTTTTTTTGAAATTCTGCCTATCGTTCTAAATCATTATGAAAGACGTGACCGCGGATGTATTTTTGATCAAAAGCCCGCTTACAATGGAGCCTATAGGAACCGCTCTATTCTGCCTATAAAGCCCTTAAAAAACACCTCCATTAAGGTTTTATATACTTGCTGTAAGTATATATGTAATGTAACAAGCACATTTATAATAACATTTAATATTTACGTATTTTGATCATTTTAAGCATATTTCAAAAACACATCACCTTTTTTTCCCCACTATATCACTGATTTCTGCTCACTGCAGTCTTAATGAGAGCCAACAAACAAAATAATACATTGCTTACTGTACAATGTCTGCTGTCATTAGGATGCTGACTGATATAATCTTGTTATATTCCCGTTTTGGATGAAAAATTACTCATAAAAAGGAGGATGGAACCCAGCGCCATTTCGTGTCCTTTTCGCCAGTCTGAATTGGCTGTCAAAGTGTACTAACTTGTCAGAATACGTCTTCGTTCTTCTACTATCCAGGGGAGAGGCATCATTTATGACAGGGGTGATGGACGGATGGGCAGCGCCTGAAGAACTGCAGCCTGCCACCGTGACCCCCACTCTCTCCCCTCTGTTGCTAGATATCTGGAGATGTATGTTGTAATATGTATATGTGCTTTGTTATGGAGGTTTTTTCCCTCTACAGACTGGGCCCCCTTAGGAGCCCAGTCTAGATTGTATTTTTTTTTACTTATCCTGACCTTTTTCTCATCTTTTACAGGGCGCCTTGTGGCGACCCATCAGCGTTCCTGTTCTGTAACCCTGTACACTGTTTGTCTAATCTTGAATGGGTTTGTGCTGAAAACAAAGTTGTGTAATGACAATAAAGACCTACCTACCTACCTATCTAGATTAAACCTTCACGAGCAAAGGAAGCGACGAAGCACCTTACCTCTCGATGATGTAAACATTTGCACACAAGCTCGTGATCACGGCGCCGCTGTTAATAGTTTGTCTGCCTTAGCCTTTATAATAACAGAATCACTAATACTTGGTTAATACCTGCTCAATGGCCTAGTGGTTAGAGTGTCTGCCCTGAGATCGGTAGGTCGTGAGCAACATTCCCTCTAAGGTGCGCGCTTGTGCAATTGCGCACTGCTCAAGCGTCCTCTGTGCACGGCAAATCTATGCCAAGCACAAAATCAAATAAAAAAATAAGCGCAAAACAATTTTCGACACACGGACACGACAGAGAAAACAGTTTTTGTCATCACTGTTCAAATATTGTAACGTCTGTCGAGACGCTTTGAGGACATGAATTCCATCGATCACTTTACTGAGCAAAACTCTTTATTGTCGGCCATAAACACATCACCAAAACATTAGTAAAAAATATATATATCTAGCAAAAGTGGTCATTTTTTGCAGTACAAACCAGACCAAAAGCAACTTTGTTATATCAACAGCAGCCGCTCGCTCTTTCTCACTTGCGCCAACACATGCACATATGGCACTTAGCCAGTGATGCGTTTAAAGCCACACAAAAAGTCGGACAACTCCAACACCACACATAAAGTGTCATTCCAGGTCATTACACTATGATTTACCAAGCAAATGTGTGCATATTCTAGTGTCATTTATTAGGAATCTTAATTTATAAATATTAATCATGAAAGCTGTTAGTATATTAAATAGATACTAATAAAAATATATTTTTTTACAAACAGGAAGTTGCAGGAATGTACACATGATCCCCTGCTTACATCTCATTGTGCAACATGTGAATGTTTTAATGGGAACTAAATGCAATGTCTGAAAGGGGTACAAATTATTTCCAAAGCAGGACCTCCACCCAGACAAACAATACAAGTACACAGCTCATGAAAAACAATATTTTTTTTTATTGTCATTGTAAGTGGGCCTAAACACTTATATTAGAAAATCATCTCATGGAAATGACTGCTGTCATTTGATTATAATAATAAGAGAATGTTGTCTGTCTATCTGTGTTGGCCCTGCGGTGAGGTGGGGATTTGTCCAGGGTGTACACCGCCTTTCTCCCAAATGCAGCTGAGATAGGCTCCAGCACCCCCCGCGACCCCGAAAGGGACAAGCGGTAGAAAATGGATGGATGGATGGAGATTGAACTTGTTATTTAGTCAGGTTTGGGACAGGTGTGCTGCTGGTGTAGCCACAGTGTGCACATCTGATGTTGCTCACATGGGCTCCACTGAATGCTCGGGGAGTTTTTGCGTTTGCTCACACACATGAAAAATTAGAGGGAACATTGGTCGTGAGTTCAAACCCCGGCCGAGTCATACCAAAGACTATAAAAATGGGACCCCTTACCGCCCTGCTTGGCACTCAGCATCAAGGGTTGGATTTGGGGGTTAAATCACCAAAATGATTCCCAGGCGCGGCCACCACTGCTGCTCACTGATCCCCTCACCTCCCAGGGGGTGAGGGTGATGGGTCAAATGCAGAGGATAATCTCATCACACCTAGTGTGTGTGACAATCATTGGTACTTTAACTTTAACTTTTAACTTGGTTAATATTTAAATCACAAAATGTAAATGAACATTGTTGGAGCTTTTTATGTTTTTTTTATTGGGATTTATGGGTGGAAGAAGACTTTGATTTACTTTTATTTACATGTAAGAATGCATAAAAAATAATGATTGTGAACGATGGTCAAAATTCCAAGAAAAGTGCAGTTCCTCTTTAAAAGTACCGGTACCTCAAAAAGGCCCCTCTAATGCTGACAACATTTTTGCACCTACTTCATAGTTTTGTACCTAAAAATGTCCTCTCAAAATAGACATAGTTGGGATTTTAAGCATGTTTTCTAACAAGTTTCAACACATTTTTGGAACTCCCACTTTTAGCTCCAAAATGCTGACGAAACCTACAGAAGACTGGAGGCAATTTCATATTGCATAGTATGAGCTCGATCAACTGAGATCAAAATAACATGTGCTAAACAGCGTGTCCAAACTATAAAATTGCATGTGCTATTTGTGGGAATGTTTCATGTGATCTACTAAGACAATTGATAAATACAATTAATAACAAAACCAAAGTGGTCCAGACCGCTCTATTTAAATGAGGATTTTGCGTGTACTACCGGCATTGTGTGACCTTGGAAACACTCATTTCCCAGTCTAGCAATGGAAACATAGCATTCCAATTACAGTGAGGGTTTTCTACACATTACTCAAAAACTCATTGATATTGAACAAAATGACTGCCAGATTCATTTTCATATCTAAAATACATAAAGAGAACTTGTTAGTGAAATGTTGGTCATCCTTTAAGTCAGTGTTTCTTAACCATAGGGCATCTTGGACTGCAAGCGGCCTTTAGAGGGCTGTCAAAAAATATCTGTTTCTCAGCTGTGGTCTGTATGGGCCGCAGTGGTACTCACAGTGGCAGGCCGTGGGTTTCCCTCCAAGGCTTTCAGTGGTGTCCAACTTCAATGATTACGTCTCAAAATACCATAATTTATGTCACCACATGACCATTACTGGAGAAATACTATACAGAAACACATTTACGCACCACTGGATATTGTATTACCTCAACAGTGTACAAAACGTGTTATTTTCTGCCACATTTAAAAATCAATAAACCCGCATCAGCAATTCAAACATATCTTATGTGGTACTGTCATAATTAAAATAGCAAAAAACATATTAAACATGGAAAAATAAAGAAATAAAATATTTGAACTCACAATTTGTAGCACCCATATAAGCCAGTAGTACCGCTCGTAGTCGGTTGATTCGAATGGCGAGTATTTCCCCATTTCATTGGGACAGCTGAACTAGCTTCTGGGGTTGGCCGACATGGTCTCACAAGATATAGTTTCTCTTTAAATATCCTTCTTGAAAATGGCCTTGCAAATATATATCTGCCACTTAATCAACATTTTGTTCTCCTTCTTTGTGGGTTAAAATAGTGAGTATTGGTGATTTCCCTGCTAGCCCGGTATGGCTACGGTGCAACACTTCCTGCTTCCTGCTAAATTGCAACTTGTGATTGGATCCTCACTTTGAAGTGACAAGTGAGTAACCAATCACAGTCTCTGTCTCAAGGTCTGCTGTCATTAGGATGCCGACTGCTAGGATGTTCATATATTCCCATTTAGGTGAAGAATGTCTCCTAATCCTCACGAAGGAACAGGGTGAGTGGGGGACCAAGCGCCTTTTCATGTCGCACTTGCCATTTCTGGCTACTAAATGACTGTCAAAGTGTACCAACTTGTCGGAGTACGTCCTCAGCCATCTACTTTACAGGTGAGAGGCATGATTCATGGTCTACAATAAACTTCCAGGGAGCAAAGAAGCCAGTTGATCATGTCGAATTTCTACACAAGCTTGTCATCACGGCGCCGCTATAAATAGTTTGTCTGTGTTAGCGCTTATAATAACAATATCACTAATACTTGAAAAATATTCAAGACACGAAATTTAAATGGAGTATTTTAATTATCTATTGGATTTTACAGGCAGAATAGTGGAGCTACCATTTTATTTACATTTATTTCATATTTAAAATGAATCAAAAGAAAATCCATCCGTCGTCATGTCTTCATAATGATAGTGAACGATTGGCAAAATTCCCCAAAAAAGTGAAGTTCCCCTTTAAGTGACACAAACAGAATATTTTTGTTTTTTGTAGGCAACCAAAAAGCAAAGGTGGACCCCGTCAGTAATTTGTGTGACGATGTCTTTAAACACATTTTTGACATTTTACAAGATGTTGCACTCACTGTCACGGCGCATGCGCAATCCCGCATGTCATCTGCGGCAAGCTCTGCACGCATCGCGGCCAGCGCACCTGGGTCTGATGAAGACAGGCAGCATAAGGACCAGCGGACCAGAAGATCCAGTGCCGGAACGTAGTTCACTCCCATAGTAAGCATCCCGTCTCTGGCTTCCCTCCCGCGTACTTGCTCTCTCTTTGTGCCTTCCCTGTTCCCGTGTCTTATGTCCTTTGTGTTCCCCACAGTGCTTCCCCTGTTTCCCGTGATCAAGCTGTGTGCCTCGACTTCCCACTGGATTCCGGACTGCCTCCCTCAATTCTCGACCCCTGTTTGGACACGGACCTCGTTGCTTCTCTCCAGCCCCCGACCGCTTGCCTACCCACGGACTGCCTTCTCGCCTTGTCCCTCTGGTCTGACGAAGGATTCATCCAACACGCACATACAACAAACTCTACATGGTTGATTCTACACATCGTCTTGCACCTTTCGATTAGAGTAGCATACACATCCCACCTAATCATCAGTGTCAATAAACCTATTGAACTGATTTGTAACACTCACCTGGTCTCAACAAAGTGTTAAAAATACCAACACCTTCCAAAAAGTGCAGCCCGAGGAACAAAGTCGAGCAAATGGAGAGGATGTTAAAGTGACTCGGATGCCACGGAGACTTTGCGTTGGACAGAGTTGTGAGAGAAGGAGGCAGGCAAATTGTTGGGACAGAATGGAAGACAGAGACGTTGAGTGTTGAGTGGTGAGGGTTAGCCTGATTCTGTTTCACTTAATGTAACCATGGAGGGCTGGGAGCCCCAGTGCTGCCCGCTCTGGACTCTTTAATGTAAATAGCCGTCACTGGTCCAACGCTCTGACACATGTGAATGAGCAATAGCCGTGTTATATGACTCTGTCTAACCAAACAGCACTCACAGACACAGAAATTCTTGCTCCTGCTCGTTTCCCATCACCGAGACAGACGAGGGAATGAGGTGAGACAGACAGAGACAGAATAAGAGAGAGATCATGGCGGTGAGAGAGGAAGCACTTCTTTAGCATGAGGCAAAATGCAATTACAAGGGAGACATGCTTTTCCAAGACAAGGGGGGGGGTGAGTTTTTTTTTTCAAGCAGACAAGGAAGCAGAGCTCTTCTGGAGTGAAAAGTTCACGATCTGTATAGAAATGGCCCTGTGTGGAGTTTAGTGGTCCCTCTGGGGCCTGGGGTGCCATGACCTGATTGGATGTTGGCCTGAGATTGAGGCGCATGATTGGCTGTGGAGCATTCCACAAGCTGAACCAGTCCAATTTACATTCTCTATCTCCTGAAGACAGTTTATACTTGCTATATGTAAAAAGATCAAAGAATTCTAGTTTACATACAAAAGTCCATTTGTTCTCAACTGGTTTGGCACCATCACCACTAAATGACAACCAGCGAACCAAATTGTGGAAAATGTCATGAAAATACAATTTGAATTTGAGGTAGTGTGCCAGCAGAAAAAAAAAGTGGAATGAACATTTTAAAAAACTAAGCTTTTATCCACAATCGCAAAATTATTTCAACAACGTGTCAGTAAAAAGTTTTTATTCTACTCCTGCTAGTGTCTATTTGCTGGCTCAGCAGACATATGACAGGTTCTGGAACTGGGATAGGCTCCAGCACCCCCTGCGACCCCGAGAGGGACAAGCTTCAGTTAAGCTTGATTTCAGAGTATTTACTTTGAAGCACTTACAACTAGAGATGTCGATAAATGCGTTAAAATGTAATATCGGAAATTATCGTTTTTTTTATTATCGGTATCGGTTCTTTTTTTTTTTTTTTTTTTTTAATTTTTTTATTAAATCAACATAAAAAACACAAGATACACTTACAATTAGTGCACCAACCCAAAAAACCTCCCTCCCCCATTCACACGCATTCACACAAAAGGGTTGTTTCTTTCTGTTACTAATATTCTGGTTCCTACATTATATATCAATATATATCAATATATATCAATACAGTCTGCAGGAATACAGTCCGTAAGCACATATGATTGTGCGTGCTGCTGGTCCACTAATAGTACTAACTTTTAACAGTTAATTTTACTCATTTTCATTAATTACTAGTTTCTATGTAACTGTTTTAATATTGTTTTACTTTCTTTTTTAATCAAGAAAATGTTTTAAATTTATTTATCTTATTGTATTTTTTTTTTTTTTTTTTTAAAGTACCTTATCTTCACCATACCTGGTTGTCCAAATTAGGCATAATAATGTGTTGATTCCACGACTGTATATATCGGTTGATATCGGTATCGGTAATTAAAGAGTTGGACAATATCGGAATATCGGATATCGCCAAAAAGCCATTATCGGACATCCCTACTTAAAACTGAACATATAGCAACAAAGCATGTCAGTTAAATCTTACAAGAGATACAACATATGTTCTTCTGTGACATTCGACAAACAAAATGTACGTAAACAAATGTGCTAGCACGATGCTAAATCCATTGCACCGGTCGCCCAGGTTTCTCATTGTATTCTATTGGGTTGAGTTTTTCCTTGCCCTGATGTGGGATCTGAGCCGAGGATGTCGTTGTGGCTTGTGCAGCCCTTTGAGACACTTGTGATATAGGGCTATATACATAAACTTAAATTGATTGATTGATTGATTGATAAATTACACTGAACACCCAATTTAGGTGCTAGCGATTAGCATTTGCGATTTTATATGGAGATTACAAACACTTTAATTTTTTTGTCCTACAGTAGGCAAAGACACCAGGGATGTAACCACATCGAACATTTCTCATCATTTTTATTTTCTGACCAAAATTAGCATGATTATTATCACGGTATTGTTGAATGTGCTCAAAAAGTACCAACACACACTAAACTCTTTTAACCAAGTTGTATTTAAAGATGTCATAAAATGTATAGAAATCCAATGTAATTTCTTGGCATAAAAATAAGTTGTTGGTTTTTTTTTTTAATAATATAGGCAAAATTATTCATATGACGTCACGCAAGTTTCCGCCAAGTATAGATCGTTCACTCTGTTCTAAAAGAGCACATCCAGGTTCAGTGTGCTCAAATAAATAGCTTACCGTATTTTCCGCACTATAAGGCGCACCTAAAAACCACACATTTTCTCAAAAGCTGACAGTGCGCCTTATAACCCGGTGCGCTTTATTACGATTCATTTTCATAAAGTTTCGATCTCGCAACTACGGTAAACAGCCGCCATCTTTTTTCCCGGTAGAACAGGAAGCGCTTCTTCTTCTACGCAAGCAACCGCCAAGGAAAGCACCCGCCCCCATAGAACAGGAAGCGCTTCTTCTTCTACTGTAAGCAACCACCCGCCCCCGGAAGAAGAAGAAAAAACGCGCGGATATCACCGTACGTTTCATTTCCTGTTTACATCTGTAAAGACCACAAAATGGCTCCTACTAAGCGACAAGGATCCGGTTCATAAAAAGACGCAATCTCTCCATCCGCACACGGATTACTACCGTATTTCACAGCAACTGATATTCCTGTGAACCGCACTGTGGAACGGGAGCACGTACGGTGAATATTCGCACCACAGGGAATGAGAAGTCATCCTTCACTGTGGTTCTAGCTTGCCATGCTAACTTCCACCCATGGTGATATTCAAAAGGAAGACCTTGCCAAAAGAGACCTTTCCAGCCGGCGTCATCATAAAAGCTAACTCGAAGGGATGGATGGATGAAGAAAAGATGAGCGAGTGGTTAAGGGAAGTTTACGCGAAGAGGCCGGGTGGCTTTTTTCACACAGCTCCGAAGGCGAACACACCTTCACTAAGACGGGCAGACAGCGCCGGACGACATACGCCAACATTTGCCAGTGGATCGTAAATGCCTGGGCAGATATTTCGGTCACAACTGTGGTCCGAGCTTTCCGGAAGGCAGGATTCACAGAACAACAGCGACACTGACTCCGATGACTTCGACGAGACGGAACCGGCCATTTTGGATACCACGCTTGCGCAACTTTTCAATTCGGACACCGAAGACGAAGAATTCGAAGGATTTACGAATGAAGAATAACTTCAGAAGGTGAGCGCTATGTTTATTTTGTGTGTTGTGACATTAACGTTCGAGCAACATTATGTTGCTTTTGCTCTACACCATTTTGAATTTTACTATGTTTGTGATTGCACATTTGCGTACATTTTGGGACAGAGTTGTTAGAACGCTGGTTTTCAATATATTATTAAAGTTTGACTGAACTATCTGACTGTTTTTTTGACATTCCCTTTAGCGCAGCGTAGGCGCGGCTTATAATCCGGGGCGGCTTATTGGTGGACAAAGTTATGAAATATGTAATTCATTGAAGGTGCGGCTAATAATCCGGTGCGCCTTATAGTGCGGAAAATACGGTAGTTGCTTAAACACCAATGTTTAGACATATGTTTACTTTAGGGCAGGGGTGTCAAACTCATTTTAGATGGGGGGCCAAATGGAGAAAAATGTACTCCCAAGTGGGCCGGACTGGTAAAATCACGGCACGATAATTTAAAAATAAAGACAACTTCAGATTGTTTTCTTTGTTTAAATATAGAATAAGCACATTCTGAAAATGTACAAATCATAATGATGTTGGGTTTTTTTTAACAGTAACATGTTGCAGTTAATAGTATTCTACCTTTATGTGTTGTTATTTATACTTTCTGAATAAATTATGTGATGACAACTCATTGGTGTTAATTTTCAATCTATCAAGATAAAATAATAATATCAAAATCAAAATGTTGTCTGTCTATCTGTGTTGGCCCTGTGATAAGGTGGCGACTTGTCCAGGGTGTACCCCGCCTTCCGGTCCGAATGCAGCTGAGATAGGCTCCAGCACCCCCCGTTACCCTGAAAAAATGGTAAAATGGTAAATGGGTTACACTTGTATAGCGCTTGTCTACCTTTTTTAAGGAACTCAAAGCGCTTTGACACTATTTCCACATTCACCCATTCACACACACATTCACACACTGATGGCGGGAGCTGCCATGCAAGGCGCTAACCAGGACCCATCAGGAGCAAGGGTGAAGTGTCTTGCTCAAGGACACAACGGACATGACTACGATGGTAGAAGGTGGGGATTGAACCAGGAACCCTCAGGTTGCTGGCACAGCCACTCCCCCAACAGCGCCATGCCGTCCCCGAAAGGGACAAGCGGTAGAAAATGGATAGATTGCAAATTACAGGATGTTATTTATGACTGGTGCACTAACATCAAGTGGTTTATAATTGTTTTTACATATGTAGCATCATCTACAAAGATACAAAGAATTGCTTTTGCGACATCTAGTGGACAAATTTAGAACAGCAGTTTCTTTCATTTAAAAATGTCGGCTCATTTTTATACTTAGCAAACTCATCCCATGGGCCGGATTGTTTGACACCCCTGCTTTAGGTTGTGTAGTTTCTTAATGGGGAAATAAGTTAATGTCTCTTTTATTCATGTCATCCTTTAAAGCAGTGGTCCCCAACCACCGGTCCGTGGATCGATTGGTACCGGGCCGCACAAGAAATGAAAAAATAAAAATAAAAATAAAAATAAATATTTATTTTATTTTATTTTTTTATATTTCTGGTTCCTACATTATATATCAATATAGATCAATACAGTCTGCAGGGATACAGTCCGTGAGTACACGATTGTATTTTTTTATGACAAAAGCCCCCCCAACCCCCCGGTCCGTGGGACACATTTTCAAGTGCAGTTACAAAAAGGTTGGGGACAACTGCTTTAAAGGGTTCATATTAAGATTTTTTGGTACATTTAAAACACTTCCTTGTGATCTATATAACATGTAATGGTGGGGGTTTTTTTTGTTCAAAGTTTGGCATAGATTATGTTTTGTGGGTTCTACTTCAACAGCGTCTTCTTACCGTCATCCATGTCATAGTTTTTAATACTTCAATAGCGAGTCTACTGATATATATACGTTTGAACTGTACGCCACTTTGAAATGATAACAGCGCAGGATGCATGTGCATGTACGAGCCAGTCTGCCCCACAACAAGGGGATAGTGAAAAAGAAAGACCACAATGGCAGACTCACGCGAACCACTTGGGGTAAATTTCTACCAATTATGGATATATCCGCTGACATCACAGTTAGGAAAAACGTCCCAATTGGGCCAAATTCCAAACGCTCGTTTGGAGGAAGTATGAAGGAAGGCAAGATTGTTTTATAATTATCTCCGCCCTGCTTTCGTGGTTTAATTGAACATTTTGGGGACTTATGCAGATCCCAAATACACAAAAACAGGTACCAATGGGAAAGAACAGTTGGTTTTGCTCATAGGTCCCCTTTAAGCTAGCTAGCGAGCTCATGCTGAGGATATCAATTATGGTTTTACGGTTTTTGAATTAACATGGTAATACTAACTTATTTGGGAGTTTTATCGTTATTTATCATTAAAGGGGAACATTATCACCAGACCTATGTAAGCGTCAATATATAACTTGATGTTGCAGAAAAAAGACCATATATTTTTTTAACCGATTTCCGAACTCTAAATGGGTGAATTTTGGCGAATTAAACGCCTTTCTATTATTCGCTCTCGGAGCGATGTGACGTCACATCGGGAAGCAATCCGCCATTTTCTCACTTTCGTCGGTGTGTTGTCGGAGGGTGTAACAATACGAACAGGGACGGATTCAAGTTGCACCAGTGGCCCAAAGATGTGAAAGTGGCAAGAAATTGGACGAAATTTGTTCAAAATACGAGGCTGTGGGGAAAGCCGACGAAATGATCAGTCGTTTGTTCCGCACACTTTACCGACGAAAGCTATGCTACGACAGAGATGGCAAGAATGTGTGGATATCCTGCGACACTCAAAGCAGATGCTGACATCAACTCCAAAACTGGACAGATCATCTTTCAGAAAAAGAGAGTGGATGAGGGTATGTCTACAGAATATATTAATTGATGAAAACTTTATTCATTACTCGCGGTTTTACTTAAATTCTTATACATAAACTGTGTTTACCAATGATTTAGCTTAAAAACATTTATTTTTTTCAATCATTCGAGTAGATTCGGGTAATCTTGTGTAGTGCAGTATTTTGTGCCTATTTAGGTATGGTTAACCTGAGTGCTGAAATTGTGGAAAAATATATGTTCTTAGCGCGCCTGAAATGGGCTGTCTGCACTCTCAAAGTGCATGTTGTTGCCAAATGTATTTCATATGCTGTAAACCTAGTTCATAGTTGTTAGTTTCCTTTAATGCCAAACAAACACATACCAATCGTTGGTTAGAAGGCGATCGCCGAATTCGTCCTCGCTTTCTCCCGTGTCGCTGGCTGTCGTGTCGTTTTCGTCGGTTTCGCTTGCATACGGTTCAAACCGATATGGCTCAATAGCTTCAGTTTCTTCTTCAATTTCGTTTTCGCTACCTGCCTCCACACTACAACCGTCCGTTTCAATACATGCGTAATCTGTTGAATCGCTTAAGCCGCTGAAATCCGAGTCTGAATCCGAGCTAATGTCGCTATACCTTGCTGTTCTTTCCGCCATGTTTGTCTGTATTGGCATCACTGTGACGTCACAGGAAAATGGACGGGTGTATATAACGATGGTTAAAATCAGGCACTTTGAAGCTTTTTTTAGGGATATTACGTGATGGGTAAAATTTGGAAAAAAACTTCGAAAAATAAAATAAGCCACTGGGAACTGATTTTTAATGGTTTTAACCCTTCTGAAATTGTGATAATGTTCCCCTTTAATATCGATAATCAAGCCACCCACCAGTCTGTTACTCTCGTCATTGCCCACACATGACTTACATAACCTTTTCTTGCCTCTTTATTTCACTGATAAAATCTAGCTACGGACTCCAGGGAAGTGTTCAAGTTGAAGGTTCAGATTTGTTCCCACCTCCGCCAGCTCAGCTCTTACTATCAGTCATCGGCCTCATCACATGTGTCAAACCTTACGCTCGCCTCTGGCAGCTCTCGCTCCATGGCCCTACAAGCTAAAACAATAGCCCACATCCTTCCATTGTGCCTGCCATGTCTGCCATTGCATCAAGCCAACAGGGCCTCGAGCGATGTGGGCATACATGTGGGTGCCCATCCTGTCCCCAGGCATGATGCCTGGTCACGCGTGCTTACCTCCGCCGAGAAACCATTGAAGGGAAGCGAACGTTCACACACGCAGGCCTAAGCAGGAATCCATTAAGTCCAATGTTAAACAAACTCAAAGTGCCGCTTCCTTTTCCTATAGTGGAGAATTTTTATCCACTCTGACCCGAGGGCAAGCATCTAGAGGGCCAGAGCCAGTGCACAGAGTTGAAAGACAGGGCAGCCCCCGTGGGTACAGTCTGTAGGTGAGAGGTCAAAGACAATACAAATTATCACTCATGTTTACACTGATTGATGTGGCAGACGGATGGGTTGCTATGCTGTATGGAATGTAATGATTTGAGTGAAACAATTCTCTTGGTTAATGTCCTCGGTCAAATCAAGTCCTTTCCGGTGTTCGTCCAAACTCACTGCTTGTGCAAAATCCACTCTAACACCTCAACCATATACTATCGCTTGTGCTGAACTGGCAACAAGAACTTTTGGGTTGGAGGAATGCCATCTGCAGAGGTCAGCTCAAAAAGCATGTCTTATGACAGAATGACTAAAATAACAGACAAGCATTAGGAGTCACTTTCTATCAGTGACGTGCAGTCACTAGAGGCAGGTGAGGCCGGGCCTCACCTGCCATCATGGAAAGAAAACAAATGTAAAAAGAAAAAAGAAAAAATTAAATTGTTATATGTATCCAGTGATTATACCAAAGTTATTTTCCATTTAACTTCACCAGTTTTAGATTATTTTTATTCAAAATCCCTGAATTTTCACATTTGCCGTTCAAATACTGAGAAGAGACGGTGCGGTGAACAGCAGCCAGTCGAGGCACGTCACTCAGTGCCTCAACATGGATTGCAGACTCGGCTAACTGCTGGCCTGCTGTGCAGTGAGACTGTATTACTATATGAACTATATTATACATTTCCATAGTTTAGTTAGCTGAGGTATATAATGTACAGTGTATTTTGTCAACAACTGTATGTGTGTAACGTATTGTTTGTGCTGTCCAATCATAAAACGGCTGCAAAAGACGTACTGGCGGAGGCTCGCAGTAATCCGGCCTCCTGGCGGTAGAGGGCGCTAGTGATCCCAGAGATCATTCCTCGGCCGCAGAAGAAGTAAAAACAAGCAACAGTTAGCAAGTCAAGTGCATCGATCGTCTATTTTTTCCTCTCGCCTGAACTTTTATTAAAAACATGGAGGATTACATTTGTAAAATAAAACAGTTTTCTAAAGTGGACTTTCAATCGAAGCAGGAGGTAATAATTAAAGGTAGACCAACACCGGAGCTAAAAGGTTTGCTTCAGACTTCGGGACAGAAGACCCGTTCTTTTCAAACGGCGTGGTACACACGCAAAGACTGGCTGTGTGGATGTCTAGCAAGAAAGGTAAGACCATAAAGTTTTTTTTTATTAAATGTGCTTTTTTGTGTGCTACAGTTTGTATGTGTAAAGAATGCTGGTATGAGCTTTTAAACATAACCCGTTTACTGCTGCCAATCAAATGGTGAATAAGATACTCTTTAGGGTTCATATGTTTGTAAATCTGACTGTGATGAAGTCAGTGCCTCACCAGTCATGAACCTCACCGCACGTCACTCCTTTCTATCATACTTTCACTTGACGGACCCGTAGCATCAAGATGACCAGCATTTCACTAACAAGTTCTCTGAATGAATCTGTAAGTTAATCTGGCTGTCCTTTTCCCATTATATAAATTAGTTTTGAGTACTGTGTAGATAACTAACTGTACTTGGATCGCCCCCTTTCCATTGCCAGACTCGATATGTGACATCATCTAAAGCAGTGTTTTTCAACCTTTTTTGAGCCAAGGCACATTTTTTGCGTTGAAAAAATCCGAAGGAACACCACCAGCAGAAATCATTAAAAAACTAAACTCAGTTCACAGTAAAAAGTAATTGTCGCAATTGTTGGATATGACTTTAAACCACAACCAACCATGCATCAATATAGCTCTTGTCTCAAAGGAGGTGTACTGTCACGACCTGTCACATCACGCCGTGACTTATTTTGAGTTGATAGCTGTTTTCCTGTGTGTAGTGCTTTACTTCTTGTCTTGCGCTCCTATTTTGGTGGCTTTTTCTTTTTTTTTTGGTATTTTCCTGTCGCAGTTTCATGTCTTCCTTTGAGCGATATTTCCCACATCTACTTTGAATCAAGAATATTTCAGTTGTTTTTATCCTTCTTTGTGGGGACCTTGTTGATTGTCATGTCATGTTCGGATGTTCATTGTGGACGCCGTCTTTGCTCCACATGCTGTAAGTCTTTGCTGTCGTCCAGCATTCTGTTTTTGTCTACTTTGTAACCAGTTCAGTTTTAGTTTCATTCTGCACAGCCTTCCCTAAGCTTCAATGCCTTTTCTTAGGGGCACTCACCTTTTGTTTATTTTTGGTTTAAGCATTAGACACCTTTTTACCTCCACTCTGCCTCCCGCTGTTGCCGACATCTACAAAGCAATTAGCTACCTGCTGCCACCTACTGGTAAGGAAGAGTATTACACGGTTACTCTGCCGAGCTCTAGACAGCACCAACACTCAACCACAAGCCATCATTTACAGACTATAATTACTGGTTTGCAAAAAATATTTTTAACCCACATAGGTGAAATCTACAGCGGCACACCAGACTGCATCTTATGGCACACTAGTGGTTGAAAAACACTGATCTAAAGAACTAGGGACCATTTCTCCACTTAGAAGACATGTAAAAAATATTATTTTGAACACTTATTTTCATGTTTTTGTCGCCCTGGTACATGGTTACTTCCAAACTGATATGGTTAACATTATGAGCAAAAAGTACATTCCCGGACACCATAGCCTGTGTTTCCTCAAGCTCTTTTTGCATTTCCTCAAGCATCTTAAGTAAAACATCAGTAGAAGAGGACACAAAATGGAATACGAGCGGTTTACCTTCTTTGGCTCTCATTTTTGAGCGCCAGGTCTACTGGTATTTCTCGTTTTTTACGCAGGTTCTGACTCAACATCTTAAGGAAAACATGAGCAGTAAAAGACGTAAAATAGAATACGAGGGCTTACCATCTTTTTCTCATTTTTATCTGATCTTCTTTCTTTTTTTTACAGGTTCTGACTGAGTCTTTCGCCCCTCGAGGGCGCTCCTGATTTTAAAGTACCAGTAGAGTGGAAAAACTATTTGCTCTATATTGAAGATATTATCATATATATCTGATTTATGACACTAAAATATTTCCAAAGTTTGCGAATAAATACATCTGATCAAAATAGTACCAACCTCCCGGAGATTCCGGAGCCATTTGGAGAGATACCGACGAAGCCCGTCAAATGATCGCGTGACATAGCATGAGTAACCACAGATCCCTTCCCCATCAACAACAATGCTAATCAAGCAGACTTTGTGAGAGCCAACAACGATTACTTCGGGAAAAAAATTATGATTCAGGATATTACATTTTTAGCCCGAACACAAAGAGTATGCTAAACATACAAACTAACAATTTAATATATTATAATAATAATAAAACAAACTTACTGTAGAATTTACACTCTCGCTGTGGTGCCGACCGACGGGAAGATTAAATCACGAAGGGTTAAAAAAACGTTGCCACACCAAGTGTCTTTTTGTGTCTTCTTCGCCACCTCTGGGATGTCAAAGTCGACCAGCCTATTGGTTCATGGCCATATTTGTCTACTACCAGGTGAGAGATGCATGAATTATAATCTAGAATTTACTTTTAGCAAGTTTGAGACGAAGCAAAAGCAGCCGCCGGCTTATAGTGTGTCTATGCGCCACTAAAATAGGCCGTCCGCGTTAGCACTTATAATAACAATATATCACTCATATTTGGTTAATTTTCTGGTTACGACATGTAAATAGAGTATTGTTGGAGGTTTCTGGATGTTTTTAGAGAGAGTATAATGAGCGCAACAAAGGACCCTCTATCTGTTGACTCAATTGTTAGCTTTTTTTTTTTACAATTTGGAATGCATAAAAAAGCCAAGCATATGTGTTCTTGTCTTACATAAGGATTTTGAATGATTAACAGCACACCTCTTTCCAATGCTTGCGTATTTCCGCTATGACTGATCTGATAATATGGTCAGAGTGCAGAAGCGTTACTCCACCGACGTAGAATCTAGGGAAATTACCAAAGGTGTTTTGAGTTTTTACCATGAATTGATTAACGTGGACCCCGACTTAAACAAGTTGAAAAACTTATTTGGGCGCTACCATTTAGCGGTCAATTGTACGGAATATGTACTGTACTGTGCAATCTACTAATAAAAGTTTCAATCAATCAATCAAAGTTTGGAGCGAAATATTCAAAATGGCTGAGTGAATTTGTGGCATTTTGTGACATTTTTAGACGGTATTTTCACATACTTTGCGTATTGTAAATACAATTCGAGATGATTTAATCATGGACACAATGAAACACAATTAACCATAGAAAGTCAACTTGCTTTCCACTCTACAGGGGCTTTAAGGATAACATTTAGCTTAAAACTTTTACATTTTCGTCATCCAAACTCCAACCAAAACCCTTCTTCTACAAAGTCAGAATTATTCAAGTAAATCCCTGCAAATTACACTCCTCTTGGTCCGTCCAGTTTTGCGCAAGTCAATTTGACTGAAGTGTTCTATGCTTTTCTCATATTCCCATCATTTGGAAATATATGCAGGCTGACCCCTTCTTTAGTTGTGTTGCTACAACCTGCAACAATGAATATGACAGACATAATATGCTGATTCCCTCAAATTCTGCACAGAAATATTGTGATTCGGGATGAATATGCTACCAAACATATTCTACGAAATATGAACTTCCCTCCAGCCTGTCATGAGGTTGAAGGCAGCTTTGTGGCATTACCCCAAGATGAGCGGTAGACGGAGAGTAAAAAAAATAAAAAATTAATAAACAAAAAAAGCGAGGGAGTGGGAGGACTCATAACTAGGAGTGGATAAGAACAAAAGAAGGCAAGTGCAGCTAATAAGTGCCCAATACTTATTTTTGGAAAAAAACAGACACTCACTACCATGAGGTAGTAGACAAAGCAATAGGAAGTAAGCATAGCACAGCGCCGGCCTGAAATAAGAGACTGATTGGCAACCGGGTACGGGTGTGTCCCGGTTGCCAATCAAGGACAGGTGTGAGAGCCGGCACTCAGTGGCCAAACATGGGAAGTATTTTGATTGATTGAAACTTTTATTAGTAGATTGCACAGTACAGTACATATTCCGTACAATTGACCACTAAATGGTAACACCCGAAAAAGTTTTTCAACTTGTTTAAGTCGGGGTCCACGTAAATCAATTATATACAATTCATGTATATAATTGGATTAACTGGATAATTTTACTTCCTTTTTGAATCTTTACGGTGATTTCTTATGTACTATGAATTTAATGGTAGGATATTGTATGTAATAATGTTATTTGCTACTGTAGATCATCATACAGTTTGCGATCGTTTGTTGTCCAATCATGATTGCTTTTAGGTTGACCATTTTTAACATCGGTCCAAGGACAACGGATGTAAAATAGCTTTATGGCTAGTTCTGGTACATTTCCAGTAGTGTCTATTAATGTACACTGACCCTGTCAAATAAATTATTAAACAAAAGAGTGAAACTATTAAAAAAGAATACTGGACAGGAACTTAAACACCACACTAGGGTTGTACGGTATACCGGTACTAGTATAGTACCGCTATACCGCTTCTGATGGTAGATCTACACCTGACATCCACTGTAATGATACCAAGTACAGTAGCATATCTAGTCGATACTACTATGATTACGTCAATATTTTTTTGGCATCACAAATTCTTATTTCGTTTTTTTTTTTTTTATATTATATTTATAAACTCAGAAAATATGTCCCTGGACACATGAGGACTTTGACTATGACCAATGTATGATCCTGTAAACGACTTGGTATCGGATTGATACCCAAATTTGTGGTATCATCCAAAACTAATGTAAAGTATCAAACAACAGAAGAATAAGCAGAGGTGGGTAGTAACGCGCTACATTTACTCCGTTACATCTACTTGAGTAACTTTTGGGATAAATTGTACTTCTAAGAGTAGTTTTAATGCAACATATTTTTACTATTACTTGAGTATATTTATAGAGAAGAAACGCTACTTTTACTCCGCTACTTTTATCTACATTCAGCTCGCTACTCGCTACTAATTTTTATCGATCTGTTAATGCACGCTTTGTTTGTTTTGGTCTGTCAGACAGACCTTCATAGTGCCTGCGTTTCAACAAATACAGTCACTGGTGACGTTCACTCCGTTCCACCAATCAGATGCAGTCACTGGTGACGTTGGACCAATCAAACAGAGCCAGGGGTCACATGACCTGACTTAAACAAGTTGAAAAACTTATTGGGGTGTTACCATTTAGTGGTCAATTGTACGGAATATGTACTGTACTGTGCAATCTACTAATACAAGTTCCAATCAATCAATCAAAAGTGTGAAGGAAAAAAGACCATTTTTTATTTCAACCGTACACCCCGTCAAAAGCCTAAAGACTGACTGCACAGTTCCTGTCTTCACAATAAAAGTGCCGCTCCATCGCGCCTGCGCTTTCAAAATAAGAGTCTCCGAAAGCCTGCGCAAACAAGCTAGCAAGCTACGGAGTTTGCCGCCAATGTATTTCTTGTAAAGTGTATAAAAACGAATATGGAAGCTGGACATATAAGATGCCAAAAACCAACCACTTTCATGTGGTATTAGACAGAAAGGAGGAACTTTTTTTCTCCTCCATTTGAAAACGTGGACGTTTGTCATCACTACTGTCTGATTCCTATCAATGCAAGTCATCAATAAAAACGAATATGGAAGCTGGACATATAAGATGCCAAAAACCAACCACTTTCATGTGGTATTAGACAGAAAGGAGGAACTTTTTTTCTCCTCCATTTGAAAACGTGGACGTTTGTCATCACTACTGTCTGATTCCTATCAATGCAAGTCATCAGAATCAGGTAATACACCAACTTATATTCTTGTCTTCATGAAAGAAAGGAATCTATATGTGTTAAACATGCATGTATATTCATTAAAACACTATTAGCATGTAAACAAAAACGGCAAAAAAAATTAATATAAATTATTTACTGTATATATCAATGTATGTATATATATATATATATATATATATATATATATATATATATATATATATATATATATATATATATATATATATATATATATATATGTGTGTGTGTGTATATATATATATGTATATATGTGTGTGTGTGTGTATATATCTATATATATATATATATATATATATATATATATATATATATATATATATATATATATATATATATATATATATATATATATATATATATATGATATGTGTGTGTATGTTACTCATCAGTTACTCAGTACTTGAGTAGTTTTTTTACAACATACTTTTTACTTTTACTCAAGTAAATATTTGGGTGACTACTCCTTACTTTTACTTGAGTAATAAATCTCTAAAGTAACAGTACTCTTACTTGAGTACAATTTCTGGCTACTCTACCCACCTCTGAGAATAAGTGATTATTACATTTTAACAGAAGTGTAGCTAGAACATGTTAAAAGAGAAAGTAAGCAGATATTACCAGTAAATGAACAACTAGATGAATAATTCATTTTCTACCACTTGTCCTTAATAATTTTGACAAAATAAAAGAATGGAAAATGGCACAGTTTGTTACTGCATACGTCAGCAGCTAAATTAGGAGTCTTTGTTTGCTTACTTACTAAAAAAAAACAAGTTGTCTTGTATGTTCACTATTTTATTTAAGGACAAACTTGCAATAAGAAACATATGTTTAATGTACCCTAAGATTTTTTGTTAAAATAAAGCCAAAAATGCAATTTTTTGTGGTTTCCTTCATTTAGAAAAGTACTGAAAAATATCAAATTAATTTTGCTACTGTTACCGGTACCAAAATATTGGTATCGGGACAACACTATCCCTGTCAAAAAAATGCTTAAACAAAAGAGTGAAAGTATAAAATAAGAATACTGGACAGAAACTTAAACATCACACATTGTACATATTGTAAATTATTAAATGTATATACTCTGATGATTAACTTGGGTGATGACTGAATTATGCTGATAGTATATATGTGTACCATGAATTGATTTACGTTTGATTTACAAGTTGAAAAACTTATTCGGGTGTTACCATTTAGTGGTCCATTGTACGGAATATGTACTGTACTGTGCAATCTACTAATAAAAGTTTCAATCAATCAATCAAAAAAAACAAAGATGAAAAACATACAGTAAGTGCAAAATAGTTACCAGGATGTAACAAAGTCTTCTGTAAGCTAATCGCAGGCCTGCCCACAATTTGTAGCTAAAAGTGTGCAATCAAAAATGTACTGAAATCACAACTGTGTCTATTTTGGGGGCAAATTTTACAATGTTACCATTTTTTGGTCCAGAACTATTAAACTAAGTGCCAATGTTGTCAGCATTAGAGGCGGCCCGTTTAAAGCTCTTAAATGGAAACAAGCCCCGTGGAAAAAGAAAAATGCTAACCTACTTCAACTCATCACAACAAAAAGATCGTGCACATGACAATACTGGATATTATTCATAACAATAAGTGCAGAGCCTGTCTCCACATTGCAGTGCGTGAGCAGGTCACGTCCTAAACGGCCGGGTATCTCAAAATGCGGGCTGCCACTCTTCCGTTCTATCGAGGCATATCTTCATAATTGACAAATGTATCTAATAAAGAGCTCTCCCTATCTACCACATTAACATGCCATTTAAAACAGATTTGGTCTCTTCCACTTCACACACGCAGTGTGGTTCTGGTGCTGTCTCTGTGGTAACTTGAGACCGGAGGGGACTTTTCAAAGGAAAGCAGCTCAAAGCTAAGTGAGAGCAGCTGATGTTGCATCATACTTCAAACATTCTTCAATTTACCAATATGTCAAAGGCTATGGAGTGTTCCTTAGGGTGCAAACACACACACACACACACACATTTTCTCAGATCTGGTTTAAGATTAAGAATAACCCCACTACCACGACTAAGAAGTCAGTTCCTAGCACGTTCAAGTCTGACCTAAGTAAAAGTATTACAAACCAATTCTGTTATCAAACAGATATGTTCTAAAGCAGCAGGGGGTACGATTCTCACCAGTGGTGGATATAGCAGATGTTTCTGGAACCTTCTGAAGCCAGCTGTTGCAGTGTTTTCCCACCGCATGAAGAGCCAAGGCCAACATCACTATCGGCTGCCCCTCCAGGTCACGTGACCCACTTCATGTGACCAAGGAAGGCCTGCTCGCGGAGCCAGTGACCATCACCACGGCGGTCATCTCAACCGGATCGGCCCACGCGGGCCCGGGCCACTGATCTGAAGCCAGACGGAGAGAGGAGGCAACTGTCAGCAACATCAAACGTCTCACGGAGTCTCCCACTCGAAAATCGCACTGCAGGCCCGTGGAAACAGTGCGGTGGAGACTGAGGTCAGCCACACGAGCCATGCAAACACACGCTTCGTTGTGTGCACACTGTGGGCAAACTTCACCAAATGACTGAGTCTCATTCTGTCAAGTGCATTTCGAACATGACTTACAACTGCAGTCATCAGGAGCTAAACTGACTACCAGCAACACTCTAGTCCAGTGGTGTCAAACTCATTTTAGATTGGAGGTCACATGGAGAAAAAATCTACTCCCAAGTGGGGCAGACTGGTAAAATCACGGCACGATAACTAAAAAATAAAGACAACTTTAGATTGTTTTCATTGTTTAAAAACAGAACAAGCACATTCTGAAAATGTACAAATCATAATGTTGTTGTTTTTTTACACTTACATGTTGCGGTTAATAGTATTCTATCTTTATTTGTCGTTATTTATATTTTGTGAATAAATTATGTGATAATGTTCATCAGTCAACTCATTGGTGTTCATTTTCAATCTATCAAGATAAAAAAATGATATCAAAATCAAATTACAGGATGTTATTTATGTAGTTTGATCATTTTCCTCGACTGATGTACTAATATCATGTGGTTTATTTTGTACATATGTAGCATCATCTACAAATATACAAAGAATTGCTGTTGCGACATCCAGTGGACACATTTAGAACAGCTGCTTCTTTCATTCAAAAATTTCAGGGTTCCTTTTTATACTTAGCAAACTCATCTGGCGGGCCGGATAAAAACCTGTTCGCAGGCCTGATCCGGCCCTCGGGCCGTACGTTTGACACCCCTGCTCTAGTCCATAGAGTCTCAAACTGTGGTACGCGTGGTACTCAGGCTCCATCTAGTGGTACGCTAAATACTCACTTATTTAAATATTTAAACAAAGTGTTACTGTTCAAAATGTGTGTAATGTTACAGTGGCCCAAATTACTAAACATACTCGTTAAGTAGTTTTAATGAATACTTAGGCCAACTGCGCTACTGTATTTTAATGTTGGTCATTTTGATGGTGCCTGAAGAGCCTAGTGTTTTCTGAGGTGGTCTTTGGTGAAAAAAGTTTGAGAACCATTGTTCTAGTCTTTCTAACAACAGGGCACAGCTTTAGAGCAGTGGTGTCCAGGGGCGTAGCACCAAATTTTCGGCCCCCAAACACAAGACACATTATTATGAATAAATTATAGATAAATTCAAACAAAACAAAAACTCTGATAATTGCCCCCGATAAAAAGATCCCCCTGATCAAGAACGCCCTTGGTGCTCTTGACGCATCTGTTAAAAGCAGCCTCAGAAACCTTGTGGTTGTGTTTGATCAGTCCATGTCTTTGGAGAGTCACTGCCATCAACTGACCAAAAACTGTTTTTATCATCTCAGAAATATTTCTAAAGTGAGAAATTTGTTGTCCAAATTGGATCTCGAAATTAACATTCACGCGTTAATTCCGTCTCGCATTAACTATTGCGATTCTCTTTTCAATCTGTTCAACAAGTCAACACTAAAGAGACTTCAGAATGTACAAAATGCAGCTGCCAGACTTTTGACCGGTGAACCCAGAACAGCCCACAACAACCCCATTTTATCCAGTCTTCATTGGCTTCCAGTTAAATTCCGCATTAAATTTAAGATTTTAGTCCTGACATTCCGTGCGTTGCATGGTGGGGCCCCTCAGTACATCACTGACTTGCTATGCCCCTACTCTTCAGGGCGCAGACTCCAGTCTTCAGACTAGGGTCTTCTAAAGATCCCAAAAACTTGTTTTAAAACCCGTGGAGACCTGGCATTCCAGGCTATAGCGCCCAGACTCTGGAACAATTTGCACCAGTCCCTCCGTGATCTTGGCTGTTTTGAGACTTTTAAGAAACATTTGAAAACTTCTCTTTTTAGTAAAGCTTTTAGTTAATGTACCTTTTAACTATACATTTTTTATCCACTTTGTATCCTTTTTATGATGTTGCCCCTGTTGTTTTACGTTGAATTGTTGTTTTATTTTACCTATGTTTTGTACAGCGCCTTGTGATTTTATCTGTGAAAAGCGCTTTATAAATAAAATGTACTTACTTACTTACTTATTGTTATGATTGCGTTATTATTAGTGCACATTCTTGGAGTTAAGTGTTCCTTTGTCTTTAAAACCTAGTAATAATCAAAGGTCCATGAATGCACCACAGGTATGGACAATGACAAGCAATCATCAATTTTGTTCATCTTGAATTTCCGTCAGTATTTTTTCTTGTTGAGTTTTTATATATATATATATATATATATATATATATATATATATATATATATATATATATATATATATATATATATATATATATATACATATACATATATATATATATATATATATATATATATATATATATATATATATATATATATATATATACATATACATATATATATATATATATATATATATATATATATATATATATATATATATATATATATATATATATATATATCACTATAAGAGCTACTTTGGCAAAACTAAATGATTTTATGTTTTATTTATATGACGGGCAACTTTTAAATTGTGTCTAATTAGGAAGAAAATCGCCACCCAAACAGTGCAGCCATTGTCTTTGTGCTATTTTATGGTCATTTGCCAATAAATAGAGGCATATTCTCTGAATTGAACTGATTTTATGCAATTACTGAGATTCTCAGCAAACATTTTTGAAGCTTTGGAGAGCTACACAAAATCACTTGGCGAGCTACTAATACAGTAGCTCACAATCTACAGGTTGGATACCCCTGATCTAAAACAAACATAGATTCTCGGTTTTGTATCACCCAATTTTCCTGTGCATTTGACAATTTATTATTTCGGCAAAGGATGAATATGAAAATCTGCTATTCTAATTTGTGCTTTAAAATAACATACATTTTTTAAATGTCTATGTTACACAATTGCTAATAATATTCAACAAAAAATGTTTGTCGGCCTGAGGACAAAGCGTGGCACTGATGGCTGTTATTCACCATATGCACACTGCTTTTGTAGCATAAAATTGAAACTGGTCTCTATTACTACTAAAAAATCCTGTTGTGGAAATCACAAAAAAATTAGTCTTTTTTGTTGTTGTTACAATAGGTCAGAGTTTCTCAGACTTTTTTCACCAAGTGCCACCTCAGACAAACATGGCTTTCCAAGTACCACCACAATGACCAACATTAAAATACAGTAGCATAGTAGGCCTACGTATTCGTTAAAAAACAAATAAGTATTTTCTTTTTTTTAATGTACCGTAGTATATTTAGTATTTTTGGCCACTGTGACATTACAAACCGTTTGAACAGTAACAGGAAAATAAAACACTGTACATTAATCAAGTGATTCTATGGCGTAACACTAGATGAAGCCCGCGTACCACTAGTGATACCCGTACCACAGTTTGAAATACATTTAATGACAGCTAGCGTTATTAACTCAACTTAGCCAAATCGTGATCATTAGCTAATAACCATAACAAATTTTAACCCCGTTCCAAATCTGGCATGCTCAGTAAGTTGGGTGGCTTTTCCAAAAGTATTGCATATTCATGCTAATCTCTTTCAAGCTCACACAATCAATTATGGCTAACTAGTTGCTATCTATCCAAAGCTATCTATCCCATACGCAGATGATTAATTCAGTGTTACAATTTGAGTCGTCCCCGGACCCCTCTGTATTGAATATGTTGGGCTCTGACATAACATTTTTTAAGAATCCCTAGTCAACGGAAACCTTTAAAAACAAGTCAGTTTAAATTTAGAGTCATTTGTTGCAATATTTCAGAGGACTATGATTACAGTATTATTACTGTAAAGTAACAGTTAATTAAAATATAAGGTTATCTTGATTTTTACAGTCATATGCAGTAATGTTAAGGTAGATTTTGATTACATGCCTTTATTACCAGTAGGCTAGACTATTGTAATTCTCCTTGCAGGTCGTCCCAAAAAAACTGTCAGGCAGCTACAGCTTGTTCAGAACGCTGCTGCTAGAGTTCTGACAAAGACCAAAAAAATGTGAGCATATCACACCAATTCTTAAATCCTTACTTTGGCTCCCTGTACATCAGAGAATTGATTTCAAAATCCTCCTGTTCACATATAAATCACTACATGGTCTAGGGCCGAAGTATATCACTGATATACTCCCACTACAATAAGCCCTCTAAATCACTAAGATCTTCTGAGACCAATCTGTTTGCGGTTCCCAGATTAAACTCAAATCGAGGAAGAGCATCATTCAGTCACTATGCAACAAATAGCTGGAATAAACTTCCTGAAGATGTCAGACTTTCCCCAACTCTGACTACTTTTAAAACTAGACTGAAAACTTTTATGTTCACCTTAGCTTTCAACTAAATCTTTTAATCTTTAACTTTTAACATCCGCACTGTTTTTAGTTTTTATTGTCTGCATTTTAATTTTAATTTTAATTTTGCTTTTATTTTCTTTCATTTCACTTTGTTGTCCCACATGTTGTGCTGTGAAGCACTTTGAGTCTGCCTTGTGTATGAAAAGTGCTATACAAATAAAGTTGCCTTGCCTTGCCTTACACTATTTTACTGTAAAAAAAAAAATACTGCAAAAATAAGTTAAATCCTGTAAAAAATTGTTAAGTGTAACATTGATTTATTTTCTATTTTCTGGACAATCCTAACTAGTCTCCACACAGAAATGTTACAATTGGCAATTAAACTCAGGTCTCCAGACCGTGAGGCTTGTGTAATAAACACTAATCTAGAAATATGGTAAACTAACTAAATTAATTGAGTTCCAAGAGCTACCATATAATTTAGAAAAAATGTTAATGATCATTGTCATGTATCATTTATTATTGTGGTTGATTCATATATATGAGTGTCATTTTCCTCCATCTTGTTAAATAAACAGTCTTTACTGGCCACTTTAGCAGAACAGGTGCAGGAACTTTGTGTTGTTCAAAACAGACTTAAGGCGACATTGATAGGTGTTGACAGACATGTCTAAATATTGATCATGTTGCTGCAAGTTAAGATGTCGCCCTTGACGTTGACGAGTTGACAAAAAGGTGTGTGTGAAAGACAAAATGACTGTGTAAAAAAACAAAAAACATTATAGCTTTGAACTTAATTTCATATTTTTTAACTATGAGCAAACAGCCTATGTTGCTTAAACTAACTGTTTCTATTTGAAAAAATACATATTTTATTATAATAGTTTTAATCCTCAAAGGGAAATTACATGGTCAATCAACATGTTTTAATCATCGATAATTCATTGAAAAAAAAATAAAAAATTAATTACTCGCTTGCATAATTTCAAATAACTTTAAAAAAGGACCCCATGATTAAGACGCAAATGCAATTTTATTGTCAGAATGTCATGCGGCGATTGAATGCACTACATTTATTGTATTTGCTTAAAACTTGGTAAAAAACATAAAAATAAATAAGGATTAATTTTGTCTATAAATGATTAATTATTTTGTTGTGATTAATGACGAGTTAACTTGTTATTGACAGCTCTAAGAAAAAAGATATATATTGATAATACCAACAACAGCAATAATACTATACTACTACTACTAATGATAACAATTATAATAATACTATCCATCCATCCATTTTCTACCGCTTATTCCCTTCGGGGTCGCGGGGGCGCTGGAGCCTATCTCAGCTACAATCGGGCGGAAGGCGGGGTACACCCTGGACAAGTCGCCACCTCATCGCAGGGCTAATAATACTATATTACTACTATTACTAATAAAAAAACAAATATTAATAATAATAATGTTGCTTGTATTGCTCTCCAGTAGATGAATATTAAAACATCTTACCATAATGTAAAATACTTTTTCAGACTAAGTCAGGTAGTTTGGTAGCAACATTTGCATTGCATATGTGAAAAAGTTCATGATTCTGTACTCTACATCAGTGGTTCTCAACCTTTTTTCAGTGATGTACCCCCTGTGAACATTTTTTTTAATTCAAGTACCCCCTATTCAGAGCAAAGCATTTTTGGTTGAAAAAAAGAGATAAAGAAGTCAAATACAGCACTATGTCATCAGTTTCTGATTTATTAAATTGTATAACAGTGCAAAATATTGCTCAAATGTAGTGGTCTTTCTTGAACTATTTGGAAAAAAAGATATAAAAATAACTAAAAACTTGTTGAAAAATAAACAAGTGATTCAATTATAAATAAAGATTTCTACACATAGAAGTAATAATCAACCTAAAGTGCCCTCTTTGGGGATTGTAATAGAGATCCATCTGGATTCATGAACTTAATTCTAAACATTTCTTCACAAAAAAAGAAATCTTTAACATCAATATTTATGGAACATGTCCACAAAAAATCTAGCTGTCAACATTGAATATTTTCACAGTTCTTTTCGACAGACATTTTAGTGAGAAACCTGAGCTTGTGCTTCACTGAGTTTATGAACTTACATTCATATTTTGTTGAAGTATTATTCAATAAATATATTCATAAAGGATTTTTGAATTGTTGCTATTTTTAGAATATTTAAAAAAAAAATCTCACGTACCCCTTGGCATACCTTCAAGTACCCCCAGGGGTACTTGAAGGTACCTATTTGAGAACCACTGCTCTACATAACATTTGCCTGAAGGTCACTGGAGAGTTTGTCTTTTTCTAATTCCAATGTGTTTTTTACTTAATACAGTACAATGATTCCACTTTAAATCAACTTGTTTCTCAGCATCTGACTTTTATTTGACTGACACCCTCCAATTTGTTTTCTTATGGTTTCTTTTTACACTAATAAACGACCAAATCGTTTGCATTTCTTTCATTTCCATACTCTCTCGCTTATAACCACATAAATAGAAAACATTGGCACTTTTATCCTGATGGATAATGTTGTTGATCTTTTTGCGTCAAGCAGGAACAAACACTTCGTCAAGCAGTTCCGTTCCACAAGTGACGCACAACACAACACACTCAACGACAACAATGGCTGTTAGCATCTCGCGTGTAAGTCCCTTTCCCTTCCAGCATCAGCACCGCCGCATCTCCCCCTCATGCACTACCATGACAGTTGTTATAAATCACCTTTGCTTCCGTCTGTCCCCTTTTAGAGGCAGGAAGTAATGGCTGCCAGTTGGAAGCTGGGAGGCTAAACTTAGAAGCCGGCTCAATCATCGGACTAATTTGGTGCTAGTGTGTAATGTATGTGTGTGTGTGTGTGTGTGTGTGTGTGTGTGTGTGTGTGTGTGTGTGTGTGTGTGTGTGTGTGTGTGTGTGAGTACAGATCAGACAACTGATCCCACTGCATTTCCTCTTAATGGTCCCAAGATTCTGTGTTGTAAAAAGTCCTCACGCTATCCCTCCGCCTTTCTGTCAAAATATGTACTCCTGCGTCTATTTACTCCTAATCATGTATCGTTAATGTCTCTACTTTTTCTAACTTGTTCTTATTTATTGTCAGTTGTACTTGTAGTTTTATTATACTTTTAATTTTCCTGAGGGGACTCTCCAGAAGGAATCAATAAAGTACTGTCCATCTATCTATCTATCTATTAAATGTTAAATCCACTTAAATTTAAAGAAAATACCTTTTTTAATCTATTATAATATAGCTATTATTATTTAATCGTCAATAATGTACTGTAACATTAAAATTAACTATTATTTATTAACATACATTAATTTGTCTAATCTATGTAATCGTAGTGTACTAAATAGCTATCAATTTGTTTACTTATACTGTATATATTTTATTCATTTGTTTTTTAATATATGTACTTATTCTGAAATATTTTATTGTATATTTATCATTGATTCTGCTTTGTTTTAAATCTAATGTTTACTCTTATTGTTCAATTGTTATCTTTATTTTCCTATTTTTTCCTTTAACATTGCACAAGCTTTAGAGTATACAGTCAGTTTTTTTTACTCATATATTTGATTATATATGTTTAATATATGCATTTATTCAAAAGTGTTTTATTTTAAATGTATCATCGATTCTGTTTTATTTTTTTAACAATCTTAATAATAGTTTTTATCTTTATTTCTTCATTTTCCTTTAAGATTGCACAAGCTTTAGAGCAGTGGTTCTTAACCTTGTTGGAGGTAACGAACCCCACCAGTTTCATATGTGCCTTCACCACAATTAAATGTTTTTTTTTTTTTCAAATTCAAGACAAAGTTATGTTTTTTTTAACTGGTGCACAAAATGAACCGTGCACGAACATCACCTTGTTCAAAGAACAACACAAACACAGTGCATGAACACGTAACAAATTACACACCTGCAAATCAGAGGGAAAATTGTTTGGGGGTATCCATCATACGCCGATAGGGAGAAGTTTTTATTTAAACGACGAGTTGGGTGTGTCTTGGGCAGAGGTGTGGACTCGAGTCACATGACTTGGACTCGAGTCAGACTCGAGTCATGAATTTGATGACTTTAGACTCGACTTGACAAAATGTAAAAAGACTTGCAACTCGACTTAGACTTTAACATCAATGACTTGTAACTTCACTTGGACTTGAGCCTTTTGAATTGACATGACTTGACATGACTTGCTACTTTCCCCAAAACCCAAAGATGAAAAAGTTATTCGGGAGCGCTCCGTATTTTTCATTGTGTACTTGTCTATCAGCGTTGCGTGTGTCAGCTGGTGTGCTCTCAGTACAACAGCCAATCAAATTAGATCTACTTTGTTTTCATCACACAGCATTCATCCAATCAAATTGCAGGACAACCATTGAAGAAGACATGTCCAAACCACACGCCAGTGAACAAAAAATGATACCTAAAATAATTTTGTTTGGGTATAAAAATTACGAGGTGGTCAACACAAAACGGTTTGCAGTATGCAACACATGCGGTTCGAAAATTACTGATGGAGAGGCAACAACTTCCAACTTTGTCCGGCATTTGAAGTTGCACAAAGAACGGTAAGTTTTGAATGTAAGATAACGTTTATTGGCTAAGTAACGTGACTTTTATTTGCTGTGTAGTTAAATCAGTGAGGCTGTAAACTCACTGCTAACGTTATAACGTTATTGCAAACACGGGAATCTGTTGCAGTTCACTACCTTATTCATACTTTTTGTTCAGTGATTTTTTTTAAGCAGGGTTACGTTAGTCAATATATCACACGTAACGTTAGACGGCGGTCAGCAGCACCGCGTATTTTAGCCACCTAAAAAAAGACAAAAATAGTAAAATAAAGGTCAGTTAAAATGTATACTATATTATGAATATGTGTACCGTTTTAGCTAGCTTTCTGACATACTGTTGGTTGTTTACCTCAGTGGTCCCCAACCACCGGGCCGCGGCCCGGTACTGGTCCGTGGATCGATTGGTATCGGGCCGCACAAGAATTTTTTTTTTTCTTTTCTTTTTTTAATTTAATCAACATAAAAAACTCAAGATACACTTACAAGTAGTGCACCAACCCAAAACAACTCTCTCCCCCCTTTTGTTCTGGGCATTGAACATGAAGACTCTTCCTTCACTGTTCCGAGTGGCCATGAGAGTCTTGGCAGTGCCTGCCTCCAGTGCTCCAGTGGAGCGAGTTTTCAGCCATGGTGGCATCATACTACGCCCCCATCGTGCACAAATGACTGACAGACTCTTGGCTAATTTGGTCTTTTGCAAATGCAATGCAGCATAGGGCCCTGACATATAAAAAGTACAACTTTTTTGTTATGTTCACGTATATGTCATGTTTTTTCAATGTTAACACTTTTGTACAAATAAGTACATTTGCACTTTATTTTCCAATGTGTTTGTTCTGTAAAGGAATGAGTTAATGTTTAAAATGACTGGTTAATAGTGCTATTATAAAGTGCAATGTCAGCACAATTTTCTTTCCTGCAATTTAAAATGCACTTGTTTTAATAAATAAATACAGCGTTTGATAAGCATACACAATCTGTGTTAATATATTAGTCTGTGGTTAAAAGGACTTGAAAGGACTCGAAACTCAAAATGCAGGACTTAGGACTTGACTTGAGACTTTCCAGTCTTGACTTTGGACTTGACTCGGGGCTTGCCTGTCTTGACTCGGGACTTGACTCGGACTTGAGGGCAAAGACTTGAGACTTACTTGTGACTTGCAAAACAGTGACTTGGTCCCACCTCTGGTCTTGGGCTCCGCCGAACCCCTGAGGCCGACTCACCGAACCCCTAGGGTTCGATCGAACCCAGGTTAAGAACCACTGCTTTAAAGTATACTGTCATTTTTTTACTCATATATATTTCATTTATTTATTTTTAATACATGTACTTATCCTAACATATTTGAAATTGATCATCGATTCCATTTAAAAAATATATATATTGTTTAATGTTATTATTTCTTTTCATCTATATTTCTTCTTTTTCTTTTAAAATTGCACACACTATAGTACTCTGTCAGTTTTTTTTTTTACATATTTATATTGTGTTTATTTATTTGAAATACATGTACTTAGTCCAACCTATTTCATTTTATATCATTTTATATTTTTAAGGTTCACAATTAGAGCAAAACTGGGCAAATTATGACCTGCAGATTTTAAGATTTTCAAAACCGGCCTGTCGGACTTTTCCAAATCGTTTTTTTAAACTTTTACCATCAAAACTGTCGCCGTCATTATGTGCAGCGTTGTTTTGAAATTACCACAAGTCTTGAACTATAGAACATTTTTCCATGGTCGGAATCTGCACTTTTGAGTGATATACGAGTTATTACGGTAATCTACGTCACAGCAGCTCAGAGGCAACAAGCAGAGTGAGCGGGGTTTGTTTATATCAGATTGTTGGTGTTTTCTAGCCTTTGCGTTCATATTTCCCTGCGTTTGTTGTATTTTTGTTGCGTTTTGTTTGATTGTAAAAGATGTCGATCGAGGGGGTAATCTGAAAGTAAAGAGGAGCGACGTACATTTGTTGTTAATTTTCAGTGTTTTATCGTCATAGTTAATATTGTAAATCACACATTCTGTATTTTCATATTCATTCTGGGTGTCTCCTTCAGTAAAAAAAATAAAAAATATATTCTGTTTTTTGAGTTAGTCTGTCATAACGTTTTAGCATTCTGTCTGACATAATGGTGTTTTTGTATTAGTCTTCCTGAAAAAAGGAACCCAAGCACACACACTGTACAGCAGATTTTTACCATGTGTGTGTGTATATATATATATATATATATATATATATATATATATATATATATATATATATATATATATATAGTTCAATCCCGGCCTCGGGATCTTTCTGTGTGGAGTTTGCATGTTCTCCCCGTGACTGCGTGGGTTCCCTCCGGGTACTCCGGCTTCCTCCCACCTCCAAAGACATGCACCTGGGGATAGGTTGATTGGCAACACTAAATTTGGCCCTAGTGTGTGAATGTGAGTGTGAATGTTGTCTGTCTATCTGTGTTGGCCCTGCGATGAGGTGGCGACTTGTCCAGGGTGTACCCTGCCTTCCGCCCGATTGTAGCTGAGATAGGCTCCAGCGCCCTCCGCGACCCCGAAGGGAATAAGCGGTAGAAAATGGATGGATGGATGGATGGATATATATATATATACATACTGTCATTGTTTTTACTGTACTTATTCTAACATGCTTTATTTGATATTTGTCATCAATTCTGTTTTTGTTTTAAATGCATTTCATTACCCTTATTATTACATATGTATCTTTATTTCTCCTTTATCATTTAACATTGCATGAGTTTTAGAGTATACTGTCGTTTTTTTAACTCATATTTGCTTAGATTTTTTTTCCTTCATCCTTTTTTTTCTTCATCACTGAATTAGTTCTAACTTAGTCTTAGACAAACTTTATTGATCCACAAGGGAAATTGTTCCACACAGTAGCTAGGTAACAAAGGATGTAAAGGGTAAGGGTGGAAAGGATAATGTAGGTATAAAGTAGGCTAAAAATGTACCATAGTAGCAATATAAAATATAACATATATGTAATATTTACATATTATATATACAGTATATAATATATACTGATATATTATATTATGATATTATATTACATTTTTATATAATATATACAATATAAAACAAATCCCATTTACCATTTACAGTATAAATAACAGCTGCAGCAAAAAAAAAAAAAAAAGGGTAGCATAAAATAGAGAGTAGATCCAGCAGAAAATATACATTGTAAACAATTATTTATATTCTATATAATATAATATAATATAATATATAATCAACTGAATCATTTGCTATACATTCTCTATTTCAAGGGTGTCCAAAGTGTGGGCCGGAGCTAATTTATTAAAGGGGCAGCTTCTTGTTCTAGTATGCCGAAAACATTTATTTTAAAAGACATAAAAAGTGAAATCAAAGAGAAAACTGGTGTAACGTCATGAGAAAAATGTAAATGTTGAAGGCAATAACTAGAGGTGGGTCGTAACGCGCTACATTTACTCAGTTACATCTACTTGAGTCATTTTTGGGATAAATTGTACTTCTAAGAGTAGTATGCAACATACTTTTACTTTTACTTGAGTATATTTATAGAGAAGAAACGCTACTTTTACATTTATCATACATTTATCTACATTCAGCTCGCTACTCGCTACTGATTTTTATCGATCTGTTAATGCACGCTTTGTTTGTTTTGGTTTGTCAGACAGACCTTCAAAATAGGATCTATCGCATGCCTGCGTTTCACCAATCAAATGCAGTCACTGGTGACGTTTGACTCCGTTTCACCCATCAAACAGAGCCAGGCGGTCACATGATTAACTGCACATAAAGTTTCAGCGGCAACAAGCTTAAGCTTACATGAACTCAACGTCAAATTTGAGGAAGCACATTGTGGTAAGTAACGTTAGTAGATATTTTGGCTGTCACCGTAGGCTGATGTTAGCTTCCCTGCTATGAATCACTGTCAAATGTACGTCGTGTGGGGACATTTATTAACGCACTGCAGCCTCATAGACAGACAGACAGAGACACACTCACACGCACACACACACACACACACACAAACACACACGCATGCATAGAAACACCAATCAGAAGTGCACAGTGTTCCCAGATGCAGCCCACACCAATCAGTTTATGGTTTGCATAGAGGCTGACTTGTTATTTTCCTTTGTAATATCTGCTTACTGAGCCTATGGTGCTGTTAAATTATTGTGGCTCAATTTGCCTTAATTTTTTTTTATGTTAATGTATTATTATTTAATATATATTATTGTTTTAGTTGCTTAAGAGATATTCCTGGCTCTGAATTTGCTCATTGCTATTTTTATGTTTTTGTGCATTATTTGCTGCCGTCATCATTAAACGAACAGGTTACTCATCAGTATATATGATTCTGTACACATATTATGTATATTTTCGTATATATGTTAGATTTTTTATCGCTATATTTGTCTATTTATACCTGCATTTTCCTTTCCATCCTTACACTTTCCATCATTGTAACTGAGCTACTGTGTTGAACAATTTCCCATGTGGATCATTAAAGTTTGTCTAAGTCTAAGTCTAAGTTACTCAGTACTTGAGTAGTTTTTTCACAACATACTTTTTACTTTTACTCAAGTAAATATTTGGGTGACTACTCCTTACTTTTACCTGAGTAATAAATCTCTTAAGTAACAGTACTCTTACTTGAGTACAATTTCTGGCTACTCTACCCACCTCTGGCAATAACACAAAGCTGACATTCAGGTTGTCTTTCTTAAAAAAAAGGATTTATATTGTACTGCTTTTGAAAGTTTAATTGATCAAAATCCTTAAATTTTTTATTATGCAGCCCTCTGTGGAAAAACCTCTGCTTTCTTGTTTTCTTTTTAATTAAAAAAATGTAACACTTAATGTCTATGAGCAAACTTCATATGGTAATAAGTAAATAAATCAGTTCTAGCTATGGAGAAGGTGTATATAATTAAATAAATAAACTCTGCTTCTATACCTACTCCTGTTTGAACATGTTAAATGGCTTGTATGAATATACAACCAAACAGAGCCTTCATATCTCACTAATACAACCCCAGTCTTCCATCACACCCCAAACCTCCCCCTGTGCAGCACAGATGACTTTTGACCTTTTAAAAAGCAGCGTGTTAGCTTCCTTCAGTGCCACGCTCCTCCTGTCACCTCATCTCCCGGTCAACGCCCTCTTAAATTATAAAAATAACAAAAGTGAGCCTGGCTTGTGTGCTTGCATTCATGTTAGTTTTCCTTTCAACTTGATGGACCAAGGTGAGCATGGGGCGGGGAGCATGTGCATGTGCATGTGGCTCCGTTTCTAATGATTGTTTTTTTTTTTTTTCAAAAGGACCAGATTATGAACAGGTTTAATGCAAAATGAGCGGCATTTATTTGCCTTGTTTTTCTTTTTTCATGACGTCATGCTCCTCACTGGGTAAAGTTTGTTAATGAAAGCTCAAGTTTCTCAGTATTTGCTGACGTCAGTTTGTGTCTGACTGCAGAGGCCTACGTCACATCCAAATGTTAGCCTTTCAATTGCGATCGAAAGCAGGTGTGCAAATTAGTCCAATTTGTTTGCCAAAAATCGTGAATACCGTATTTTACGGACTATAATTCGCTACTTTTTTCCAATGATTTGAACCATGCGGCTTATAAAACAATGCGGCTTATTTATGGAATTGTATATTATATATATATATATGTATATGTATGTGTGGGAAAAAAATCACAAGACTATTTATATGTATGTACATGTATTATTTTAAATTTTTCAATTTGACCTTTCTAATCCATTTTCTATCGCTTGTTAGTCTGGGTGTTTCCTAGACGTTCAGGCAAATCATATTGTCTAAAAAAGCATTTTCCCATCGATAACGGGACATCATCGCACTCTGAATATATATATATATATATATATATATATATATATATATATATATATATATATATGGGCATCACGGTGGAACAGGGGTGCATGTGCCACACAATACGAAGGTCCTGAGTAGTCCTGAGTTCCATCCTGGGCTCAGGATCTTTCTGTGTGGAGTTTGCATGTTCTCCCCGTGACTGTGTGGGTTCCCTCCGGGTACTCCGGCTTCCTCCCACCTCCAAAAACATGATTGGCAACACTAAATGGTCCCTAGTGTGTGAATGTGAGTGTGAATGTTGTCTGTCTATCTGTGTTGGCCCTGTGATGAGATGGCGACTTGTCCAGGGTGTACACCACCTTCCGCCCGAATGCAGCTGAGATAGGCTCCAGCGCCCCCCGCAACCCCAAAAGGGACAAGCGGTAGAAAATGGATGGATGGATGGATATATATATATATATATATATATATGTATATATATATATATATATATATATATATATATATATACATATATATATATATATATATATATATATATATATATATATATATATATATATATATATATATATATATATATGTATATATACACACACACACACACATACAAACCCACAGCCCGCCCCCCAGCCAGTTTTTTTTAACCCAATGTGGTCCCCGGGTCATAAAGTTTGGGGACCCCTTGTCTATAGCGTTTATGCTCAAAGGATTCTTCATTCGTCACTCCAAGCAACGTTTGTAAGTTTTACCATAAAAGTAAAACTATTCATACTTACTAAACCGTTCCATGTGTCATGTCCGTAGGCGTGTTTTCATGCACATGTGTACATGCAATCAAGCTAGTGTTGTTAGCATTAGCGAATATGCTAACAAGTTTACACATGTCTGTGTTAGTATTATTAACCTACAATGGTATTCTTTTTGCATTGTTTCAGTTTTGTAAATTCACCAAAACGTCACCGTGGAGTTATTTAGTCTGTTTAGCTGATTGGAAAGCTAACTTCCGCAGCTAGTGGATCCATAGCAATGACTTCCGTTTTGTTTGATCCCCCGTTTTACTGCCGTCTTTCAGACACCGTTTGGAAATAATTGAGGTTTGTAAATAAACATTTAAAAAATCTTTCAGCCCGGCTTATATCTGCGGCTTATAGTCCGGTGCAGCTAATATATGTAAAAACATCAACTTAAAAATACAAAAATTTGGTCGGTGCGGCTTAAATACCGGTGCGCTCTATAGCTTGGAAAATACGGTGAAATGTATCGATGACAAATTTGTTGATAATAGTCGGTGACGTCATTGCTCGTGTCAGAAACAAACGTGAGCCAGTCAATGCGGCCGATGACTGCCAAGAAACAGAAATAGATAAATAGCTGTTAGCACTGCAACAACACGGCAGGTGAAAACATTGTAAGTATGGGAACATTTCTCCCTAAAAACATCAAAGTGGACTTAACTTTTCATGGCAGTATGTCTGTGATGCGGGAGCATTTTAAGCAGAGGCTTGTCGGACATCTGAAGGTAAGTCTAGTTAGCTTGTTAGCTAACTAGCTAACAACAGAGATACAGAGTTGCGTAAAAATTTGCTTTAACTATCATTTTAGCCAGCTAAACTTTTTTTATATAAATGTGTTCATCTTTCTAAACATTACAAAATACATTGTCTATTTATGAAAAACAGAAAGCTTTGGTGTTGTTTTGTGCAATTGTTGTGATTGCTGCTATTTTGACTGTCCTTTGTTTCCATAAAAACTAGATACTTAGTAATTAGCTCTTTTCCTGTCCTTGCGTTTAAATTAACAAAAGTTGAATTGTCATTTTTATTTTCTACCAGCCTAATGAGCAGCACAGTTACATAAATATTTCTGAAATAGTCATCATTTTTATTGTCTTTCTTTACTGTTCGTTAGCACATGCCTCAAAATACCTCAACGCTTTACAGTCCGAGTAGTCGACTAATCGTTAAGATAATCGATCATTAGTCGACCGTTAAAATAGTCGTGACAAATGTCTGAGGTGGCGTAATTGTCATAATTGAAAATATGTTAATATTAAAGAAAATAGCATCCATTAATTTGGAATAAATACAAGTTCTTAAGCACAAAAGCTGTCAAGCTGACGGATATAGTGTACACCGCACATCTTTCACATGAATTTGTGTTTTTTAAAACATGAAAAATATGTGATATATATTGCATCATTTTTAAGCAAATATGCGCCTGGGTTCTTATTGATTAATAAAATTGTTGAATGAAAAGTTGAGCGACACTTTCACTACATTTTCATAAAATTGTAAAAAAAGAAAAAGACTATACTCTTTAATTGTGTTCGTCTTTTTAAACGTTTACATCACTTTTCAGACAATCAAACTAATACAAATACAGCTAGCTATCTTAAATGCTAAAATGACCATCAAAGTATTAATATTTATTCATGTTTTTATTTTAAAACATGCAAGGTACACTGCTATTTTCAAACATTGTGTTGGATCAATGTTAATGTCTACATAAAGACATTTCAATTAATGGAACAATTGCAGAAGAACACACAATTATATGTTTATATATATATATATATATATATATATATATTAAAAAAGTCTACTCAACCAAAATTTCACGACACCCCTGCAGTACTTCTGCAGACCCCCTGGGCCTCCCAGACCCTACTAAAGACCTCTGGCTTAGCATTTTTTGACGCACATTAAATGGATTTAATAATGTGAAGAATATCTCCATGGCTTTAAACAACATTTAATTTTTTTCAAATTAAATGTAAAAGGTGTGAACACCCCTGATACTTTATATGGCTCTAAAAATATTTATAATTGTTTTGCTCGTGATGGCTTCAGAGGGAGGTTTTGTAGGGCAGATGTAATGTCACTGTGCCCCGTGGTCCACCCAAACGCTTACCCCCCCCCCCCCCCCCCCCAGTACCCCCCCTTCCCCTCATTGCTCCTATCATTGTGCCTCTTCTAGCCTTCACTCGGCTCGCTCCTCATCTTCATTCCTCCTCCTCCTCCTCTTTGTGGGGGATAAGACTGGCCTTGAGTGCTCATTCCCAAGACACAACTTTTCACATGCAGGTGCAAGCACACACACACACACACACACACACACACACGCACGCTCACAATTGCACAAACACAATATGGAATTGTCTTATACCAACTTCAGTTTATTTAGGGACTGACATAAATTGAAACAAAGGGGTGTCTGCCCTGTCAATTTCGACTGAACAGCATCAGGGTAATGTTCCAATATCACAGCGTCTGGGTTGGTTTATCTTCTTTTATTATTTTTATAGACTGTCGGGAATGTATGAAATTGTACTGTTTTATGTCATTGCGATTGTAAGCTAGTGTGATAATGTTTAAGAAACAGTTCAACTTGTTTGCAGGATTTGAGGAAGGAGAATGCTGAGCCTGCAGTGTTTGTTTAGTTTTTGACAAGGACCTATTATACAGTTATTTGTTAATTAAATACATTTAATGCCGGATTTATCAATTTATCGACAGAGTTTATTTAAATTACTCTTCATTTTTGTACTATTTAATGAAAGTATTATGCATCATACATTTTGTGCGTATTTATTTGTGTTACCTTTAGTCTTTTATTTAGTACAACCTTTTTTTTTTTAATAATATTTATTTATTCATTTGATAGGGAAATCATAATACAGGTACTGAGAAAACAGACACTTATTTTGGTTCACTGAATAAAAACAACAACAACAACAACAACAACAAAAGAGTTGAGGTAAGTGGAAAGGTTCATTGTCAACAGTGAGTGTTACATCCATCAAATAGTGTCTTTAATTTAGCTATGTAGCTAATTATGCAGCCCCAGGTCAAGTCAAATTGTTTTGGTGTACCCCTTAGATTGAATTTAATTTTCTCTAAATCTAAGAAAAACATGAGGTCCTTAAGCCATAGAGAGGCCTTGGGGGCAAACTGAGATTTTCACTCCAATAAAATCCTTCTCCGAGCTATTAATGATGCAAAGGCGATACTATCCCTAAAAGTCTGCTTAATTTTTTGATAGTTTGGTGGAATTCCAAAAATAGCTAATTCTGCACAAGGCGTCAATTTAAAATTGAGTGCATCTGCAAGATTTAGTACAACCTTTATAGTCATTGTAGAGCCCATCCATCCATTCATTTTCTACCGCGTGTCCCTGTTGGGGTGGCGGGGGTGCTGGAGCCTATCCCAGCTGCACTCGGGCGGAAGGCGGGTACACTCTGGACAAGTCGCCACCTCATCACAGGGCCAACACAGATAGACAGACAACATTCACACTCACATTCACACACTAGGGCCAGCGTACAACTTTGTTGCATGCGATCCTATTCAGTGCAGAAAAAAACAAACAAATAAAAAAAACGAATTAAATAAATAAATAAGAACAACTTTTCCTGGAATGTACATTTAGCTGCCATGAGAAGAGTAATATTGCACAGTTAGCGTAATATTGCACAATGGTTTCAATTACAATCCATAAAAAACAGCAACATTTCACATAAGGGAGATTGCACTTATATATTAAATGTAGGGATGTCCGATAATTGCTTTTTGCCGATATTCGATATTCCGATATTGTCCAACTCTTAATTACCGATACCGATATCAACCGATACCGATATATACAGTCTTGGAATCAACACATTATTATGCCTAATTTGGACAACCAGGTATGGTGAAGATAAGGTCTTTTTTTTAAAAAATAATAAAATAAAATAAGATAAATAAATTAAAAACATTTTCTTGAATAAAAAAGAAAGTAAAACAATATAAAAACAGTTACATAGAAACTAGTAATTAATGAAAATGAGTAAAATTAACTATTAGTACTATTAGTGGACCAGCAGCACGCACAATCATGTGTGCTTACGGACTGTATCCCTTGCAGACTGTATTGATATATATTGATATATAATGTAGGAACCAGAATATTAATAACAGAAAGAAACAACCCTTTTGTGTGAATGAGTGTGAATTAGTGTAAATGGGTGAGGGAGGTTTTTGGGTTGGTGTACTAATTGTAAGTGTATCTTGTGTTTTTTTAACATTAGTATTAAATATATTTATTCTTTTTATTTTACTATTTACATAAAAAGGCAACCTCGTACTCATTCAGTACAGACAGGAATGAAACTATCAGTAACTATGGGGAAGAATTCCAATAATTTAAATCCCCTCTGCTTCTTCCCACTCCTTTTGGAACATGTAGAACAGTAATCTTGCAATGTATAAACAAGTGGTTTTCAAACACTTCAGAAAACACTTGGCTCTCTCTAAGTACGACCATAATGACCAACATTAAAATACAGTAGCGTAGTAGGCCTAAGTATTCAATAAAAACAAGGCAGAGGTTTAAGTTAACACACATATTTAATATTTTTGGCCACTGTAACATTACGCACAGTTTGAACAGTAACACTGTGTTTGAATATTTAATTAAGGGATTATTTTGTGTACCACTAGCTGGAGCACGAGTACCACTAGTGGTACACGCAGGGGCGCCGAAAAGGGGGGGTAAAGGAGACGGATTCTAGGGGCCCATGATGGAGGGGGGCCTCTGATGATGAAATTATAATACAGAAAAAATAATGACACTGTGTTGGGGGCCCTGTAAAGATTCTTTTCATGGGGCCCAAAATCCCTAGCAGCGCCCCTGGGTACACGTACCCCAGTTTGAGACTCCCTGGTATAAACCAAACTATTATTTAGTGGCGCCGTGTGTTTGTGTTGATTGCAGCGTCAATGAGATAGTGGTTGGAGTTGGTGACTATGTAGTTTAGTGCTGTGTGGGTGGCTGTTTGGTAAGATGCCATTAGCAAATAAAAGAGTGCAAATTCAAAGCAAGGGGAAATATTTCTGAATATTTCCTGTTGCAACTCAAGCGCACCGCTATATGTTTGAGACTGGGTTTGGTTTTATGTGTTTCTCTTGAGGGCGCCCATCTGACACACGTATCCTGATCTGATGAGCAAAACGCCGAGCACAAATAAATATGAATGGTCCCCCCCCACCCCCCCTTCATCCTTTAGGCGCCCCCTAAAGAATGGGCAGCTACTACACTATTATGGCCCTGTAGCTAAAACTGCCCCTGTCGTTACCAGTAGCATTTTAGTTAGTTTTTTTAGTAACGATTTTTCATATTTTAGACTTAGACTTAGACTTAGACAAACTTTATTGATCCACAAGGGAAATTGTTCCACACAGTAGCTCAGCTTCAAAGGATGGAAAGGGTAAGGATGGAAAGGATAATGCAGGCATTAAGTAGACTAAAAATGTACCATAGTAGCAATATAAAGTATAACATATATGTAATATTTACATATTACATATATATATATATATATATATATATATATATATATATATACATATATACAGTATGTTGTAATTCGACCATATTATTTGCCAAGGGAGTTTACTTCTGCAATCTTCATCGGAGTGTACATCCCTCCGTCTGCAGACGAGGCTGCTGCTTGCGACACCATTCATGCCGCCGTTGCTAGGCAACAGACCAAACACCCCAGATTTTTACAGCAGCTTTGTCTCGGTGTTTACATGTCTGAAAATCGCACTCGTGTAAAAGATTCCTACAAAACGGATTCACGCTCAAGGAGACACAATTACATTTCCGTATTTTATTTTTTATTACACGCGTGCAGGAGTTGCATAAATTTCAGCGGGTTGCATGTCTTGCCAGAACACCGGCTCCAATTTGAGAGGCAAGCTGTAAAAAAAAAAAGTGTTGTCTATCCACAGTGCGAAGCCACTTCTAAGATATGAATCCATGGCGAAAAGTTTTCTCCCACTTGAGGACTAGAGGAAAAATAATGGGTAAGCATGCTACACACACACACACACACACACACCGTGCAGGACGACAAAAGAAGCTAACCGCTAAAGCTTATGTGTAAAGTAGGGGTGATCGATCCATATGTCGATACTATAGATACCGAGTGTAGTATCAGTATACTGAAGGGATTAAATCGATATTTTCCTTTTTCTTGTTCTTATTATTACAGAATCATTTTTATGGTTGTTTTTGGTATTGTTTACAAACTCAGGGTGTAAAAATCTGGAGGAAGGCTTTGAGGGAATTATTTAGTTTTTGCTTTTCTTTGCTTATTGTGCACTATTTATTTTATTTTGTTGAAGAAAATGAATCTAAACATTTAATACCACAAATGTAATGCATTACATGATTTACACCAACACCAACAAATTCTAAATCTAATAGGATAAGCGTTGTAAAAATGTGTTATTGTGTTTACTTTAGTTTCTTTCTATCAAATATTTTCACTTCTATAAACTTTTGTCAGAGAATCAGATCTGAGTTAAAAAAAAAAAAACTTGACATGACATCCCTAGTTTTTAGTTGTAGTTTTGAATGGTATTAATTCAACAATATGTTTATGATCTCGGCTGTAAGTTTGCATGTGCTCTATTTTACTGAGTAGTTCAATAACAATAATACATTGAGAAGTATGTGTTCCCTTATCCCCTGACATAATTCAGCAGTATATGCAACAATTGCTTGCAGCTCATGTATCTCATATATATCACACACACACACACACACACACACACACGCACACACACACACACACACACGCACACACACACACACACACACACACACACACACACACACACACACACACACACACACACACACACACACACACACCTTTCCGTTTCACCTCACGCTGAACCTGTTCTCTGTTCAACATGAAGAAAGCAAAATAAACAGAGGAGGCGAGTCAGTGCCCTGCTACTACCACCACTGCCGTCGCTCACTGGGCAGCCTGCCCACCTACCAACCCACCGCCTTTCATGCACCAGGAGCCCTTCCTTGGACCCCTGCACCCCCATCTCTTCTCTCTTCTCACTTCTCACCTTCCATCTAACGCAGACACACACTAGTTCTAATTGTGTATGTAAAAAAAAAAAAACATGTATAATAGCATATTTGTCGTTGTACTTTTTTATGATACACTATTTGTTTAAAATTAATGCAAGTGATTACTGCAACACATTCTTACATTGTCTTTATTTATTCTTTTTTAGCTGCTGAGAAAGAAAAATTGATATTCAGAAAAAAAATACACTGAACACAGACTCAGCTAGTTGACATTTGCTCCTGTGTTAGTTATGAATTAGTTATCAATGCCACTCCTATGCATATTTGTTGTTGTTATAAATGGGTAGCCAGCATTCTTTTTTATTTATTGGCTGGTGACTTTTTCTAAATAAAAAAAATTAACATTAAAACACACTTTGCAACCCCTGAACGTCTCTGAAAAATATTTTCTTTGACAAAACATTTGTATGCACGTACAACACTTAAGACCTTCAGTATATCAGTATGTGGAATTAAATTATGGAATGGATTAAGCAAAGAAATCAAACAATGTACTAATCTAATCCACTTCAAAAAAACTCTTCAAACTTAAAGTGTTTACAAAGTACAAAGAAGAAGAACAATGATAAACATTCTGAATTTATTTAATCCATCCATTCATTTTCTAGATAATCTTACTTATCTCACCATATGAAATATAACTTACTTCACTAATTATTATTTATTTATGTATTTATTTGTATTGTTATTACTTATGGAGAACAAAAAGTATTGTCCATTGAACTGATTGCATATTTACAGAATAAACCAAACATGTAATTGCATTTATTATTATTATTGTTATTATCATTATTATTATTTCATTTTGTTTCCATTTATTTATTATTTATTATGACAAATATGAGGCAGCACGGTGGAAGAGGGGTTAGTGCGTCTGCCTCACAATACGAAGGTGCTGAGTAGTCTGGGGTTCAATCCCAGGCTCAGGATCTTTCTGTGTGGAGTTTGCATGTTCTCCCCGTGACTGCGTGGGTTCCCTCCGGGTACTCCGGCTTCCTCCCACCTCCAAAGACATGCACCTGGGGATAGGTTGATTGGCAACACTAAAAATTGGCCCTAGTGTGTGAATGTGAGTGCGAATGTTGTCTGTCTATCTGTGTTGGCCCTGCGATGAGGTGGCGACTTGTCCAGGGTGTACCCCGCCTTCAGCCCGATTGTAGCTGAGATAGGCTCCAGCGCCCCCCGCGACCCCGAAGGGAATAAGCGGTAGAAAATGGATGGATGGATGACAAATATGACACAAAGCTGACATGAATAAGCTTCTTTTTTTTTAGTAACTTGTTTATGGGCAATTCCAATGAATATGCCTCATTTGCCTCTTTGGGAAACACAATGTATGCATGCACAATAAAATTAACTGTAAAATTTGCAATTTCTTACTAATTAAAAGTCATGGTCATTGATCTGATTGCATTTTTACAGTAATTCATAGAATGTAAAAGATTCACTTAAACAATACATGAACAGTGGTAAAATAGCATTAGTTCCAAAAAGTAGACTTTACCATGTAATGTAATAATTTACTGTATATTTACTGTATGTACATATATGTACGGTATATACATACATATATATATATATATATATATATATATATATATATATATATATATATATATATATATATATATTATATGTATATATAATGTATATACCGGTATATACTGTATAGGTGTGTGTGTGTGTGTGTGTGTGTGTGTGTGTGTGTGTGTGTGTGTGTGTGTGTGTGTGTGTGTGCAAATATAGGCACATTGTGCATAAGGAAATAAATTAAATACATTAATGATGAAAATAAAATGAGGGTTACAACAAGAAAATGACACGTTTGATGTGCTAATTGTAATACACATAAAAATAGACACCAACTATTTTATAAGTTAACTATGTGTGAGTTTTGGACATGTTACCAGACATATATGGACAATATGTATTTAAAATCCAGTATTATAATCTCAGTGTGTAAAGTAATAGTGTATTAATAGATGGATAGGCGTAAAGGTCACAAGGTTACTTGTAGTTCTCTGTCAGCAGTGTGCCAGCTGCATACATCTGGTTGTGTTGAGTTGTGGGGGCTCTTACAGCTCAATCAACACATCGCTCTAACCATGTGTGAGCCTCTGGACTCGCTACTGTTAACTTTTCACTTCATTAGCAATTGAGACCCACCTCCTGCTTACATTGGGGAAAACATACTTTGCACCTTTTAGAACAAAAAGTACTATTTGATAAACAGTTTATTATGTGAATAAAAAATACTGTAGAACGGTGTACAATCTGTGTAAAAATGAGACAAAAGCAATGATTTGAAATAACAAAATGAAATATGTATAAAATCAAACCGGACAAATGTGTACAATAAATAGAGTTGTGTATTATTAGTGCAATTTTCAGCCCTAAAGCTCTAAAATGAATTAATGTCATCAAAATGTACATTAAATTAATTTGATTACCGGTATATATATTTACCTAAAAAGGAGTTAATATTCTGAGGTGTGCAAGCTGTGTATTCGATACAAATGTTTTCATATGAAAGTACATTTGAGTTAAGTTATAGTATTTAAAAAAAATAAATAAATACAATAAATTTAAAAAAAATAAAATAAAATAAAATAAAAAAAATATATATATATATGTGTTTATGTGAAGATCTGACTTATAACAATAAAAATAGCTTTTAAAACCAGTTTTATTTCAAGAAAAAAATATATATATATCATAAAAATTCAAATATAACCGAGAGTAATTGTTGGTCAGCGTATAGATGGTGTGTACTTAGTAATAATGGTAGAAGGTATAGTATAGAATGATAATGTACATTCACTACCAAAAAGATCAACGTTTTTGTCACTTTTACTCCTTGTAATACTGGTTGTTTGGAGGCATTAACTCCTACTACAGGGGACAGACCCAAACTACTGGAGCTCTGATGCATCATGGGAACTCATTTACTAGTATTTGGTTAATTTAAGACAATCCTGATATATTTGCATTGAGAACTTTTGTTATGTTGTTTTTGAAAATTGCATTCAATTCTACCATGTTACCACATTGCCACCTAACGGTCTAAATAGACCAATACAACAAATCACTGTATTTGTTAAAATCCAGAATTATTGTTTTAGCAGAATGACTATAAATATACCACTGCATATACTATAAAAGTATAGTAATTTATAAAATATCATACATTTATGAAATGAATCAACTATTTTTATTTATGAACATTATTACATTATTTAAATAATTGTATTGACACAGATTCATAACATTTTAACTAAAATACCAATGGTGAACCTTTTTTTAATGATCTAAATGTATTAATTTGGAATAATAAAATACAAATTAAAATAACAAACATTAACAGGTTGTTTTTTTTTTACCATGAATTGATTAATGTGGACCCCGACTTAAACAAGTTGAAAAACTTATTCGGGTGTCACCATTTAGTGGTCAATTGTACGGAATATGTACTGTGCAATCTACTATTAAAAGTCTCAATCAATCAAACCCCCGCCACATAAATTCACATTCACACTCATGTGTAATTTAAGACTTGCTGGTCAAATGTTATAATTTATTTATATATTTATTTGATATTATTTAATCAAAAGGGGACAAGCGGTACAAAATGGATGGATGGACTTTTGTTTGCTTTTTAAATTGGAAGTCACATTTTCTTGAGCTGAGGGTGGCAGTATAGGGCAAAACTGGTCAGAATGTCTAGCGGCGTAGAAGAAGACAAAGAAGAGCTGGCAGTCGAAGAAGAAGAACAAACATGGCAGCACATGATACAGCGCGGTGTTTATTTCGAGGCTATTTTTGGATAAAAAATGTCCAGAGGAGCAACAGCTTGTTGTTAAAATGTAGCACCAGAAGATTTTGCAGCGATAGTCAAGAAAACGGTAGGCATTTTACGGTATTAATGACAACACGTTTAAAACAAACAACTGACCTTGTGATGTGTCGTGAGTACACATCTTCATCTTCTATATTGTCCTAAAAATATTTTCTTTTCAAATTGCTTTTTCATCATCTGTTTTTTTTATGTTTTATTAGTGAGAGTTAATACATAGTTTTCACGCCCGACTGATTTCCCATGATGCTCCGCGCGATCCGCCATTTTGAAAGGCAAGCGCACCGGTACAACATCAGCAAATTCATATATACGAACCCGTTCACAAACGTATGCATAATGGCCGAGAAACCAGCAAAAAAGAAGTATAAAGAAGGCTTGGACAACCAGACGTTGGAAAGATACAACCAGAAGACACAATGCATAGGCGTTGACCCGTACGAAGTGCCGAAACAAAGTTTCACGTATGACCACAAATGCCTCCCGGCCATAACGTACATAGACATTTTGAACTACCTCGTCAATTACACCAGTGCCTATACAATGGAGGAATTGAGGGCATTCAAGTCTCTGGAGGCGTACAACCAGTTTATTAATGGATGGGTCAGCGACGTTAAAAGCATGACTGCAAACGAGAAAGTGCTTGTAGTGGGCAGGGTATGTATATATAACGTACATTAAAACCATGTGTTTAGCGAGGACACGTCGGACTCCTTAGGATAAGGGGAGTCTGCCCAAGCCTGTCCTCTCCCATCCACTTATATTTATTTATATATGTGATAAATTTGTTAATTTATTATTTAATTTTATCCATTGAGATCTACAACTCATTTCGTGTACAAGCAACCTGGGCTGAGATGGGCGCTATATATCCTGAGGGGGGGGGGGGGCTTTCGTGGTCCATCCCATAAAGGGCTTCGAGAATAGCAAATTGACAAAAAAATAAACAATACATCGTTCTAAAATATTTAATAAACAGATTGAGACGTAATCCTACCTGTTACAAAGTGATCAGAACATATTTTGGAATGTTGAGATGGCTCCTCTTTCCTGTTGATGCTTGCCAACCACAAGCGTCGTCTCTCCTCGCTGATTTTCCTTGTCTGTTCTCCTTCGTTGTGTCTAATTTTAGGAATACTGAAAAATCCTCGCTGCACTGATCCATCCCGTCGATTTGTACATCCATTCACCCAACAGGAAATAACCATTATGCGCCTTTCACCAGTGTTTGCTCGAAGCTATTGTCAATAATCGTGAAGCGTGTCAACTAGGCCAGGTGTGTTTTGTTTGCCTCCCAAGATGGCGGATGACCCGGGATAACCCGGATGTGTGACGTCACGTAAACACCATGTATACGTTGGCATAGGCTTGGATGTCCGATTATTTTATTACAAGGTCTACATTGATCACATGTCATTGTAATGGAGGCATGAAGTGTATGTGCAAAGTTCACCCCATGCCATTAATAAATTGTGAAAAATAATAACTAGTGCATTTCTCTCTCTCTCTCTCTCTCTTAGTCCAAGACAATGCAAAGCCTCAATTCACACATCCAGTTGTGCAGGACATCCTCAGCAGGATAACAGGTCTGGACTTGCATAAAGTGTTCCAGCCCCTTAAACAGGAGCTGAAGCCACCTACTTATAAACTTATGACAGATGAGCAACTACAGCAGGTACCTTCATTTTTTTTATTCCCACATGTAACTAAGGATGTATATCGTTAGGATTTTATCGATACCAATATCGATATTCCTTATCGAAACTGGTGTGTTCATAGGTGCTCTTATCAGATGTAATATCGGACTGTCGATATTATCGGCCGATAAATGCTTTAAATTGTAATATCGGAAATGATCGGTTTCAAAATTATCGGTTTCTGTTTCAAAAAGTAAAATTGATGACTTTTTAAAACGCAGCTGTGTACACGGACGTAGGTAGAAGCACAGAGCGCAAATAAACCTTAAAGGCACCGCCTTTGCGTGCTGGCCCAATCACATAATATCTACGGCTTTTCACACACACAAGAGAGGCCACGCATACTTGGTCAACAGCCATACAGGTCACACTGAGGGTGGCCGTATAAACAACTTTAACACTGTTACAAATGTGCGCCACACTGTGAACCCACACCAAACAAGAATGACAAACACATTGCGGGAGAACATCCACACCGTAACACAACATAAACACAAAAGAACAAATACCCAGAACCCCTTGCAGCACTAACTCTTCCGGGACGCTACAATATACACCCCCGCTAACCCATACCCCCCCACCTCAATCCCGCCCCTAACCCCGCCCACCTCAACCTCCTCATGCTCTCTCAGGGAGAGCATGTCCCAAATTCTAAGCTGCTGTTTTGAGTCATGTTAAAACAAATAATGCACTTTGTGGCTTCAATAATAAATATGGCAGTGCCATGTTGGCATTTTTTTTCCATAACTTGAGTTGATTTATTTTGGAAAACCTTGTTACATTGTTTAATGCATCCAGCGGGGCATCACAACAAAATTAGGCATAATAATGTGTTAATTCCACGACTGTATATATACCGTATTTTCCGCACTATAAGGCGCACCGGATTATTAGCCGCACCTTCAATGAATGGCATATTTCATAACTTTGTCCACCAATAAGCCGCCCCGGACTATAAGCCGCGCCTACGCTGCGCTAAAGGGAATGTCAAAAAAACAGTCAGATAGGTCAGTCAAACTTTAATAATATATTAAAAACCAGCGTTCTAACAACTCTGTTCACTCCCAAAATGTACGCAAATGTGCAATCACAAACATAGTAAAATTCAAAATAGTGCAGAGCAATAGCAACATAATGTTGCTCGAACGTTAATGTCACAACACACAAAATAAACATAGCGCTCACTTTCTGAAGTTATTCTTCATTCGTAAATCCTTCGTCTTCGGTGTCCGAAGTGAAAAGTTGGGCAAATTTACGATCCACTGGCAGATGTTGGCGTCGTCTGGCGCTGCCTCCTCGTCTTAGTGAAGGTGTGTTCGCCTTCTGTCATCCATTGTTCCCACGCAGTTAGCAGTCTAGCTTCGAATGCCCTGTTGACACCAATATCTAGCGGCTGGAGGTCTTTTGTCAATCCACCCGGAATGACGGCGAGTATTGAATTAAGCGCGTAAGCGTGTCTCTCAATGTGCTGTTATGAGCTAGCAAATATAACAACTACACTACCGAGCATGCAACGATAGTTACGAGCATGCGCGGTAGCCCTGAGAAGCGTTGTATGCTGGGAGTTAGAATGTGGTTATGAGCACGCTGTAAGTAAACGTTGAGAACTCAGTTAACACGCCTCGTCTGCATTATTTATAATTAGACAGACAACACACTTAATAGGAGCCATTTTGGGGTCTTTACATAAACACACAAATGGAAATGAAACGTCACATATCCCAGCATGCACCGCGCGCTTCTTCTACGGGGAAAAAAGATGGCGGCTGTTTACCGTAGTTGCGAGACCTAAACTTTATGAAAATGAATCTTAATATTTATCCATATATAAAGCGCACCGGGTTATAAGGCGCTCTGTCAGCTTTTGAGAAAATTTGTGGTTTTTAGGTGCGCCTTATAGTGCGGAAAATACGGTAGGTATCGGTTGATATCGGAATCGGTAATTAAGAGTTGGACAATATCGGAATATCAGATATCGGCAAAAAAGCCATTATCGGACATCTCTACAATTAGTGTAAATGAAGATGTGGAAATAAAATGCAGTTTTTACAATTTTCATTAGATGTATTATTTTTGTATATTATTGCTTCCTTATTTGTGATTATTCTTAGCCGATTATCTAACCTGACTCTCGCCAGATCCTTGTAGTTCGCTGAGCTCCACACAAGGATCTGGGACTTCTCGATAGGAGATGTATTTCAGAAGGTGGGGCCTTGTAAAAAAAAAAAAAAATCATTGTATGTGATTGGATAAACCACTTGTTCGTTATCTTAAATGACGTGCTACTTCAACCACTCACATCAAAATCAACCCGTGATGCTGATGAGAGCGAAGCTGGGAAATCCAAAACAGAACAGCCGACATATTGGTTAACGACAGAGCGAAAAGTTAATAAATGCCTTCAAAACCGTTCTCTGTTCATCTTTTAAAGAATGAATATCTGATTGATTCGACAAAACAGTTGCAATAGCAGAATCAATGTCAGCAAACGACTCCTCGCTGCGTGCCGCCATTGTTGTTTGAATCAAACAGTCGCTTCGGCGCTACGTCACATCTATGAAATCCCGCCCGGCGATCCTGATTGGTTATTATTTTATTCTATCTTGAAGGACTTTGCATTGCCCTCAATCCCAGATTCATGTGTGGAGCTCAGCAAACTACAAAAATCTGGCGAGAGTCAGGTTACCAATTATCAGACTAAGGCTGGGTGATATGGCAAAAAAAAAACAACAACATCCAATTTCAATTAATATCACACATTTTTACATTGTTTTTAACCTGCTAGCATCTGTACAAAAACAAATAAACTCAGAATTATTGCAACATTTTACTAAAAGGATTAGTAAGTGGAAAAACTAAACTAAATAAGAAAAAGCACAATAACATAACTATGTACCAATATATTCAAATCCACATGCTTTCAAGTAGGGCTGGGCGATATATTGATATACGCGATATATCGCGGGGTTTTCTCTGTGCGATATAGAAAATGACTATATCGTGATATCAAGTATACGTTCTCAAGCAGTTGCTTTTAGCTGCGGACATTACACTACAAGCTCTCCTCGCTCTTTCCTGTCTCTGCTTCTCACAGACAACAAGCTCGCCTTCTTACATACGTCACATACGTACACGCCCTCCCCGAGCAGAGAGGTAGCAGCATAGCTAACGTTAGCTGTGATGCCAGCGGTAATACGAGAGAAAGAAGGTGCGAATCTGGTAACAAATGAAGGAAGAATTAATTCCCAAGAAAAACAGCAGGGGGTCCATCGTCTGGCGGTGGTTTGACTTCAAGTGGGAATATGTCGTACAGACAACCGTAATTTGTCAAGTGTGGGGCAAAAGCGTTGCTATAAAAAGTAGCATTACTGCTGTAACAAACAGTTCAGGTGTGTTAGGTAAGGAGGAGGGGTTTTGTCCCTCCAGAGTTGTTGCCGTAGGGCTGTGACGTAGGGTGTGTGTGGTTGTGGAAGGAGGTGTGTGATGTTGACATTAAAGAAGCGGTGGCTACCAAACCTGCTCTAATGTCTCCCGTTTATTATTTTATTAGATAAATACACTGTATAGGCGAACCCAGGACACTCGGCTACACTGCTAATATGTAGCATCATTTGAAAAGTCACCTGCTAGAGAATGAAAAGTGCTCACTCCGCACGTCAACATCGTTCGGTGCCACACGCCCACACCATCAAAATGCAGAGGTAAACATTTCCAGATCAACACCGTATGAAAAAAATAGTGATTTTTTTAGTTGTGATTTCCTTCTCTGCATGAAAGTTTAAAAGTAGCATATATTAATGCAGTATGAAGAAGAATGTTTTAATGTAGACACATAGAATCATCATACTGCTGTGATTATATGTATCAAGTGTTCATTCAAGGCTAAGGCAAAATATTGAGATATATATCGTGTATCGCGATATGGCCTTAAAATATAAAAAAGGTAATATCGCCCAGCCATACTTTTAAGTAAAAGAAAGCACATGCAAAGATGCATCAGTAATTAATGGTCCACCTATAGTGTTAGAAGCTGTCAAGTTGCCATTACCTTACCAAATAATTTTTCACACAGTTTTTGGATGACAAGTGGTCATCAAATTTGCAAAAGAAACATATCACCTGACACGTAGAAGTCATTTAGGAACGGTTTGGCTCTGCAATTTGGAGCTAGTTTGGTAGTGCTGCATGTCAAAGAGAGGCAGAGTTTAACATTTTTTTTTATTAGATGTATTATTTTTTTTATATGATTGCTTCCTTATTTGGGATTATTCTTGGCTGATAATCAGACTCTAAGGCTGGGCAATATGGCAAACAAAAAAATCATCCAATTTCGATTAATATCACTAATTTTTTAATTGTTTTTAACCTGCCAGCATCTGTACAAAAACAAATCAACTCAGGATTAGTGCAACATTGTATTAACATAATTAGCAAGTAAAAAACTAAACTAAATAAGAAAAAGCAAAATAACATAATTATACACCAATAAATTAGAATTCACATGCTTTCAAGTAAAAGAAAGCACATGCAAAGATGCATCAGTAATTAATGGTCCAACTATAGTATTAGAAGCTGTCGAGTTGTCATTACCTTACCAATTCATTTTTCACACAGCTTTTGGATGACAAGTAGTCATCAAATTTGCAAAAGAAGCATATCACCTGACACGTAGAAGTAATTTAGGAACGGTTTGGCTCTGCATTTTGGAGTTAGTTTGGTTGTGCCGCGTGTCAAAGAGAAGCAGGCACAGAGATGGCCCGAGAAGGGAGCGGGGTTGCCGACTAGAGTGCTGGCCAGGCTTCATGGAGGGGAGTGTTTGTCAAATATAGGGTCCACGTAAACATGATTTCACCTTTTCCTCTCAATGACAGCATCTCAGTCACATTAAGCCCGTTACCACGACTTTACACATTTCGATTCTGTTTGACGCGATTCCAATCACTCCTAAATCTATGATTCGGCTTACTTCTGCGTACCTGGTACCCGGAAGGGGGCAGTAAAAATTTGACTCTGATTGGCTTTTTCTGCCGTGTCTTTTTTATGCTTTGCAGTGGCACCTAAAACAATTGGACAGCATGCGTGTCATAATTCCGACGGTCAGCTGGATAAAAGAAAAGTATATATAGCCTTATTGTTAGTCCAGAATGTTAACGGTCCTCTTGTACTGACTCATAAGGAAATGGTACCAACAAATATACAGCTATACATCCCTACATGCAACTTAAAAGTGTTTCACATAAATATGTTTCCAGGCAATGAAGTCAGCTGAAGAGAAGGCTAAGAAGATGCTGCAAATGCCTCCTGTTCTACCAGAGAGGAAGCCCATCAATGATGTATTGTCTGTGGACACAGTCCTGGATGGCATGGATACAGCCAAATATGTCTTCACAGACATAACCTATCATATTCCACACAGGGTATGTACTTCATTAAGTGCAGTACACTTGTACTCTTGCAAGGAGTTCAACTTTTTTATAATTGTCTTCTAACGTACGATACAATGCATGCAGCAATGCTTCTTAGTTTGAATCACAGCCTGCAGTTGTGTAGAAATGCAATTAAAAGGGTAAATTATTCTAACAGGATGATTAACCACATTTTGTTCCAGCTGTCTGAAGATGTTTTCGTAACACCATGGTTTCCCCTACTTGTAAATGACTGTGGCGCATTGCCACTGCAAGATAAATGCCGCCACACATTCATAATACGTGTTTTTTTACATGAAACTAATTTTAGTAATATATTGTATACATATACAGGTATATACTTCATAGTCTATTATTTACATACGTTTGAAAAACATCTCAAATATCATACAAAAAAACATGCATCTAAATCTCCTGTCAGGAACGGAGTTGACACCCAGCAAACTTAAGGAGATAAAGTTAAAGAGAAAGGTAGTTCAAGTTATTTTAAGCATTTCTTGTTCAAGTCTGTGTAAACTACCCAAATTCATTTGACATTGCTACCAACAATAACGTCTAACTTTAAACTGCGTCTACGAACCTTTGTTAGGACGTCTCTGTGTAGTGAATGTATGGTGTCCCGTAGTGATGGGTTGATGAGGCGTCATGAAGCGTTTCGACACATTGCAAAACTGTATTGATAATGTGTCACTAAATACTGACATCTGCTGGACATTAAAAATCCCTACAGGCAACCTATGGACCGACTCAACTGACACTGATTTTATGACCTAGTATACACAATAATATAAACCAAGTCATTGTATTTCATTTAGGATTATTTAATATCTTCATTTAAATAAAAATATATTTTTATCTTTTTTAGATACAGTCAATAAATAATGTGAACATGTATCAAAACATGGAAATCTAAGAGAACGTGTTGTGAATGAGGATGCTTGTGGACTGGGATTTTTTAATTTTTTTTATTTACACACTTTTATTAAAAAAAAAACAGTTTTTCCAACACATTACATTTTAGACGATTTCTCTTCTTAGTTATTATTTCTCCGGCTGTAGAAAAGACCCGCTCACAGGGCACAGAGGAGGCGGGTGTGCGACACAGTTTGCGTATCGGTCACGTGACCGATCATGAGCTGTTTCGGTCACGTGACTTTCTAAAAGCGGTACGCGCTCCGACACAGGGTTTTGCTCTTTGAGCTCGACGCATGCGCCGATGCATCGGTGTTGCCGGACCCATCACTAGTGTCCCGAACGTGTGTGGGTTTTCCCTGGGTACTCCAGCTTCCTTCTTCATTCCAAAAATAAGTATGTTAGTTTCATTGGAGACTGTGAATTGTCCATAGGTATGAATGTGAGTGTGAATAATTGTTTGTCTATGTACAGTATGTGCCCTGCGATCGTCCATGCTAATTTTGGTTAGCCTGTCACAGAGATTGTCCATTATACATAAGCGTTAAGCACACGGCATCAGAGCTCAACCTTCATCCTGCATAATTGTATTGTTTTTTTCAGTTTATTCCAAACAAAATTATTAATTTAACGGTTTACTACATGTATGTGCACTTCATGTGTATATATAATGCACTTTCCTTAATGTGGTTAGTTTTACAGTGACTTCATTGTAGAGAATATCAACAAAGCCCAAAGTTATTTTTTTCATCTCTAATCCAAAGGACTGTTTACATATTTGGCAAAGTAAATTGCAACATTCAAGGAGGACATACTATAGTGTTGCCTGTTTTACCTTTTCCAATAAGCAGCAACAATTGAAATTGCATTGAACAAAGAGAGCACAGCAGTCTACCAAGTCAAATTCTGTTAAACATACTTTGCAAATAAAGCTAAGTCTGATAACATAAGAACAAATATGTTATTACTAGAGCTGTCCGATAATATCAACCCCCAACCCCGCCCACCTCAACCTCATGCTCTCTCAGGGAGAGCATGTCCCAATTTCCAAGCTGCTGTTTTGAAGCATGTTAAAAAAAATAATGCACTTTGTGACTTCAATAATAAATATGGCAGTGCCATGTTGGCATTTTTTTCCATAACTTGAGTTGATTTATTTTGGAAAACCTTGTTACATTGTTTAATGCATCCAGCGGGGCATCACAACAAAATTAGGCATAATAATGTGTTAATTCCACGACTGTATATATCGGTATCGGTTGATATCAGAATCGGTAATTAAGAGTTGAACAATATCGGATATCGTCAATAAAGCAATTATCGGACATCACTAGTTATTACTGATAACTAATAACACATTTGTTTTTAAACATACATAACATATGTGTTTAGCCTTTTTAAAGAAAATAAATGCATTATTGCAAATCCAAATGATGTCATATTGACCACGCCCCCACCGCTACATGTAATGTCACTCTAGGGGAAACGCTCGACACAAAATATTTATTTGATAGTGCCATCAGAAATGGAAAAAAACAACTAACTTAATTACAAATATTACAGTTGGAAAAGTAATTATTTGATCCTCCACTTAACAAATAATTATTTTTGTTGTAATTGTATTTTACCAGAGACAAAATATAAACAAGAAATTCAGAATAGGAACATTAAATAAAGATTGTGGATTTGATTGATTAAATGAAGTGCTTTGATCCTCAAGAAAAATGTGACAATTTGGGAAACCCTTGTATGTCAGTATAGTCAGTTTTTTTTGCTCACTTTTGAATGTATTATATAGATGTAAATGCAGATGATAGCTGTCAAGTGGACATCACTGCTATGGTAAAAGTAGTACAGTACTCAATTACTCTTAAGTGTGTAAATGTCATGTGTACTGAAATCAAATGTGATTGTGCTCCCTTATGTTTCCTAGTTTGGTTGTGTGAAATAAATGTTTTTTTTTTAGGAAAGGTTCATTGTTGTCAGGGAGACCGACGGGAAGCTAAGGAAAGCAACCTGGGAGGAAAGAGACCGGTTGATTCAAGTGTACTTCCCAAAAGATGGACGCAGAATTACCATACCTCCCCTCTTCAAGGAGGAGAATGTAAAGGTAAGACTAGGCAGGGTGGAATACTCTTCACATTATGATTATTTCTACTCCTGTCAATCTGGTTTTTATGGTAGTACAGCAATTAACTTATTAAACTAAAAGGGGAACTGCAATTTTTTTTTTTTTTTTTGCCAATCTTTCACAATTCTTATGTAAGACAAGAATTTATGGTTTTCTTTTCTGTTTTTTTTTATTGCATTCTAAGTTGGTAAATACGGCAAGTACAAGGTGGCTAACAATGCAGCTCATGGGAGGTCCTCTATTCTACTCATATAGCCTTTTAGAAAAAATATCAAAAACTGCCATTGTTATTATAAGCGCTAACACAGACAAACTATTTTTAGCGGTGCATTGATCACAGAGAGCTAACTAGCTTATGCTATTATATTGATTTATTGAGCCGGCAAACTGGTGAAAGTTAATTCCAAATTATAAATCATTCCTCTCACCTGGATAGTAGACGGCTGTGGCCATAAACTGAGAAGTTGGTCAACTTTGACATCCAATAGCGAGAAGGACACGAAAAAAACACTTGTTTGCAGCACTTTTTTTAAACCCTTCATGAGGATTATGATTAATCCTTCATCTAAACGGGAAGATATGAACATCTCATCTGTCTGCTTCACAGTAAGAGCAAACATTGTCCAGTATGTGATTGTTTTATTATGTTCATAGTTTGTATATCTTGTTCAGCACTTAAGAATACTGCTGCATTATGCTTAATGTTTCACTAAAGCTGCATCTGTTTAGCAATTTAAAATTTGTAGATCATACTCCGTATATTCAGGCTCAAAAATATAAGGTTATGGCTCAACATTTGTTCCAATGTAGTCATATTTATCTCTCATGAAGTCTGTCATGATTATTAGTATTTGTTGAAGGGAAAAGCAAACGTTGTGAAGTGTCTGTGAAATTAATATACTGCTAAGGTTGTCCCGGTACCAATGTATTGGTACTGGTACCAAAAAATGTATTGATACTTTTCGATACTTTTCCAAATAAAAGGAACCACAAAAAATGTCATTATTGGCTTCTTTTTAACAGAAAATATTACGATACAATAAACATACGTTTTCCTATTGCACTAGACTTTTTATTATTGCACTCAAGGAACAATTTATAACATAGTCTGCCATAATCTCAGATTACCGCAGGTTATAACACAATAGAAATATTTACTGACATTGTATTAAATGCTCCATGATTTATGGTTGCCGCTCTTGGTCTGTATGTACTCTGTGCTATAAAACAAATACAACCATCTATCCATTTTCTACCGCCTGTCCCTCTTGGGGTTGCGGGGGACTGTAGACTAGTACCGGTAAATACTAAAAAAAAATACTGGGGCTAAAAGTCCACATGTAGCAGGTAAAACACACATTGTAAAACATAAAACACAAATCGGAGGAATTTGTTACAAAATTCTGTCATTTCACTTGCATTAGTTCACGATACGTGGGTGGTGCCGATTTGGACTGCGCTAATAATAATTGGCAACAAGCCAAGCAGCTGTGTGCGCATCTCCGTAACTGTATGAGCCCAACAGGGGAGCTAGTTAACTACAATATTACATGTCATTCTTTAAACTCCTTGTGTAGATCTGAATGTTTGTTATTTAAATGTTTACCTAACTTTGACGCTAACGTGGTAACAATAATTGCCACCTTTAGCGAGGCATGTTTTAAAGCCGCGCTTGCAGCGCTTAAAGCGTCACCTTTATCAATAGTTATGAAGCCCAAACATTATACGTGATTTTTATGTTTTTTGGAAATCACTAAAGTCTCAAATTCCAAACGGCTCGTTTGTAGCAAGTTTGGAAAAAGGCAAGATTATTGTATAAATATCTCTGCGTCCATGATTTAATTTCACTTTTACGGGATTTATCGGGATCCCAATTACACCTAAACCGTTAAAAATGGGTAAAAAAAAAGTTGGTTGTACGGCCTCAGAACCATAATAAAGACTTTTTCCTTTTTTCCCCAAGATATTATTCTCCCAGGACCGACACAAGGATGTGTTGGACTTATGCCTGGTTCAATTTGAACCTGACTCATCAGAGTACATCAAGGTGAGCTAATCTTGACTTCGCTCTTATCTAAGCTGCAGAGTTGTGGAGATGTGCTGATAGCTAATATCAGTGTTCGTGCTGACATTTTAATTTTATTGTCTTATAAAATTTGAAATTAAATGAGAGGAAAATCCCCAAAGGTTATTCAGTCCAAGACTGCCCAATTAATCACATTTTAATCACAACAATTTTAGTTTCCATGATTAAATAATGGTGATCTTCAGCAATATTAACGTTTAAAAAGCAGGCTCAACTGCATATCAAATCAGGCACTTTCACATCCCTGGCGGCAGGAAATAGAAATGATGAAATGTTAATACTAATATTGAACAAAAACATACAGATTTGTCTTAAAATATATGTATTATGTTTATATAGCCTTTTTATTAGACTGTTTCATTACACATGACATGATGACCTTCAGGGCCTCACCCAGGGCTGGGTGATTTGGACCAAAACTGATATCCTCGCTATATACAATATGTATCTGTATTTTAAACAAAATGTGCAAATTGTTTAAACACAACACCACATTACCGTTACTACCAGTGTTCTGAAAATTGCTTTTATATTTACTTGTTACCTAACCAAACAAGTAATTTAATTACTAATGAAAGTACTCTTTAATAAATGTAAATAATTAGTAGGGAGAGTAATTAACGTTTAAAAAAAAAAAAATTAAATAAAAGTCAAATGCAATTGAGAGAAGTTTAGGAGAGAAGCATGTGAGTGCGAGTGTGCGCCTTTTAAAAGACGGTGTCTGTTTATATAATGTTTATATTACTTAAAAGAAAACTGTTTTGTTCAATAAAATGCTACCCAAACATTTAATAAAGTCAAATACAAAAAAGGCAGCAAGAGAAGTATGCCACACTTCTCTTTTCTAAATTAAATCTGTACAGCAGATATGGGCATCTACATAAACAATAGGATTTGCCAAATGTGTGTTTCAGGTGCACGCTGCCACCTATGAGGATTTGGACAAACATGGGAAATATGATCTCTTTCGCTCCACCAGGCACTTCGGTGGCATGGCCTGGTACCTGGTCAACGCACACAGGATTGATGGCCTCATTGTGGACATGCTGAAAAAGGAATTGTGAGTTTTAAACAGTTTACATGTTACATGCAAGGCTTTATTCAATGTATTCTCTATTATTTCCTATGCTGCATTTTGCTTTTCTACATACTTGGCCAGTATTGACTTAGCAGGCGTCTCTTTACTGTTGTGCCACATGACATCAGTTAAAATTAGGGGTGTCCCGTTACAACTTTTTCACTTCCAATACAACACCCAAAATTGGAGCTTTGAGTATTGACCGATACGGATACTAACAATATCGATATCAGCACAAATCATACTTCCAGTGCTTTTATTATTTCCTAGTGTGGGTGTACCCCCGCCTGAATGCAGCTGAGATAGGCTCCACCACTCCCGCGACCCCGAAAGGGACAAGCGGTAGAAAATGGATGGATGCATTGTCTATGGCTGGTCTCATTCATCCAGGTTATTGTATTCTCAGGGCATTCAATCGATCGCAACTGGACTGTTTGGTTTGTAAGTTGGTTTGTTGGTTTGTTTGTAGTGTTCATTGTTAGAAAAGGCTTGATCACGTGAAATTACTCAGAGAACAATGGTAGTTATGAAAACAGAAACCTATTTATTAGCTGTCTGGAATGGTCTTATGCTGTCTTAAAGTTGAAGTGGAGTAGTATTTTTTATTTTTTTGGGCAACAGTAGCCACAATAATTCAATAAACTAAGCTCATGATGTCATAAGTTAAATGATGCGGACACTTTCGGTACTGGATACTTTTTAATACACTTGTATATGTAAGTAATATGCAAATATAATTTTTTGATATTTTTAATGACAAATGTTTTTAGACTGCTGAATTTGCTGAATTAAGGATACTTATTGTGTGCTTAGCTGTTGCATAGCTGCTCGCTCCTAGTAGACTATAGCCTACCATGTTTACCTTTTATAAATGACTTCACTGAAATGCAAGACAAGACCAACCTTGTGTGTTTATTGGATGACATTTATATGTCAACTGACTGTGCAGCTTTGCACAAGGACAGCTTGTGTAAGATTTTAGATGCAAGCCGATATAATCTAATACTTGCTATTTGCTGATATTGGACTGATTTCCGATATCAGTAACACATTGGACGCCCTCGTTAAAATGCATTTTGACAGATTTGTGATAAGGACAATTGAGCCAACCAAAACACTATAAGCAGTATAAAAACTGTTCCTGTTTTTTTCTTTGATTTTGATAAATACTGTACATTCTCTGGCAATATTAATGAAATGCATTTGGAGATAATTACCTAGCGGACTATTCTGACTAGTAATGATACATTTATATTATAATAATAAATACAAATAATAGCTAAATCATCAATAAAATCCTCTTCCAAGAGGAGATTATATTCCATAAATTACACATGTTGTTTTACTTACAAGCCAAAAATATCATCAATAAGTAACTACACGAAGTCTTTCTAGTTGTGTAAATGTGAGCATGAGGTGTGAGAAAGGTCTTAAATTTAATTGATTGATAAAATTAAATATGTCAAGCTATTACAGCTTCAAAACCAACATAAGATTGAGTCAATTATACTAATTGTCCAATAATAGCCAATTTCTGTCCAGTATACAAGCCAATGTAAAGTCCTACGAGGTAAAACAAACATGTTTTTGTGTTTCAGGGTGCAGGATGCGGTGAGCCTCGTATCTCTCTTCCATCTCGTACACCCTCACAGCAAGTCGGCCCAGGAGGCTTCCAGCCAGCAGGCCACAGGCACTGACCTTCTCACGGTGAGAACATTGCAACCAAGGTTATTGAGTGTTAACCTTGTGAATGTCAAAACTGTCCTGGGTTGATAAAAGGCGTTCCCAGGTTGATTCTTGCAGTCTTGCTGTTAAGAGCAGAAATCAAGGTTGCGTTGGCATCGCTGAGGTCCAGGTTTCGGTCACATCATGTCGTAGTAGTACTCACAACTCTTTGGCCTTGATGCATTGGAAAGTGACAACATTTAATTTAAAAAAACGGAAGTGCAGTAGACATGTTTATCATTCTACTGCCATCATTAATCCCTAGAGATGGTATAAAATCTCACAATCAGCATAAAGTATTTCCCATTTTTTCAGTTATTTATGGTGGTCTGACACAAATACTTTTGGACCAGGACTGTTGCAATTAGTTATGCCCTTGCTCATAAAATACATTGCATATACACTGAACAAAAATATAAATGCAACACCTTTGTTTTTGCTCCCATTTTTCATGAGTTGAACTCAAAGATCTAAAACTTTGACTATATACCGTATTTTCCGCATCATAAGGCGCCCTGGGTTAAAAGCCGCGCCTTCAATGAACGGCATATTTCAAAACTTTGTCCACCAATAAGCCGCCCCGTGTTGTAAGCCGCATCTAACTGCGCTAAAGGAATGTCAAAAAAACAGTCAGATAGGTCAGTCAAACTTTAATAATATATTAAAAACCAGCGTTCTAACAACTCTGTTCACTCCCAAAATGTACGCAAATGTGCAATCACAAACATACGTACCGGTATATCAACATGGACAGAGCTGCGTGAAAAAAGCCACCCGGCCTCTTCGCGTAAACTTAAACTTACCTTAACCACTCGCTCATCTTTTCTTCATCCATCCCTTCGAGTTAGCTTTTATGATGACGCCGGCTGGAAAGGTCTCTTTTGGCAAGGTCTTCCTTTTGAATATCACCATGGGTGGAAGTTAGCATGGCAAGCTAGAACCACAGTGAAGGATGACTTCTCATTCCCTGTGGTGCGAATATTCACCGTACGTGCTCCCGTTCCACAGTGCGGTTCACAGGAATATCAGTTGCTGTGAAATAGTAATCCGTGTGCGGATGGAGAGATTGCGTCTTTTCATGAACCGGATCCTTGTCGCTTAGTAGGAGCCATTTTGTGGTCTTTACAGATGTAAACAGGAAATGAAACGTACGGTGATATCCGCGCGTTTTTTCTTCTTCTTCCGGGGGCGGGTGGTTGCTTACAGTAGAAGAAGAAGCGCTTCCTGTTCTATGGGGGCGGGTGCTTACCTTGGCGGTTGCTTGCGTAGAAGAAGAAGCGCTTCCTGTTCTACCGGGAAAAAAGATGGCGGCTGTTTACCTAAGTTGCGAGATCGAAACTTTATGAAAATGAATCTTAATATTTATCCATATATAAAGCGCACCGGGTTAAAAGCCGCACTGTCAGCTTTTGAGTAAATTTGTGGTTTTTAGGTGCGGCTAATGGTGCGGAAAATACGGTACACAAAAAACCTATTCCTCTCAAATAGTTTTCACAAATCTGTTTAAATCTGTGTTAGTGAGCATTTATTCTTTGCCGAGATAATCCCTCCCACCTCACAGGTGTGTCATATCAAGATGCTAATTAAACAGCATGGTTATTGCACAGGTGTGCCTTCGGCTGCCCACAATAAAAGGCCACTCTGAAATGTGCACTTTTATCACACAGCACAATGCCACAGATGTTGCAAGTTTTGAGGGAGTGTGCAGTTGGCATGCTGACTGCAGGAATGTCCACCAGAGCTGTTGCCTGTGAATTGAATGTTAATTTCTCTACTATAAGCCGTCTCCAAAGGTTTCGGAGAATTTGACTTTACATCCAATCGGCCTTGAGTGGGCAAATGCTCACATTCCATGGCGTCTGGCACGTTGGAGAGGTGTTCTCTTCACGGATGAATCCCGGTTTTCACTCTTCAGGGCAGATGGCAGACAGCTTGTGTGGCGTCGTGTGGGACATCGGTTTGCTGAGGTCAATGTTGTGAATCGAGTGGCCCATGTTAGGGGTGGGGTTATGGTATGGGAAGGCGTATGTTTTGGACAATGAACAGAAGTGCATTTTATTGATGGCATTTTGAATGCACAGAAATACCGTGACAAGATCCTGAGGCCCATTGTTGTGTCATTCATCCGAGACCATCACCTCATGTTGCAGCATGACAATGCACGACCCCATGTTGCAATGATCTGCACACAATTCCTGGAAGCTGAAACCATGCCAGTTCTTGCAGGACCTTCATACTCACGGGACATGTCACCTCCGATCAAGCAGAGTGGCCTTTGATTGTGGGCAGCCTAAAGCACACCTGTGCAATATTCATGCTGTTTAATTAGCATCTTGATATGCCACACCCGTGAGGTGGAATGGATTATCTAGGCAAAGAAGAAAGGCTCACTAACACACAATTAGACAGATTTGTGAACAATATTTGAAAGGAATAGGTCTTTTGTGTATTTAGTAAAAGTTTTAGATCTTTGAGTTCAACTCATGGAAAATGGGAGCAAAAACAAAAGTGTTGCGTATATATTTTTGTTCAGTATATGTTTAATGGGACGGTCTGAATACAGCTTTGTCCAGTAGAGATGACTTTGTAATGCTGCTTTTTAACACACTTCATAATCACCTGGTCTGCTAGAGAATGAAGTTGTGGGATCAGTCGCTATACTTAGTGAGTATTCAGACGCATCTAGATTTTCTTTTCAAACCTAGCAAAATGTTCTAATCTTATTGGACACTTTAGGAGACTTGCACAAAAGTATGTATTGCTCTTGACAAGCAGCGTGTTCTGCTGCCCCTACACATCAATTAAAAAACACCAGAAAAAGCGACCAAAAAAGGTTCATTCGTATTTCAAAATGTAACTTATAATTTTGTAAAATTTTTGTACTTTGATGTCCTCTGCTCACATGTGCATACTCTACCTGCCGACATGTGCATTACAAAATATGGTAAATCAAAAAAAAAAGGGATTCAATTGTCATCAGCAAACCACTGTTACATCTATTATAAAAAATAAATACCACCAATGTTTTATTTTATCCTGACTAGGACTTGAACCCAGGCTCTTTGCCATACTCAGTGGCCTAGTGGTTAGAGTGTCCGCCCTGAGATCGGTAGGTTGTGAGTTCAAACCCCGGCCGAGTCATACCAAAGACTATAAAAAAAATGGGACCCATTACCTCCCTGCTTGGCACTCAGCATCAAGGGTTGGAATTGGGGGTTAAATCACCAAAATGATTCCCGGGCGCGGCCACCGCTGCTGCCCACTGCTCCCCTCACCTCCCAGGGGGTGATCAAGGGTGATGGGTCAAATGCAGAGAATAATCTCGCCACACCTAGTGTGTGTGTGACAATCATTGGTACTTTATCTTTAACTTTAACTTTAACATATGAAGCAGGGTCACCAACCACAGAGCTATCCTTTCCAAAACATGGATTGGTATTTAGCAAACCCAATTTAAAGGAAAACTATTTGGCAAAACCAACTTTTATCTATTGGTACCTGTTTTTGTTTATTTGGTATCTGCATAAGTCCCGAAAATTTTAAATCAAACCATGGAGGCATTGCAGAGATATTTATAAAACAATCTTGCCTTCCTTCATACTTCCTCCAAATGAGCCGTTTGGAATTTACCCCTTTTGTGACATATTTCCCAATTGTGACTTCAGCATATATCTCCAGATATTGTAGACATTTACTTAAAGTGGTTTGCGCGAGTCCGCCATTGTAGTCTGTGTTGTAGTGAGTAAGCTTCTTCTTTTTCTCTATCCTCATGTTGTGGGGCAGACTGGCTTGTACATGCACATGCATCCACCGCTGTTGTTGTTTTTAATACAAATTAGCATATATTGTCGTTCAAACTTCTATCTGTCAATAAACTTACTATGGAAGCGCTAAAAACTACAACATGGATGATGGGGAGAAGACGGAGTCGTAGTAAGGCACGTTCTGCAAATTTCATAAAGACGTCATTTAGTTAATTTATTTTCACTCTTGACATTCTTAACTGTAATGTTTAAAAATGGCAATTCTTAAAGAACAGAAAGAAAAAATGGCCGCCGTGAGCAACGTGAGCTGAGACCGTCTCTACATAAGTCCCAGTATTTAATGATATAAATGGCAGTGATACAAGATTGAAGTAGTTTTTGCTACATATATCCACCTCTACGCAATTGGTGAGATATATACTACTCACAAGGGTGATTTGGCTGAAGATAAGGTCCCTCGAACGCTGAGTGGCCCATTGTTCCCCTGCAACCATGCCACAACGCGGATCAAAGGAATCTTAGCGTGTCCGTGATCAATTGTCCTCTAGTGATTTGGACGAAAATGCAACGTTTACTCCGGACGATCGAAAAATGTTGCAAGCTATGGTTGAAAAACTTGGAAAACTGGACATTTTGGATGAACTAAAAACTGACGTCTCAGAGCTGAAAAGATCAGTCGAGTACAATCACGCTGAAATGTAGGAGATAGAAAGGGAACAGACAACGCTAAAAGTAGAGGTAACAAGCCTGAAACTCGAAACTACTAGACTGACAACGGAGAACGAGAAATTAAAGGCGGACTTGTTGGAACTCCGCTGCAGGAGCATGCGGGACAACCTGCTGATCATGGGGATTAGCGAAGATGTAGGAGAAACTTACAGCATCGCGGAGAACCTCGTTAGAGTCTTTCTGCAGGAGCAACTCGGCATCTCGGAGGAAGAAGTCAAGAGGATCCAAATGGAACGAGCACACAGGATTGGCAAACGCAAGGAGGATGCTAATCCGAGACCTACGGTTGTGAAGTTTACCAACTCCAAATGCAAAGACGGAGTGCTTGCTCTCTCCAGAAGACTGAAAGGTACTACATTCTTCATGACCAGCCAATACCCAACTGAAGTGGTGTAGAAACGACGTAGGTTGATTCCAATTATGAAGTCCTTAAGGCAGAAAGGACAACAAGCTCGTCGTGGCGCAGTGGGAGAATGGCCGTGCGCAACCCGAGCGTCCCTGGTTCAATCTCCACCTAGTACCAACCTCGTCATGTCCGTTGTGTCTTGAGTAAGACACTTCACCCTTGCTCCTGATGGGTGCTGGTTAGCGCCTTGCATGGCAGCTCCCTCCATCAGTGTGTGAATGTGTGTGTGAATGGGTAAATGTGGAAGTAGTGTCAAAGCGCTTTGAGTACCTTGAAGGTAGAAAAGCGCTATACAAGTACAACCCATTTGTTGTGGATAAACTGTACGTTAACGGTGAGCTGTACAGAAGCATGTGAGGAACAATAACAAAGTCGCGCAGTGATTGCGTCATCGTGACATCGCCATGGTGACGACTTGACGGATATGAATTGACATTTTGTTTGGAGCTTTTCAGTTTAATCTGGGACTGGACAATGTAGTTAGATGTTGGGGAAACGGTCAGCGAATAATTTATTTTGCGTAGTATGTGTTTGTTTGTCTTGTGTGCTGTGGTGTGAATGGTGTGTCTGGGTTTATTAGAGGGGTTATTGGTTTCCTCGGAAATAGCAGGTAAAACTGCAGTTTTTAGTTACAAGATTTTCATGTTTATGAAACTTATGGTATTAAGAGAATCAATAAAATATATAATTAATTTACTCAGGTCACATGGTTTATAGAACGATAATGAAGTTGTAATAATTAGTTATAATTGCAATGGTCTTGCAGACAACAGAAAAAGAAAACTTACATTTATGTGGCTGAAGGAAAAAAACAAATATTTTTTGTCTTCAAAAAATGCATCCAACAAATTTTGATTAAAAAAAATGGAGAAAAGAATCGGATGGTCCAATTTTCTTTTCATATGGTCACAGAAATTAAAAAGGTGTTATGATTTTGATTAAAAAAAAAAACAATTACATTTTCAATTTAACTCTATGGAAAAAGACTCACAAGGACACTGGTTAATATTGAATATGATTGTTCAGGGTCAAAATATGTGTGTTTTGAATCTGTAAGGGCCAAATGTTGATGAACCTTCCTTTTTTGAATAAATAAGTGATATGTTGCAAGAACTACACGGGGAAATTATTACTGTGGGGGACTTTAATGTTGCCTTGAATAAAGTTCTGGACCGAAAAGGGAATTCTTCAATGGATTATCATCCTCAATTAAAATGTTATGGATGCATTTGATTTAATTGATATCTGGAGATTCAAAAATCCTAGATTTGTACGATATACATGGAGAAGACAAAACCAGGAAAGTCGTAATGACTATTTTTTGATACGTGGGCCCGGCCGGATATTGGAAGTTTAATCAAATGCTTCTACAGAATGATGAATTTATTGAAAAAACAAAGCAATTTATTACTGACTTTTTCACAAATTATGTAGGATCATCAAATCCCCAAATAGTCTGGGAAGCCTTCAAATGTTATTTTAGTGGATATGCCATTGCGTACTCTTCATGGAAAATAAAACAACTTAAAATGGCAGAACAGGAATTAAAGAAAGAAATTGAGAATTTACAAACACTCATTGATAGTCATGATAATCTGAATTCCTTAACAGCCAAACAAGAGGAGTTAGCAGACTTAGTTGAAAAACAATTATTGAAGAGTTATGACTGCAACAGAGCAATCTGGATGAAAAGTGTTCAAAATTATTTTTGAATATCCAAACAAAAAAATCATTCTAAAAAGAACATTTCCAAGCCTATTAAAACAAATGGAAAGGTATTGGCTACACACACCACATTGTTGAAAGAAATGGAAAATTACTTTAAAGATATTTTTTGAAATCCAGTAATCCCTCCTGAAACTACAAATTTTTTTCCATAAAATTATGAAAAATAATGTAACTCAGAAGAAAGCCATTCATGTGAAGTCCTTTCATCCAGGGAAAACCCCAGCATTAGATGGAATACCTATTGGGGTTTATCAAGTATTTTATGAAGAGGTTAAGAAACCATTGCTTTCTAGTTTTAATTACTCATATAAAACATTGTTTTTTTCTAATTCTCAAACAGAAGGTCTTATTTCTTTGTTATTGAAACTGGAAATAAATGTTTGGTATAAAGACCCAGTTTATCTAAAACATTGGGGACCAATAACACTTCAGTATTACGATGCTAAGATCCTGGCAAAATGTTTGGCTACACGACTTAAGTCTGTTTTGTCAAATATTATTCACCAAGATCAATCAGGTTTCCTACAAGGAAAAAACATAGGGAACAATATGAGACAGTTATTAGAAATCATAGAAAATTATAATATGTAAAATAAAAGAGGATACATTTTTGTTGCCGATCTGGAGAAGGCATTTGACAAAATTAGCTTAGATTTTATTTGTAAAAGCTTAGTTTTTTTCAATTTTGGCAACTCCTTATTACGCTGAATCAAGAAGCTATATAATAAAACAAACTGTAGAATTATCAATAATGGATACATCTCTGGGGCAATACCTCTATTAAGAGGTCTAAAACAAGGGTGCCCTTTGTCTCCATACTTATTTATTATTGCTATGGAAATATTGACGATTAAAGTTAGATTGAATAAAAATATTGAAGGGCTCAGTGATAATAATATTGAAAGTAAAATAACAATTATGCAGGCGATACAAGCTTCTTTATCAGCCCCAATCCTCATTGTTTGCAGAACCTTCTAAATCTTTTGGACATCTTTTCACAACAATGATAAATGTAAAATATTAAGGATCAGAAATTTAAAGGGAACATCCTTTCGAATGGAATGCAAAGTGCCTGTTTTGTGGACAGATGGACCAGTTAACATACATGGTGTTGTTGTCCCAGAGAATCTGGAAGATCTAGGCTCAATAAATTACGATAATCGACTAAGAAAGCTGGATAAAATTCTGCAATTATGGAAAGGGAAATCCTTAACCTTGCATGGTAAAATATCTATTGTCAACTCTTTAATTATTCCTCTATTTATTTATTTTTGTCATTACCAGATCCATCACAAAACTTTTTTAAAGTTTATGAGCGCAGGGTCTTCGATTTTGTCTGGGACGGCAAACCAGAAAAGATTAAAAGAAAGGTTTTGTACAATTAATATGAATATGGGGGCCTGAAACTTCTTAACCTTGAAGCTATGTGTCTTTAAAAGCATCAATTGTTTCCAAAGATGTATCTAAACACTGAGTGCTACACAAGTGTCCTGTTGGACAAAAAACATGTACTGTATCAAAATAAATTGTATCCGTTTTTACAAGTGATGCCCTCCCATTTTCCTTATGTAGAGAGTCTGCTGGGAAACATGGCGGGGTTCATAAAGGAAACAATCCACTCATGGTGGTGTTTTCAATTTTATGTGCCAGAAAAAAGAGATGACATTTGGCAGTAGATAATATGGATGAACTCTAATACTGTAATAGATGGAAAGCCTTTCTTTTGGAAAAATATGTTTGAAAGAGGAATCATTTTTGTCAATGACATTATCAATGAGAATGGTAAGATTATGGAGTATGATGAATTTAGAACTATGTATGGTGATGCTTGTTCAAGCTTTTCATTTAATCAATTAACTGGAGGAATTGGGAAAAGATGGAAACAAATAATTAATTATGGAACTACCAAATTATTAGTTTGTAAACCTCTAATAAGAAATTCTAGTTGGCAAAAAGGAACAAAAATAAATAGAAAAATATATCATTTTAATTTAATAAAGAAATCTCTGAAGGCTGCCCCATATAACACATATGGAAAATGGGAGGACTTTTTTGACTGCCCGTTGCCGTGGGATGCAATATTCAAATTAATCTCCAAAACTACTATCGATGTGCAAAACAGGATGTGCTCCATCCTAAGGCAATAGATGGGACATTTATTTCACCTTGGTGTGCTTGACTTATGTCTCTGCAGATCTACGCCCAGAACGAATCCCAGAGGTCAGGCTACATTGAGCTGGCCCTGCAGGCATATCAACAGACTGTGGGTAAGAGCGCTTCTGCTTGACCCGCTTCCTCCCACTGCGTGTTCTACAAACCCACAATGAAACCTGAAGGACAGGCAACATAGCTTCTTCTTTGACAAATCCTGGTCTGTTGTTGTTTTTTTAAAGAGTTTGCATCATAACCGCATATTGTAAAGAAATGAATAAACATGTATTTGTAAATGTGATAGAATAACAGTGTTTCCCCTATCTTTATATCAGGAAATATGTTATGGCGTGTTACTCGAATTTGCAGGTCAAGACAAACATCCGCACTAGGCTGCAAGGTGATCTTCGAGCTCGATAACTAAATCAGATGTTTCTGACTTCACCAATCAGAAATGTTTTGGGAATGTTCTGCCGTAAACACTGCAGTGACAAAAGATGTCCACAAATCTGTGTGCATATGCTTTCGTATGTATGATTACATACCACAATTTCCGGGCTATTGAGCACACATAAATATAATATAATTTTTGGACACATTTTATTTTGTACATATCTTGGCCGCACAAGTCTGAAAGCCGCATGTGTACACTTATAAAATGAAATATTTACACAGGCGCTTGTGTTCTTTCACAAATGTAACAAAACACAGAGCCTGTAACACGGCATACAGTAGCCTAATGGAGAAGTCATTGAGCGTTGTCTTTGTCCTTGTTCACCTGCGCACTGAAACCATAGAGGTTGTCTTCCATACTCGCTAATGGTGGGGGATTTCCGTTCGTGCGCAAGCTGTTTAATTTGTCGATGGCCTTCGGCTTTGGGGCTGTCTTGTCCATTTTTTTGTTTCGTCTCCATGATGAGGGGGAGTCCATACCATGCTAAATGGCTGATTGAATGATTATGTGAGTGCATTTGATTTCAAGAGGTCATATTATGCGAAATCAACTTTTCTTTCCTATTTCCACTTGCTTTTGTGTATTTGGGATCCCCAAAACTCTAGAAAATATTAATTAAAACCCTGGAGTCATGACAGAGATATTAATGAAAGACTTCTGCCTCTTTCCAAATAAGTAGTTTTGAATTTGAGAGGATTGTTACATATTTGATGTTGTTGGATATCTCCATATAAAATCCATAAAGGTAACTGAAGCGCTTTGGTAATTTGTAATTTATACTTTTTATTAGAGATGTCCGATAATGTTTTTTTGCCAATATCCGATATTCCGATATTGTCCAACTCTTAATTACCGATTCCGATATCAACCGATACCGATATATACAGACGTGGAATTAACACATTATTATGCCTAATTTGGTTGTGATGCCCCGCTGGATGCATTAAACAATGTAACAAGGTTTTCCAAAATAAATCAACTCAAGTTATGGGAAATAAATGCCAACATGGCACTGCCATATTTATTATTGAAGTCACAAAGTGCATTTTTTTTTTAACATGCCTCAAAACAGCAGCTTGGAATTTGGGACATGCTCTCCTTGAGAGAGCATGAGGAGGTTGAGGTGGGCGGGATTAGTGGGGGGGTAGGGGTTAGCGGGGGTGTATATTGTAGCGTCCCGGAAGAGTTAGTGCTGCAAGGGGTTCTGGGTATTTGTTCTGTTGTGTTTATGTTGTGTTACGGTGCGGATGTTCTCCCGAAATGTGTTTGTCATTCTTGTTTGGTGTGGGTTCACAGTGTGGCGCATATTTGTACCAGTGTTAAAGTTGTTTATACGGCCACCCTCGGTGTGCCCTTTATGGCTGTTGACCAATAATGCTTGGCATTCACTTATGTGTGTGAAAAGCCGTAGGTATTATGTGATTGGACCGGCACGCAAAGGCAGTGCCTTTAAGGTTTATTGGCGCTCTGTACTTCTCCTTGCGTTCGTGTACCACTACATACAGCGCCGTTTTAAAAAGTCATAAATTTTACTTTTTGAAACCGATACCGATTATTTCAGATATTACATTTTAAAGCATTTATCGGCCGATAATGTCGGCAGCCCGATATCATCGGACATCTCTACTTTTTATTCAATTGTAGTCTAAACAAAAATATGTCAACAATGCAACCCGATGACCGAAAATGCTCTTTTATTGGTTGTATTAACCAGCACAGGTCACTACACAAACTTTTCGTCTCATCTGAAGAATTAAGAAATCCCGGGTTAACTTGTGTGCTTTGTGACAATGTACCTCCTCGGTGCATCTGATGCAGAGCCAGAGAGAATGTGGACATTGCAGCCAGACATGAAGCACAGAGCCAGCTGACTAAGACTAAGATCCCTAGGATTTACCAAAAACTACATTTTAATTGCTCAGACCGTTCCTACAATTTATTGAGACGATAGATACAAAATAACCAGTAGATTAACAAATGTAACAATACGTTAGTGATGTCACATTTTTAGTGTAGGCACAGTTCAATGCGGCTTGGCATGGAGGAAGGCTTTGGCACGTGAATAGGACCAACCACAAAATGGTGCTTTCTAAAGAGACCGTCAGAAAGCAGATTGAAAATGGTCTGTAAAACAAAATCTATACCCAATTTCTACCAAATAACAATCATTACATGTTATGTAGACCACAAGGAAGTGTTTTAAATGTAGAAAAAAAATCATAATATGACCTCTTTAATGTGAACGATTCCATTGGTCTAATGTGACGAGGCTAAATTTATTGGCGACATGTGGAACTTGTGAACCCCGAAACATACATAAATTAGCCGGAATATTGTATAAAAGGCAAGGTTCCAAGATGGGGAAAAAGTTGCTGCTTATAGTCCGGAAATTACAAAACATGCAACATGCCACTGACTGTCAACACAAACCGTCTTATTATATCATATTTCTTCATGCATCATACAAAGAATAGTTTGCACTCAAATAAAATGAACATCTGGAAATTGCCCTTCTGTTTATATTTACGGGTAATCATTTTTTGTGGCTTACTCTGTTCAGGGTCATAGGTGATCTCCGTCTTATCCCACTTTGTAGTCCTAATATTTAACTTGAGTTTATTGAAAATGGTTTACTTTTGCAGGACTTAGAAACAAACACACAATAAAGTGACACTTTTAAATATGTTATCAGTTTATTGGTTTACTTTAGAAATAAGCTTTATTGTGGCGTTCTGTGCACACGAAGCTTACTGAGCCTTCTTAAATACTTGGTGGCAGACTTTGTCCAGGACATGGAGTTCCTGAAAAAACAGAGAGACCTTTAGACTGACAACATACCACTTTTACCTTACATAATCAGGCTGATCTTTTATCTGCTGTCGTCTCGTAATATTGCCTTTGAGTCAACTCAAAAATGTCACGTTAACATCAACAGTATTTTCCTGATTTGATCATAGTTGTTCCGTTCATACCAGATGTAGCAGATCTCCTTCAATCCAATGTTTCCATCCACGGTTTTCCTTTTCCCCCTTTTGAACACACACCAGTTTGTCCCCGTCCCAGTTGACCAGTGTCTGTCATGATGAAGTGAAACAAATAACAATACTACTCAGTAACTCTTAATTCAATTGCTATAACTACCGTATTTTGCGGACTATAGAGCACACCGGTATATAAGTTTTAGAAGAAAAAACATATATTAGCCGCACCGGACTCAAGCCGCAAATATATACGTTGTGAAATGAGTTATTTACACAGAAAGATTTTGTAAATGTTTATTTACATGACTTAATTGTTTTAAAACAGTGCCTGTCACACGGCAGTAAAACAGCTGATCAAACAAAACAGAAGTCATCGTCATGGACCCACCAGCTGCGTAGGTGAGCTCTCCAATCAGCTACAATAACGCCACAGTGTCATTTCGGGGAATTTACTGACAAATTTGTCAAACAAACACTACAAAAAGAATGCCATCGATTAATACTAACACAGACACTTGTTAGCATATTAGCTAATACTAACGACGCTGGCTTGATCACATTACAATAGCACCTACAAATATGCATGAAAATACTCCTATCAAACGTGACGGTTTAGTAAGTATGAATTATTAATTGTATTGTAAAACTTACAAACGTCGCTTGGAGTGATGAATGAAGAAACCATTCAAGTAGAAACGCTTTAGTCGACTAACCCGGTACCGGTCCGTGGATCGATTGCCGTACAAGAAATTTAAAAAAAATATATTTTTTTATTAAATCAACATAAAAAACACAAGATACACTTACAATTAGTGCACCAACCCCAAAAACCTCCCTCCCCCATTTACACTCATTCACACAGAAGGGTTGTTTCTTTCTGTTATTAATATTTCTGGTTCCTACATTATATATCAATATAGATCAACACAGTCAGAATCAGAATCAGCTTTATTGTCATTACGCAAGGTAACGAGATTGAGGTCTGCAGGGATACAGTCCATAAGCACACATGATTGTATTTTTTTATGACAAACAAAAAAAAAATACCACCACCACCCCAAATTTTCAAGCGTCCGCAGTTACAAAAGGGTTGGGGACCACTGGACTAGTAGACGGAATGGCACTTGTACTTCCAGTTCAAGGCGCTAAACAAAAGGAAATATTGTAGACGTTTAAACCGCAGCACCTGCAACAAGTGAACTTCTCCAAAAATGGCACAATAGTACAGACAATAACACACTTTTTCAGTGTCTGTCTGTATTTTATGAAAATTATTTGTTGAATACAAAAAATTATGACCGTTAGAAAAGAAAAATCTATAAATTAGCCGCACTGTTTTATAAGCCGCAAGGTTCAAAGTGTAAAAAAAAAAAGTAGCGTAAAGTCCGGAAACTACAGTACCGGTACTGTATATAAGAAGTATCCCACCATGACTTTTCGGCTGTCGAGGGCCTTAAGGTGCTCCTCAAACTCCACCCCCACAGTGAAGTTGACTTCATAGTTTCTGAAGGTGCTCAGGGTCTTCGTCTCAAACTTGTCACCGTTTTGGACAATGACTTTTGTCTGGTGCAGATGGGAGGCGATTTTTCTGGTGGCGAAGTCGATGTCTGCACACAAGGATAGACCAACATTGAACTTTTCAGTACTTTTTGGGAGGGTGCGGGTGTAATGCTGCACTGCTAAGGTGTAAAATCTACACACACGGTCTGATTGCCTTTTACTGGCTCTTCCACAGTTTCATTGAAATTTGGCTTTTTTAATATATTATATTATTTTTTCGTTACATCTCATGTGCTTACATATGCACTCGAAAATAATTGCAATATATACGTGCAGTACAGGCCAAAGGTTTGGACACACCTTCTCATTCAATGTGTTTTCTTTATTTTCATGACTATTTACATTGTAGGTTGTCACTGAAGGCATAAAAACTATTAATGAACACATGTGGAGTTATGTACTTAACAAAAAAAAAGGTGAAATAACAGAAAACGTGTGTGACAATCATTGGTACTTTTTATATTTTAATTTCTTCAAAATAGCCACCCTTTGCTCCGATCACTGCTTTGCACACTCTTGGCATTCTCTCGATGAGCTTCAAGAGGTTGTCACCTGAAGTGTTTTTCACTTCACAGGTGTCATAGTTTTGATGCTACAATGTAAATAGTCATGAAAATTAAAAAAAACACATTGAAATGAGAAGGTGTATCCAAACTTTTGGCCTGTACTGTATGTGTGTGTATAATATATATATATTTGTATACCGTATTTTTCGGACTATAAGTCGCAGTTTTTTTTCATAGTTTGGCCGGGGGTGCGACTTATACAGAGGAGCGACTTATGTGTGAAATTATTAACACATTACTGTAAAATATCAAATAATATTTTTTAGCTCATTCACGTAAGAGACGAGACGTATAAGATTTCATCAGATTTAGCGATTAGGAGTGACATATTGTTTGGTAAACGTATAGCATGTTCTATATGTTATAGTTATTTGAATGACTCTTACCATAATATGTTACGTTAACATACCAGGCACGGTCTCAGTTGGTTATTTATGCGTCATATAACGTACACTTATTCAGCCTGTTGTTCACTATTCTTTATTTTAAATTGCCTTTCAAATGTCTATTCTTGGTGTTGGGTTTTATCAAATCAATTTCCCCAAAAAATGCGACTTATACTCCAGTGCGACTTATATATGTTTTTTCCCTTCTTTATGATGCATTTTCGGCCGGTGCGATTTATACCCCGGAGCGACTTATTCCCCGAAAAATACGGTATATATGTATGTATATATGTGTGTGTGTGTGTATATATATATATATATATATATACATTTATTTATTTATATATATATATATATATATATATATATATATATATATATATATATATATATATATATATATATATATATACATTTATTTATTTATTTCAAACAATTTATGGCCAATTCAAAAATTACGATTGTGACACATAAGCTTCAAGAGGCTGTCACAGGAAGTGAAAAGCTCATCGAGAGAATGCCAAGAGTGTGCAAAGCAGTAATCAGAGCAAAGGGTGGCTATTTTGAAGAAACTAGAGTATAAAACATGTTTTCAGTTATTTATTTTTTTGTTTAGTACATAACTCCACATGTGTTCATTCATAGTTTTGATGCCTTCAGTGGCAATCTACAATGCAAATAGTCATGAAAATAAAGAAAATGCATTGAATGAGAAAACTTTTAGCCTGTACTGTACATGAATAAGCATAATTCTGTTGCAAAATACTAATTTTATAGACAAATAATATTTTGCAAAATACTAGATTAATCATATGTATTCATGATCAGTCCAGGGTGTACCCGCCTTCCGCCTGAGTGCAGCTGGGATAGTCTCCAGCACCCCCTTGGACCACGAGAGGGCCAAGCGGTAGAAAAATGGATGGATGGCATTCTCACATAGTCCCACATTTTGGAAACGTTCCAACCCAAATCTTAATCGGTAGAAATGAGGTGCTGTGGAGAGCTAAATTCAGATAATGTAATGAAAAGTGCGTGGCCTGATCAATAATGCACCTAAACAAGCTGGCTCCTGAGTGGGAATCTTCTCATCCTTCCTTAGAAATAGGAAGCGGTCGATCAATAGTAGTTTGGCGCGGTAATGAGAGGCATCTGCAGTTCAGCGAGGAGATTCACTTGACTTGAAAGCAGGATGTAGGCTTTCAATCTCTCCAAATCTTTCACCGCGCATTTCTGTTAATCTCCTAATTGCGGTTTCTTTTTTGTACAAACTACCACAGCCTCTTTTTTTTTTTTTTTTACAGAAAAGAAGAGTATATACCCATCTTACCCAGAGCTTTCATGACGTCTTCAAAGTTGTCATTGCTCACCATCTCCCAGCGTCCGTTGTAGTCTGCAGGCATGTTGATGAGTGTGTGGGTGTCGAGGTTAGTCCCTGCCGTCACGCTGAGGAAAACCAAATCTACGGCCGGAGCCTTTTTATAGACGCTGATTGAATGTGTGGACTGAAGGACAGGGTCCGCCTGATAATTGCCTGGAGTCATCGTAGATACAATGAGATATAAAGGTCAGGTGCTTTGTGAACACACTCCCTCACTACAGACTGGGAGTGTTCTCCGCCTCATCCTCCATGCAAGTAAAGTAGCAAGTGTGAGTGTGCAGACTGAGGAAACACATCCCTTCTCCCTCCCATTCAGGGAGCTGTTACTGGCACCAGAACGTACATTCTAAGGTGCCTGATGTAAGAGAATGGGATTTTACCCTCAGAGAATAGGCATGGGCGATATGGTCTATAGAACGGTGGGGCTCAAACTTTTTTGACCAAGTACCGCCTCAGGAAAAACTTGGCTCATCAAGTACCACCATAATGACTAACATTAAGAAGCAGTAGCATAGTAGGCCTAAATAAGAATTAAAAACAAGGCAGAGGTTTTATTTAACGTAAATGCCCATATCGGCTGTACAAATTTACTTTACAAAAGAGAAGTGTGGGACACTTCTCTTGTTGCCTTATTTGTATTTGAATTTATTAAATGGATTTATATTATTATTTGGTGCAGCCGGGCCGGCCGGAGCAGGAGGGGAAAGAAGGAGAAAAAAAGGGAAGATAGAGGGGGAAATTACAGGGATAAGACTACAACAACAACAAGAGAACAACATCAGCAAATAGGATAAGTACAAATATGATGGTAAAAGTGATAGCAAAGAAGCAGTTAGTGAAATAAATGATAACACAGAAATGACAATGAACAATATTGTGCACAAATGGAGCAATATAAATACCAATAGAAATACCCACTATTGATTATGAATAATAACAATAATTATCTCTATGTTTCAAATGCTACAATACATATATGTAATGATAACTTGAAATACAAAAGAAAGCAGGTACATGGAGGGGAAGAAAGAGAAGCCAACTATATTAACCTTGTAGATTGTTATAGTAACCATAGGTTAAGCTTTGTCAGTGTGCCGTGTTTTACCCAGTTTTTTTAACACGTTAATTTAATAATTTTGGCCACTTTAACATCACACATTTTAAATATAGGAAAGTAAAACACTGTATTAATCAAGTGATTGATTGGCATACCACGAGATGGAGCCCGCATACCACAGTTGGAGAATTACTGATCTAGAAAGTATTTATCACAGTATATTATTTGGTATAAATATTAAAGGTACCATTTCAAAACGTGTTACAAAGGCTGCTGATGAACAGTGGGTCTGGGTTCGTTTTTGCCTCATTCTTGTGAGAATCCTTTGTGTGTTTGAAGCATTAAGGAGTGGGACTATCCAGGACAACCACCAGGTAGTATCTGTGAGCAGATAATAACGTATCATCTCTTTCTATTTCCGACTTATCAGGTCGGTAATACATTCCTCATGCATTCTTCACTCACGTTTTAAAGGGGAACCACACTTTTTGGGGGGGAATTTTGCCTATCGTTCACAATCCTTATGAGAGACGGGAAGACAAAAGTTTTTTGTTTTTTTTTGCATTCCAACATGTAAAAATAGTCCCGTTCTTGGTGGCTGGCAATGCAGCTAATAGGAGCAATCAATTCTACCTCTAAATCACTTTAAAAATGCATTCAAAACCCTTTACCAATACTTAATTTACGTTCCGGAACTTGTATAATAACCAAGCTGTAGCAACATTGTTAATGTAAGAGCGATCATTAAGGAACTCGTTTTCTAGCGTGCTACGGTATTAGCCGTAAAAGCTAGCTACGGAAAGGCTAAATTCTACGTCAGCACGAAACGTGTTTGCGTTTGTAATGCACAACACTTCAATAAGACACTAATTTGTACTGACTGAAAAACATGAACAATCATTACAGTATTTGTAAAGTATTAGCCCACATTTCATGTTTTGTGTGTACACAGCTAGCCAGACAGCATATGCTGTCTGTCACGATACACGCATCATTATAAAGTGTGACTCACTCGATTGACAGTTGTCTGTTTGGTCCAGCTGGCCGGGGACGTTTTTTCCGGATTATTTGGGGGTAGGCACTCCATTTATGTCGAAGTAGCTTGTCTCCAAAGTCCACATTTGCAGCCTAGTGTCACTCTGACCGCACTCTCTTGGCTTCCGTCTGCTCCAACGTCTCACCCTCTTCTTCGTGCTGGCTTCTAGAAACAGCAGTTCATCCTCCGTTAATTCAGATTCAAAAAGACAAGGTTGTGAATCCTCATTTGTCCAAAAATAGTCGACTTCGTTGTTTGTTTCCAAGCCTGCCATGATTTGAACACACACAAGTGTTTTGTTGCCGGGATTCGGACGTGCGCTGCTATGGAAACCAAAATAAATGCACGGAAGAAGTCAGTTCCGGCAATGATTAAAATGACCAAAATACGGTAAATATTGAACATATTACACATTGTTATGATCGCGTCTGTTACTACATTATATGTAGACTTGCAGTGTGTATACAAAACGTTGATGGAGGGTTTCAGAGGGCTTTAAAGGTTACAACGATGATTCCCATTAGCCGCATCTTTCACGTTTAACCAAAAACAAAACCCTGCGTTCCTGTCTCTCATAATGATTGTGAACGATAGGCAAAATTCCCAAAAAAGTGCAGTTCCCCTTTAAGTGATGGATGAGGCAAAAGCTAACCTAGACCCACTGTTTGCGGTAACATATTGCGTCATTTCCAGTTGTATTATTTTGTCAAAACTAATATTAATCTGCTTTCTAATTTACTGTTAATATTTGGTTACGTTTTGTTGTAACATGCATCTATCGACACGTCTGTTAAAATGTGATAAACACTTATTATCATGTTGTTTTGATAATTTGCATTAGTTTTGGGTGATACTACAAATTTACAGTAGGTATCGATCAAAGACCAAGTGCTGGTACTTCAAGTTTTCAATCTAATTGAACTTTTAATTTAACGTCCATTGCACCGGTCGCCTTAGAAGGGGGGGTCCTCTCCAAGGTTTCTTATTGTCATCCCACTGGGTTGAGTTTTTCCTTGCCCTGATGTGGGATCTGAACTGAGGATGTTGTTGTGGCTTGTGCAGCCCTTTGAGACACTTGTGATGTAGGGCTATATAAATAAACATTGATTGATTGATTAATTTTTGATCACAATTATAATCAAACAGAAACACAGGTTGGCGGTGTAACAATATCAATTAAATATTTAAATTTGACTATTTGCTGCAATTGAAATCCTTTGGTGTTTGCCCTTAAATTCCTACTTTGTCCAGGGACTTATTTTCTGAGTTTGTAAACAATAGCAAAAACAACAAAATATTAGTATCGTTACTGTTAATATTTGTATCGATCCGCCCACCTCTGTTTACATTCAAGAGCTCTAACTTAGCGGTGAGCATATCTTCGTACGGTGTGTCGTGTAGCATGCTGAGCTAATCCTCGTCCTGCAGTGATAATACTACATGTAAGTAATGTAGTATGGAGGTGAGGAATGTTGACTCAGCAGCAGCTTTGCACCGCTAACTTACCAGTGAGAATATGGCGATTGTCTGCAAAATCATTTATATTGTAAATATTGCGGAACCTTAGCGCAAACTGATATATTGGTCAACAAAACACATGAAAATAAAGCTGCAGTGTAGGTTTTTTTTTTAACCAGCAATAACAGTTTGATTATCTGCTGATGAGCTGATTACTGAATGTGGAAGGTCAAAGGTAAACTAGAAGGCGTGATTCCTTATCGGAGACGATATTATCTGTAATTTCTCACAATTATGACATTGTGAAAACAATATATTTTCCCCCAGGGAAGAACCAAAATCATGTAGACTCATTTAAGTCTTTTTTATTTATTTATCGCTGTTGAAGGGGAACTGCACTTTTTTCACAATTAATTCACAATTTTTATTCGAGGAAAAAACATGTTTTGTTTTTTTAATTTCATTCTAATCCGTAAATAAAAGTCAGCTCACGATGGAGTCAATGGGAGGCCCTCTAAATAAACATCCAAAAAGCGCCAACAATACTTCTGTGGAGGGGGGCGTGGTCTGTGGGCCTGCCGCGGCGCGGGGTGTGTAAGGAACGGCCTCGAAGCACAGCTGGCAGGTGATTGGATTACCCAGCTGGGGCTGATCATCCACTCACCTGTCATACTTATTAGAAGCAGCCGGGCCGAGACACCGTGGTTGGGAGTGGGAGTTCTGAGCAAACGCACGCTGGACATGAATATACTGAAAAGTTGTGGAGCGGAGTGCTATCCTGGCGTGTGCATACAAAATCAAAGATTGTTCAACCCAGACTCCCGGGCTTCCAAGAAGTGGTATCACGGTCAGGAGAACCCACAAGAGGGAAACCCCCACAACTCATATACATTTTTTGACCTGAATATTACCAAGTATTAGCGATATTGTTATTACAAGGGCTAACGTTTAGGAGCTATTTCAGCGGCATATTGTCACAGAGAGCCAACTAGCTTATGCTGCTGTATTGAAGTCATCAACTGGTGAGCTGCTTACTCGCCTCGGAGCTCGTGAAAGTCTATTCTAGATCATAAATAGTGCCTCTCACCTGGATAGTAGAAGGATGAGGATGTAATCTCACAAGTTGGTCAACTTTGACAGCCAGTTTAGACACAGAAATGCAGGAAAAAGACACGAAAAGATGCTTGGTTCCAACCCCCTTTTTTCTTTGCTAGGATTATGAGTCATTCTTCATCTAAATGGCAATATATCCACATTCTATTAGTCGGCATCCCAATGAGAGCAGACCTTGTACAGTAAGTTATATTGTATTATGTTAGTTGGTTCTCATTAAGTCTTCATGAGTAATAATGAGTGATGTTACCTAGAGATGTCCGATAATGGCTTTTTTGCCGATATTCCGATATTGTCCAACTCTTAATTACCGATTCCGATATCAACCGATACCGATATATACAGTCGTGGAATTAACACATTATTATGCCTAATTTTGTTGTGATGCCCCGCTGGATGCATTAAACAATGTAACAAGGTTTTCCAAAATAAATCAACTCAAGTTATGGCAAAAAATGCCAACATGGCACTGCCATATTTATTATTGAAGTCACAAAGTGCATTATTTTTTTTAACATGAGGAGGTTGAGGTGGGGGGGGGTGTATATTGTAGTATCCCGGAAGAGTTAGTGCTGCAAGGGGTTCTGGGTATTTGTTATGTTGTGTTAAGGTGCGGATGTTCTCCCGAAATGTGTTTGTCATTCTTGTTTGGTGTGGGTTCACAGTGTGGCGCATATTTGTAACAGTGTTAAAGTTGTTTATACGGCCACCCTCAGTGTAACCTGTATGGCTGTTGACCAAGTATGCTTGCATTCACTTGTGTGTGTGTGAAAAGCCGTAGATATTATGTGATTGGGCCGGCACACAAAGGCAGTGCCTTTAAGGTTTATTGGCGCTCTGTACGTCTCCCTACGTCCGTGTACACAGCGGCGTTTTAAAAAGTCATGCATATTACTTTTTGAAACCGATACCGATAATTTCCGATATCCCATTTTAAAGCATTTATCGGCCGATAATATCGGCAGTCCGAAATTATCGGACATCTCTAATGTTATCCAAGGTAAAAGTGATTGTCGCGATGCAGTTTTGAAATGAATCCGCCGAGTATGCCTAAAATTATTAAAATTTTTAACTATTAAATGTTATCATAAATGTGCTTTTTACTACATTACATACAATATATACTTACATCATGTATATAGAACCTCGATGCAGGTGTTTGGATGTTTTTTTAAGGGCTTTCTTAGATTAGAGCAATTCCCATAGGCTCCATTGTAAGCTGACTTTTGCTCACGTGTATTTACTATTTAGAATGCATGAAAAAAATAAAAACATGTGTGTGCTTGTCTTACATAAGGACTGGGAATGATAGGCAGCATTACAAAAAAGTGCAGTTTCCCTTTAAACAAAAGGGCAACACATTGCTGCAACAGGTAAAGAGTTGTTGTTGTTTTTCTTCTTAGATGTTTGGGTGTACCGTTAGTTATGATAACACGTAGAGTATATGTAGTCATTTGTACTGTAAATACTGGAGTACGGAAATTGTAAATGCCGTGCAAAATGCCATTGCTGGAAGTTTGCTGGCTCGCAATGAGGCACAGGATGGCTTTTAAAAAGCTGCTGCCGGTCAATAAATCGCTTACTGATAAATACACATAAGAAAGCGAGTCGAGCTCATTTAGGTCCATTCACATCAGGCAAGCTAGTTGAGCCAAGAATGCGAACTAAAAGTGGTACAATCAGCATTTAGCTGGTTGGAAGTCTGCTTATTTGCTGTGCTCCAAA